>NC_133666.1:17335825-17656571 GCF_037893015.1 Macrotis lagotis
GATGACTCCCTTTGTAAAGGTCAAGCCTTCCACTAATGCCCTTGATCCTATGGCCTGACATCTTGTCCTGGAGCTTGCTCCGTAAAGCATCCTCTCTCATCTTCAATGTCTCCCTGGTCCTCTGGTTTCAGTCCTTTTACTTAGCAACCCCCTTTTATGTAGGTTGTCCCTACACTTTGAAGAAATCTCTCTGACTCTGTTCCCCAGAAAGTAATCTTATCTCTTTTCTTCTCAGCCAGATTTCTAGAAAGAGTTGCCCCACCACTCACTCATTCCTCACTTCCTTCTAATCTGCTTTTGCATCACTGTCCTTCTACCCAAGGTCAGCAATACCTTTCTTATCATCCAGTTCAATGTATTTATTCACAGTCCTCAGGCTCCTTGACAACATTTCAACATTTACCATTGTTGACCTCTCCTTCCTTATCATGGGAACAGAGATCTGCCCTGGGAAAGGACCTCAGAGGCCATTGAGTTAACCCCTTTGTTTTACAGAGGAGAAAACTAAGGAAATGAACTTACTTGCCTAGAATCATACAACTGGGAAATGTTGAAGGTTGGATTTGAACCTAGGTCTTCCAGACACTAAATCTAGTTCTATCCATTGTAGTCTTTTCTTAGTAGTTTCTCTTGCTTTGACATTAGTCTTCTACGAATTGTGCTGTCCAAGGATACAAAGAAAAGGGAGAGAAGTCTTGTCTTCAAAGGAGATTATGGTCTAATCTGGGAGAAAGGAAGTAAATAATTAAGTATAGACAAAATGTGTACAGAATCGATGGAAAGTAATCTCAGAGGAGAAGACACCAGTAGCTGGGAAAATGGGGAAAGGCCTCCTGCTAAAGGTGACCTGAGCAGAGGCTTGAATGAAACTAGAGAAAATAAAAGACAGAAGCGAGAAGGGGAGCATTCCAAGCATGGGGGCAGCCAGGAGATGAAATATCTGTGTGTGTGTGTGTGTGTGTGTGTGTGTGTGTGTGTGTGTATGGATCATACAATGGGTGGAAGGGAGTGATAGGTAATAAGACTGACAAAGTAGAAAGGAATTAGGTTCTGAAGAGCTCTAAGTGCCATTCAGAGATGTTTATATTGATCCTGAAAGTAGTAGGGAACCGTTGGAATTCATTAAGGAGGACAAAGTGACAGGGTCAGAATTTTGTTGTTCAGTCATCTTAGTCATGTCAGAGTCTTTGTGATCTCATTTTGGGGCTTTCTTGGCAGAGTTGCTGGATTGATTTGCCATGTTCTTCTCCACTTTATTTTCCACATGTAAAACTGAGGCAAACAGGGTTAAATGACTTTTTCAGGGTCACACAGCTTGCAATTATCTGAGGCCAGATTTTAACTCAAGGAGATGAGTCTTTCTACTGTCCTACCTAGCTGCCCATGGTCAGAATGACACTTTAGAAAAAGCACCTTGGTAGCTGAATGAAAGATGCATTGGAATACGGGAAGACTTTGAGGCAGGGAGACCAATTAGAAGCTTATTTCAAAAGTCCGCTCAAGAGGCGATGAGGGACTAAACTTGGATTGTGGCTATATGAGTGGAGACAAGGAAATCTTTAGGAGAGATATTGTGAAAGTAAAAATGATAAGATTTGACAATGGACTGGATATGGGAGGTGGGGGGTTGAGAGAGTGATACTAAGGCTGAGACATATTCAAATGACGAGGAGTATAGTGGTGTCTTTAATAGTAATGGGAAATTCTGGAAAGCAATTTCAAACTGTGCTCAAAACCAATTAAAATGTGCATATCCTTTGACCCATACCCTTTGATTCCTTAAAGAGATCAAAGAAAAAGAAAAAGGATCCATATGTACAAAATATTTGTAGCAATTCATTTTTGTGGTGGCAAAGAACTGGAAACTTGAGGGGAAGGGTGGAATAGACAAATAAGTTATGGTATATGAATGTGTTGGAACACAGACATGCTATAAGAAATAATGAAAGAGATGGTTTAAAAAAGACCTGGAACACTAGCAGGAACTGATGTGTAATGGAATGAGCAGAACCAGGAAAATACTGTTTACAGGAGCAACGATATTGATTAGATAAATTAGATAAAGATAATCAACTGTGAAAGACTTAGGAACTCTGATCAACATAATGACCAACCTTAATTCCAGAGCATATTTATGCTACCCACCTCCAGATAGAGAACTGATAGACACAGGGGGCAGATTGAAGCATTTTTTTTCCTTTTTTTTTTTTTGTTTGAAGCTGACTAATGCAGAAATTTGTTTTGGATAACTACAAATTTGAAATGGATTTTGTTTCTCCTGCCTCCTCAGTGAGGGAGAGAGGAGGAGGGAAGAGGAAGAGAGTTTGAAATCTGAAAATAAAACAAAATTGAATTCAAAGAAACTATAATAAGAAAATTCAGAAGGTGGGAGGGTACTGAGGAAGGGGAAGATTATTACATTGTGTTTTGAACATGTTGAGTTGGAGATGCTTATCAAGATTATCATGCATTAAGGTCAAGATGTCCAAGAGGCAGTTGGAGATGTGTGATTATAATTCAAGAAAGAGAGAGACTAGGGCTGGTTTTACAGCTCTGGGAATCAGTGCAGAGTGATGCTAATTGAACCTAGGGGAGCTAGTGAAGTCACCAAGGAAGAGAGTATAGGAGTAAAAAGAGAAGAAAGTTTAGGACTGTGGCTTGGAAGACGTCCACAGTGAAAGGGAGTAATGTGGATAAAAAACTGGTAGAAGGAGCCTGGCAATCAGTAGACCAGATGAGAAGAGAACCGGGGAGACCAAGAATTGGAAGAGGATTGATAGTGTTAAAGGCTGTATAGAAATCAAGAAGGGCCAAGATTGAGAAAAGGCTATTTTTCAAAGACTTGAGGGAAAGGGAGACCAATTAACAAGCTATTGGGAAGGCAGCTCAGTTGTGCAGTGGATAGAGCACCAGCCCTGAAGTCAGGAGGAATTGAGTTCAAATTTGACCTCAGACACTTGATAACTACCTAGTTATATGACCTTGGGCAAGTCACTTAACCCCATTGCCTTGCAAAACAAAAAAAGCTATTGTGATAGTCCAGGTGTGAGGTGACAAAGAGGTTAACGAATGACATTGGTAGAGGGAGATTTGGGAAACGGCATTAGGAAGCAAGAAGTATTCCAACTCCCCCACCTGGACTAAAAAGGACCGCTAAGTTTGGATATGGGCAGGAGGGAGGAGTGTTAGGGTGATACTAAAATTGAAGGTATTTCCAAATGATTGGGAGTATGGTGGTGCCTTTAACAGTAATACCTTTAACAGAAATTCTGGAAAGCCATTTGAAACTATGCTCAAAAAGCTATTAAAATATGCATACACTTTGACCCAAAGATACTGCTACTGGGTCTATTCCCCAAAGAGAGCAAAGAAAGAGAAAGTCCCTCACTGTTGTCTTGTCACTGGACTCCAATGACTGGAGGAGAGAGCAAGGTTGATGACTTTGTGAGGTCTGTCTCACTCAAATCCAGTGCACATGCAAGTCAAAACATCACACTTATGATGTCATTGGATATTTTCTAGAACAAATGACAAACAGTAACAACCTCAGTGTGACAGCTATATGAGTGAAGAATAGGAGACACAGGAGAAATGTGCTAAAGGGAGAAACGATAAGTCTTGGCGAGGGAAGTAAGACAGTAAGTGGTTAATTGTGGGAACTGAGTCCGCCATACTGACTCTGTCTTGTGACTCAATTCTGGAGCTAGGTCAGTTCCCTTTCCTTTCTTCTTTGCTAGGCTGTTGGGGTTAAATGACTTGGCCAGGGTCACACAACTAGAAAGTGTCCCGTTAGTGCTTTATTCATTGTGCCACCTAGCTGCCCCAGTTCCCTTTCTTTTGGATTATGGATCGAATCCCAATTCTGCCTTGTGACAAATTGTTATTCAGTTGTAGGAACTGGGAGAAAACCTTATTGCATTGTTTGAATCCAACCTGGAAAGCTGGACCACCTATAACTGCTGCTTAGAGACTCTTAACCAAGAACATAGATTATGCTGACAAAAACTCAAATCACTGGCCTTGGATTCAGGTCAGGAGTTTGAATCCAGCCTTAGACACTTGCCACTTACTAGCTGTGTGACCTTGGGCATGTCAATTCACCCTGATTGCTTCCCATCCAGGGCCATCTCCTGTTGTCCTGCTTCATATCTGGCCACTGGACCCAGATGGCTCTGGAGGAGAAAGTGAGACTGACTTAGCGCAGCCCCGCCCCCCCCCCCCCACTCAAATCCAATTCATGTGTTTGTCATGGCATACCTCCCTGATGTCGTGGTCTTCTTCGAAAATGAAAGACAAACACTATTATCTCAAGCAACCCATATGTCTTATATGAAAATTGGCCCTGTACTGATTAATCAGTTACTATTTCGATGTTTCTTTGATTGTTCACAGATCCTTGCTGGGTGTGGGGTGCCTTTTTTTCTGATTTCAGGGAATTACACTTAGAAAATAAGATCACCTAATTTTATATCCGGGTTAATTATTCCCATTTACTTCATTGGTTTTATTTGGTTAATTGTTTGAATATATAAAATCCTGTCTCCCTCTATATTTGGGGTTCAGCCCTAAGCTGAGGAAGTTGGCAGATATGCTTAGAAGTTCCAACTTTTTTTTTTACTGTCATTTCACCTTTTGTTAGCCACAATGGGGACAGATTGGGTGTGTGGGGTGAGTGCAAGGGAGGAGACCAGAGGTAGGGAGCCTGAGCTTTGGCTTCAGTCAGAGTTGTCTCTACTTCTGACTCCTCCTCCCGTCTTGGAGAAGGAAATAAGAGTGGAGCCTGTAAGGAGCAGCCCCATGGCTTCTTGTATCAGCAGCCTATTGTAGTCCCAGAAGAGGATACAGGGAAGCTGGTGTGCAGAAATCGGGGCTCAATATGGAGTACAAGCTCCTCTCTTCCACCTTCTCTCTGCTACTCAGAATTCTCTCCCACACAAGTTCAACATTTCCCAAAGGGGGGGAATTCTGGGAAACAATCTGCTTGCTGCTCATTTTCAGAGTTTGGTGTCTTTTAATGGGAGGGGAGGAGAAGAGGGAGACACCTACTATGTGGCAGGCCCTGCCTGAAGGGATTTACAAATATCTCATTTGATTTTATCAGTCACTCCAGAAGGAAGGTTCTCTCATCTCTATTTTATAGTTGATGAAACTGAAGCAGACTATGGTTGTGACTGGCTAAAAAGGACACAGCTAATAAGTGTCTGAGGCTGGGTTTGAATGCAAGTCTTCCTGATCTCAAGCCCAGGACTCATAACAGATGGCCATTGCAATGTATGGCTCATTCTTCAACTTAACACATTCCAAACGGAACACATCATCGTCCGCTTTAAACCTGCCACTTTTGAACTTCCCTAGTTCTGTTGTTAGTGCCTTCATTCTCTCAGTTTTCTCTCTCCTTCAACCTCCACATCCCATTCGTTGCCAAGGTCCATCTCTAACTTATATCATTTGTTTTATTATTATTTAGGTGGTAGCTACTTAGTGCACTGGGCAGAAAGACCTGAATTCAAAGCCAGCCTCAGACACATACTAGCAATTCTGAGCCTTCATATCCTCCATCTGTCTCAGTTTCTTCAACAGTTGAATTGGAAAAATAATAGCCCTTACCTCCTTAGGTGACTACGAGAAGCGACTAAGATAACATGCTTGCTACCTTCCTTTATATGCATGTCTTATATCCCCTACCAAATGGAAAGCTACCTGATTTCATCTCATTGTTCTTTGTATCAAAAGCAACCCACAGGGCCCCATATAATTATCAATCACTGTTTCCCTTTTGTTGTTGGACTGTCATCATTGACACGACTATAGACCTGTCCTGGGGACAAATTCAAATCCAACCTCAGACATGCCCCTGAATAAGGCACTTAACTCCATTTGCCTCAATTTCCTCAACTGTAAAATGAGTTGGAGAAAGAAATTACAAAACCACTCCAGGTTCTTTGCCAAGAAAACCCCTAATGGGATCACTAAGAGTAAAAAACCAACTAAATAACAACAAACTTGCACTGGTGAACCTATCATCTACTCATTGAAAGGTAGTGTTCAGAAAGGCCTCAGCTGGATCAGTCACGTGGAGTACCCATCTACGTATCAGCCCAAACTGTGACAACCAATTGGAGGGTAGTCTTCCCCTCTGTGATTCTGGGCCTCATTTTTCTACACTGAGATCTAGACATTAGACTTTTGTTTCAGAGTGATTCTTGGAGCTATCTGTACCACCCCTCCTGTGTGTGGTGTGTGTGGTCTGTCTTTGTGTGTGTGTGTGTGTGTGTGTGTGTGTGTGTGTGTGTGTGCGTGTGCACGCACGCACATGCACATGAATGCCTTTGGAATCAAGGGCTTTGGTCTCTGGCCTAAGATAGGGATGGCCCATCCAGGTTCCTAGGGAATTGGTTTCCTTGTGGAGTCCTACTGATCCATATATTCTACTGAGACAAGAAAGTTCACTTGGAGAATTTTCTGGAAGATATCAGTGATGACATCTGAATCAAAAGCTGCTGCCCAGATAGAGCGAACCCCTGCCACCTCCTTAGTTCAGAAGGAGGTCTGAAAAGCTGGGTGAGCTTGTTCGAAAGCTGCCAGTGTTGTTCAAACTATGAAAATGGATGAGATCTTTGAGGGAGAAGAAAAGCAGAAAAGGGAGAAGAGGCAGAGATTGGAAAGATTCCTGTTTTAAACACCCCCTAGCATCCTGTTGCTTATGAAAACTACACTGAGTCCTCATAGTGGGTGACTCCAAATGCTATGACAATTCTGAGATTCAAAAATTGACTTTCCTCTCTCGTTTAGTGTTTTCTGAAGGAAGGAAGGCATATCATAGGGCCATAACACTAGAGCGGAAAGGGATCTCAGAGGCCATCAAAGCTTCACCACTCTGGACCTCAGTTTTCTCCTCTACAAAAGGAAGTTGAACTCTGAGATTCCTTCCAGACCTAGACTTAGAATGCTAAGCCTTCATTCAAGGGAGGTGAGAGTGTAAAATGAGGTGTTCCAAAGAGGGCGGGCACAAAGCCTAATGAAATAGAACAAGTGAAGGGAAAGGAGGGAGAGACCTATTTTGTCACATGTTGTAGAGATACAAGAGTAGGAGAAGTAAAGTTCCTGGGGGGGGGGTCAAAAAGATCCCTTTCTGTCTCTAAAATTCCTATATTCCTCATTTTGTAGTAAAGATAAAATATGGGGAATAATTGATTTTGAACTCATTTCTCAGAGGACACCTGGTGAGCAGAGCCTGAGACATTGGATGGATGGCCTTACTATGACCATTAATTTACCAGAACTTCTGTCTGACACCTGGATTTCAGAATAATGATTTAGGTCAATGCCTCACTTCAACAGGCATGAAAGCATCAGTCCCCTTTGCCAAGTCTGCCCCCAAATGGCTTCCCAGATTGAACTCCAGTTGGGGAGAGGGGAAGTTCCTAACACTACAAGCTTTGTAATCTCATCCTATAATGAATGCTATAGATGAGAAATAAGGCACTCTCATTGTACCACTGGTGCCTATGGTAGAGAATCTAGGAAAATGAGACTCCTGCTAGCTGAGGAATCAGCATCGATCTTGGGCCCAGGAGACACGTTACATAGACCGAAATACAGGAAAAATAAGAATTTGAAGAATTCAAAGACAACAAGATGATTAGGTCCAAGGGCTCTGGTAATTAAGAAAAGGGATTTAAAGAAAAAACTAAGAGACTAGTGACTAGCCAACTGGGAGGACCTAGACCTTTGTCTCAAAGAGCTGGTCCCCTCCAGCCAAGAATATTGTGCTGGGGAGATGAGAGGCTTCAATAGTCAAGGCTTTCCTGGCACCACAGGGCTGGCCTTTTGCTGGCTCCTGGGGCAAGGGTTTTTCTACTTTGAAAGGAGATGGCAATGGTGGGGAGTGGCAGGAGGGGGACTTTGACTGTGATCTTTCAGTGAAAGAAAATATGGCAATGCAGCCTCTTTCCTAAGGAAGGGCCAGCTGAGGATTTCAGCTCAGACAGAGGATGGTCCTTCCATTTGTATGTGGCATGGCACTTGACACTGACCAGAGGTATTGAATTTGTGCAGTGGTCTGTAGCAAGGCTTTTTCAGAATAATGATATGGGTGAGCAATATAAAGCAAAGGGTCATTTTCCTGGGAAGCAACTTTTGCTTCACAAAGGGGGAATGGAACCCTAATAAATATATTTTTACATTGATATTTTCTATGTGTCAATAATCAATTTGGAAGAGAGCAAGGAGGCAGGGGCTAGCCTTGGGTTTAACTATAACCCATAGGAAGTCTGGGTTAGAAAACTTCTAGTACCACTTCTAACCCCAACTCGGTGGTTTGGTTGAAATTAGGGAGGAACAAGGTAGGTGAGTTACACATTCTGCAGTTGCCAGTTCTGGGGGCAGGACAGCTGGACTCTGGATATGTTGATTAGAACTGCACCTGGGACTAGGAATTCTGATGCCAGCAGCATTAGCCAAGTCATTTCTACCTCAGTTTACTCCTCCATAAAAATGGGGGCAATAATCCTAGCTAACATCTCTATTTGTACACATACGTTATCTTATTTGAGTCTTACAAATACCACATACCACCACTATCCCCAGCACATTTCTTCCAAGGAGGAGGCTCAGGTTCAAAGAAGTTAAGTAATTGGCCAGTGGCGAGTGCTGGCTCTAGTCAACATCAGGTTCAGTGTTTGAACTCAGGTCTTGCCTAACTACTATTTCAGCATACTTTTAAAAATTATATCGCTATTTTGGGGTTTTTTTTTTTGATTGTCACTATTTATATATATGTTACCCCCTCCCCTACTTCCTTTGCCACAAAGGTTTAAAAAAGAGATCGAAAAACATCAGCAAAATCAACCTGCCCATCAAATGAATCTGATGGTATGTGCAATATTTCATTCCCATAGTCCCCCATATCTTTGAAGAAGGGAAGAAGGCCATTGGATTTTTTTTCTTTTAAAATCTTTTTTATCGGGATGGCTAGGTGGCTCAGTGGATAGAGCACCGGCCCTGGAGTCAGGAGGACCTGAGTTCGCATCCAGCCTCAGACACTTAATAATTACCTAGCTGTGTGGCCTTGGGCAAGTCACTTAACCCCATTGACTTGCAAAATCCTAAAAAACAATTTATCAATGATTCTTTTTATGATATCATTATCGTCTCTCAGTGATTCCCTCCCTACCCCCAACACCAGTAGAACTCACTCTTGAACAAAGCTCAGTACAGTTAAGCCAAAGAAATATTCACACGGATCAGATATCTGCCTATATAGACTTCATTGTACTCCCATAGTCCATCACCTTTCTCCTGAGGCACGCTTCCCCATAAGCCCTCAGATTTCAAGATTGGTTATCTCTACCTTGATTAGAGTACTGGTCTTTTGATGATGTTCTCCTTTTGATTTCTTCCCAGGACACTTTGTATTCTCATGACATGAATTTGCATAATTGCCTTTGCTCTTCCCGCCTCTCCAGAGTATCTCAAGGATCCAAAGAAGTGGCACACATAGAAATGTCACCTCGAGGGCTTATTGGAACGAGAAGGAACCAAGGTGTATGTCTCACAGCCAGGGGGACTAGGGACTAGGGACCGTGTCCCAGGGTCTGCCTGGGAGGGAAATAAATCTTGAAGCTATTGTTGTTGCTCAGCCTTTATTTTTGAAGAGGGCCAAGGACACGGCAGTCTCGCCTCGTGAGTGAATTGGATGTAAGTGAGGCAGTTAGACAAAATGATCAGCCTCCCTTGGTCTTCCGGGGTCATTGAAGGCCACTGGCAAGACGCGTCAAGATGACTGGTGACGGCCCAAGATGCAGTGGATGGCTGTGGCCTCTTTGATGTTGACCAAACTCTAAGCATTGCACAGCACCTGCTTCAGCCACATTTTCTGGAAGATAATGTATACATTGAAGCGGAGATAACAACGCAAAAGTAAATGTTTAATACTGAAAAATTGATGGGCTAGGTCTCAGAATAGGGCGATGGAATATGACTGTGTGTGAAACAATTCATTAGGGCCTCTATTCTCAACAGTATCCATCAGTTTGATATTTTACAGAAATTATATAGGGATAATTTGATAAGGTGGGTTCTTAAAGCAGGTTTTTATAATGGACCTGAAACTTTAATGCAATGTTCACTCCTCGTTTGCCAGTTATAGAGCTCACTCATGCAACCACAAGAGTGCTGACCAAGATAGCTCCATCCTGTTTTACTCAAATTTCATGTCCAAACGCAGCGTGAGGGGGATGCCTCCATTCTTTGGAAAGTCCTCCGACTTATTTTTGTACCTCTGCACCACTCTCTCTTGCTCAATATGAGCAGGTGACCATCTCATGACCACTTGGTCATCGGAGTTGATTCTTGCCTTGCCCATCTAAATCGTTGGTCCTTGCAGCAAGGTCCACCCACTAAGGGATTCTGTATTATGTGTAACCCTACCAGAGTGTTCAGGTATCAAATCTCATAAATCTCATAAAAATAAATCCCTGGAGGAAGGAGGCATCTCAGGTCATGAAGAAGACCTGATGTTCACTTCATTAGAGGGGACCATGAACCCTTTAATAAAGTGCCATTGATTCAGAACTCTGCCTCAGTTTCTTTTATTACAGGTTGGACAAGTTAAAACTCCACAATATAGGGGCAGCTAGGTGGCACAGTGGATAAAGCACCGGCCCTGGAGTCAGGAGTCCCTGAGTTCAAATCCAGCCTCAGACACTTAATAATTACCCAGCTGTGTGGCCTTGGGCAAGTCACTTAACCCCATTTGCCTGGCAAAAAAACTAAAAAACAAAAGCAAAAAAAAAAAAAAACCAACTCCACAATATGTACGGGCATGAAAAGGGAACAGAGTGGATAAAAGAGGGGGAAGAACGGGATTGATTAATAAGAAAACATACTCATGCTGGGAAACTGAAGAGGGGGGGAAGATGGATGGAAGTATTTGGGTAAAGACTGACAGAGAAGGAAAAGAGAAGCATTATTATTGTGAAAGCATACTACAGAACACCTGAATGGAAGACAAAAGATGGGGAAGCTGAGAAGCAGATAATCCCCTGCTATGGAGTCATGATAAGACAGTGGTGAGAGACTTCCATCATCCAGACATCTGCTGAAACTCCCCCTCCACATAAAGTAGAGCAGCCGATAAAATCTTGCCTTGCCTTAATGATAATTGCAGCCTTCAAAAGATGGAGGAAGTGCAAATGAGCAAAGATGACAAAATCCAGAAACAGTCCTGGGGGGAGGGGGAGTGAGAATGTAGGCTAATCCACCGTCAGAGGAGCTGACTTGGTCCAACCGTCAAGGAAAACAATTGAGAATTATGGCTAGAAAAGTAACCATATTGTTCATACCCTTTAACCCATTAATCTCCCTAGAGGCCACAAACCCCAAAGAGGTCAAAGAGAGAAACAAAGATCCAATAGAGAGTACAATATTTATAGCAGCAATTTTTGTAGAGGCCAGAGAGCTGGAAGCGAAGTGGGGGCCCATCCATCAGGGACCGACTGAACAAACGAGGACATGTGTATGCATGTGATAAAGTATTACTGCGTGGTGAAAAATGACAAATGTGAGAAATTGATTGAAACGAGGAAAGATTTGTATGAGCTGGTGAACAGTGAGGTAAGCGGCACCAGAGATGGAAATGAAACGGTTACTAAAAAGCAGTCGAATTCTCAGTAATTGAAAACCAATAATGTTCTCAGAGAAGAGAAAATGCAGCCCACCACTCTGTTCCTTACAGAGAAGTGAAGGAGGGCAGAACATTGTCAACATTGCCAGATGTGGTCCCTGAATCTGTTGTTTTTGCTTAAGGGATTTTCTTTGTTACAAGGGAGGGTTCAATTCTAGGATGGGGGAGAGCTAGTAAATGAAGCTGGGAGGTATGTCCAGCAAGAGCTGGGATGGGGTAGGTGTAGGAGAAAATCAGTTAAAAATAATAATATTAATAGAACTCACAATGCTAATTGCTATTCAGGATCTGGTTCTTACCCAAACAGAGGGGCAAAATTAGGAACGAAAGGCAGCTTAGTGAACTGAACAGAGCACTGGACCAGCAGGTTCAAACCCTACCTTAGACACTTACTAGCTGTGTGATCTTGGACGAGTTGTTTAACCTCTCTGTGTCACTGTTTGCAAATCATAAAATGAAAGGGTTGGACTCGCAGGTTTCTCACTTCCCTTTCTGCTCTAGAGTCCATGAGGCAGAATAAAGCACTGGGCCTGGAGTCAAGACACCAATTAAGTACTGGGCTTGGAAAAAAAAAGACTCATCTTCCTAAGTTCAAATCTAGGCTCAGACACTTCCTAGCTATGTGACTCTGGGCAAATCACTTCATCTTGTTTGCCTCAATTTTTCCATCTGTAAAATGGGTTGGAGAAGAACATAGCAAACCATTCTAGTATCTTCACCAAGAAAACCCTAAATGTGGTCACAAAGAGTCAGAAATAACTGAAAAATAATTACAGTCAAGAAAACCAAAATGACCTTTTTTAAAAAAAGCAATTTTTTGACTTTTGTGTCAAGGTAAGAGCAACATAGCATGATACGATAAAAGCTGGCCTTGAAGCCATTCCCCAATTGACAAATGGTCAAAAGATATGCAAAGGCAATTTACAGATGAGGAAATCAAAGCGATTCATAGTTATATGAAAAATTTCTCTAAATCACTACTTATTAGAGAAATGCAAATTAAAGCATCTCTGAGGTACCAACTCACACCTCGCAGACTGGTCAATATGACCAGAAAGGATAATGATCATTGTTGGAAGGGTTGTGGGAAATCTGGGACACTATTACATTGTTGGTGGAGCTGTGAACTCATCCAACCTTTCTGGAGAGCAATTTGGAATTACGCCCAAAGGGCAACAAAAATGTGCATACCCTTTGATCTAGCAATACCACTACTGGGCCTATATCCTGAAGAGATGAAGAAAAAGGGTAAAAACATCACTTGTACAAAAATATTCATAGCAGCCCTGTTTGTGGTGGCAAAGAATTGGAAATTAAGTGAATGTCCTTCAATTGGGGAATGGCTTAGCAAACTGTGGTATATATAGGTCATGGAACACTATTGTTCTATTAGAAACCAGGAGGGATGGGAATTCAGGGAAGCCTGGAGGGATTTGCATGAACTGATGCTGAGAGATGAACCAGAAGAACATTGTACCCCCTAACAGCAGCATGGGGATGATGATCAACCTTAATGGACTCTCATTCCATTAGTGCAACAATCAGCCACAATTTGGGGGTTTCTGAGATGGAGAATACCATCTGTATCTAGAGAAAGAACTGTGGAGTTTGAACAAAGACCAAAGACTATTACCTTTAATTTAAAAAAAAAAATTATCTTATTATATAATTTTTTTTAGGTTTTTGCAAGGCAAATGGGGTTAAGTGGCTTGCCCAGGGTCACACAGCTAGGTAAATATTAAGTGTCTGAGACCGGATTTGAACCCAGGGACTCCTGACTCCAAGGCTTTATCTACTATGCCACCTAGCTGCTCCTTATTATGTAATTTTGCAATCTCTTATACTTTATGTTTCTTCCTTAAGGATATGATTTCTCTCTCATCACATTCACCTTAGATCAATGTATACCATGGAAACAATGTAAAGACTAATAGAATGCCTTCTGTGGGGGGAGTGGGGAGGGAAGCAATATTAGGGGGAAAATGTGAAATTCAAAATAAATAAAATCTTTCTAACAAAAAAAAAAGCTGGCCTTGACTCCAGGAAGACCTGGGTTTTTGAGTATTGCCTCTAGCAACACAGGTAGTCTATGTGACCCTGGACTAGTCTCTGAATGCTCTGGTTAACTCTCTGAGGCTATAATTTTCAGAGAAGAGGCCTGACCACCATAAATAGAGGGAATTTCCTCACCTGGGAGTTCTCCACACCAATGAAATCCTAGATTCTGGCTCTGTTTTGATAACTGATTATTAAGATAGTTTCAAAGGAGTAGGAGCACTGTTCAGAGTGCATGAGGCAAGAAGAAATAATGAAAGTAAATGAACTTTGATGAACCTCTTATTTCACTTCTGATCTCTTTGCCAGAAGAAAGTTCTCCTGACTAGTTCAACAGTAAAGTTAGAGCCCTAAAAAGAATCCCCTGTTCCCCTCATTGAGTTCAAGGAGCCAGACTTGAATGAGCCATGTACCAGGAAACTATGCCCAAAGATATTGAAAGATCTCCCAGGTGTGATTGCAGACCTACTGCTCTCAGAATTATTGAAGGGCAAAAATTTTCTAATATTTAAAAAAGAAGGGAATGAAATCCAAAACCTAAAATCCTGTGAGTACTGGGTGGGGAGTCAGGAAGACCTAAATTCAAATCCCACCCCGCCCCAGACACTATCTGTGTGATCCTGGGCAAGTCATTTAACCTCTATTTGCCTTAATCCCTTGGAGAAGGAAAGGGCAAACCACTCCATTATCATTACCAAGAAAATCCCATGAAGAGTGTTGATGTTCTGTGGTCCACAAGGTCACAAAGAGTCAGACCTGACTGAATGACTGACCAACGACAAAGGTCTGTGAACTTGACTTCTATTTCTGGCAAAAATTTCTGGTTGTATCATTAAAGAGCTTGTTTGTGAATACTTAGAAAGGGAAGCAGTCATCATCACTAAGAGTAGTTCATCAGAGAAGTTGATTGAACTCATGGAGCATTAATTAAGCCCCTAAGCCCAGGGAAATGACTTCTCAACATTTACAATGTGAATAAATCTAACCCTGCAAATTAACAGTGGAGCGATTGCCCCAGGGATGCGGGGAGGAAATTACGCTTGGTGGCAGGCAGACTCAGAACAGATCAAAATTGGGTAGGCTCCCTCAGCTAAAGGCTTCCTGAAAGAGGGAGGGTTTGGAAGACAGGCAGTGACCTGGATAGGATGTGGCAGAGAGGAAGTTTGGAGAGAATATGATCCTCTGAGATTATTTTGTGAGCTGAAAAATTGAGTGGAGGAATATAACTTCAGTTTAAGATTAAATCAAGACGCATGCTCTTTCCTCAACTCTGAAAGTTGAACTCTTTAAAGATAGAGACTATGTTTTTAAAGCCTATTGGCGATAGGGGCGGCTAGGTGGCGCAGTGGATAAAGCACCGGCCCTGGAGTCAGGAGGACCTGGGTTCAAATCCGATCTCAGACACTTAATAATGACCTAGCTGTGTGGCCTTGGGCAAGCCACTTAACACCATTTACCTTGCAAAAACCTAAAAAAAAGTATATTGGCTCAGAACTCAGAATGGGTTCAAATCCTACTTCTGACTTTACTTGTGTGACTGAAAAAAAACAAAACAAAACACTAAACTTCCTAGGCTCTCAGTCTCTTCATCTGCAAAGTAACAGAGCTGAACTGGGCAGCCCCTGGGATGCCCTTCCAGGTCTAACTCCATGATATTGTATATAACCTCTGGCAAGTCCCATCATCTCCTTTCCTCTTGGTTTCTCCATGTGGAAAATGAGAACTCCTGAACTGGATGGTCTCTGGGGTCACATAGTGCTGAGCATAGAGTACTCTGCAGAAGTTGGGTGCTGATCGCTTCAGAAGATGACCATGGTTTGGGGCAGTGGTGATCATATTGACTTCCTTGGGTAATACCAAGAACTCACATAAGTTCTACCAGAGGCTAGAAAGTCATCTAAGTAGTCAGAATCAGTTAGATGGATCTGCCTACCTGACCCCTACATCTCTGGAATGAGTGTCTCCCAGGGGGCAGAACCTGGGAGGGAGGCAGAGCAAGTGGAGTTTTGTCTCTGAAGAGGCAGAATTTAAAGGATGTCCAATCATTCTTGGAAGCATGGAAGGAATGACAACGGGTCCTCTACTGGAAGGGGATACAGGAGGGATAGCACCACTGAGACTGGACTTGTATGGAGAATGGACATTGTCCATTAGTAACTCCCCTCCATCGGCGTCTAGGGAAGCCTGTGTGATTTCAGCCCAGGGTTCCAGATGGGAACTGTGTTCCACCAATGATTAGGCTTCAGAACAGAGTCCCATCTAGCAGTTGTTCTAGTACTGAAGCCCTGCTAAGACCTCTCATTATGCTGAGTAGAAGACTCAGATGTAGGGGAAGGGGGAGGGGAGGGAGGACCAGGATTGGAGGATTCTCAGAGAAACTGTTCCCTAGGCTTGACTTCCCAGGGACCAGACAGCCTTCTCTCAGGAAGTTCTCGCCTCTTCTTGCCTTCTGAGGGTCCCAGTCCTTTTCTCCTATGTCCAGGACTTCACAAGATTGAGAGGAGATGAGTGCCTAGGATCACATATGGATGCTGGGGGGAGCATCCTTGATCTCCAATGATGTCTACTCTTCTGCCTCCCCATTCCCTTTTCCCCTTACGCAGTAGGGGCAGCTAGCCCTTTGCTACACTCAGTCTGAAGCAAGACCTCACTCAGTAGCTGTTTGGAGATGAGTGCCTAATGTCACACTTGGACAAAGTTGGCAGGGGAAGAGAAGAGACAAGTGGATAGAGAAGGGTAATGGGGTCCCCTCCGTCCCTATGGTCTAACTAGGATCTAGTTAGCCATAAGTTAGTTTGTAAAAAAATGAATTTGGCTCCTCTAGCTCTTCTTCCTTTCACCACTAAACTCCTATAAAAAGCTCTCTACACTCACTACCCCCACTTCCTTTCCACCCACTCTTCAGCCTCTTACATTCTGGTTTCCACCTCACCATTCAACTGAAGCTGTTCTAAGGTTAGTTACCAGGATCTCTTTACTGCCAAACCCAATGGGATTTTTTTTTCAATTCTCATATTTCTTGACCACCCCCATCCCTGAACATTTGCTGCTTTCAGTCTTCCCTTTCTCTTGTATATTCTTTGCTTCATTGAGTTTTTGTTTCACTATTCCCTTCTGGTTCTCCTCCATGTCTAACAACTCTTAAACCAGCATCCTTTGCCACATCTCTCCATCCCCCTCAAATTCCTAACCATGGCATCTCCCAAGGCTCTGTCCTAGGCTTCATTCTCTCAACCACCTCCCTCTCTGTGATCTCATCAGCTTCCATGGATTCAATAATCATTTCCCAGCTCTATTTATCCAGCCTTTAGTCTCTCTTCTGACCTCCAGTCCTGAATCACCAACTGCCTGCTAGTCATCTCCGCCTGATGACCAATAGACATTTCAAACTCATGTTCAAAACAGAACGTATGTTCTTCCTTTCTTACTCCCCCTTCCTACCCTTCTAAATTTCCCCATAGGTTGCTAGTCACCCTCACTGTTTGTATCTTGTCAGTTGCCAAGTCTTGTCAATTCTTCCTCTATGAATCTCTGCCTTGTCATCTCTTCTATGCTCACAACCACCACAATAGTTCAGATCCCCATCACCTTTCACTTGGACTTGTTGCAACAACCTTCTAACTGGTCTCCTTTTTCCAGTACAAACTACTGCTAAAATAATCTTACTTAGACTATATGAAGTGTTACAGAGTAATATAGAACCAGGAAAAATAAGCATAGTGATGACAATGTAAATGCTAAGTGGTACCATGGATAGAGCATTGGCCCGACATCAGACACTTCCTAGATGTGGGAACTTAGGCAAGTCACTTCATCTCTGTCTACTTTAGTTTTCTCACCTGTAAAACAGGGATCCCTGAAAATTTTTTCAGCACCTACATCCCAGGGTTATTTGGGGGATCAAAGAAGTAACATATATAAATGTTAAATATTCTTTTTTTGTTGAAAAGAACAAAAAATTAAAACTGAATTCTGAGTAATTGTATTGGTCAAATGTGGTCCCAGAGAAGAGTCGATAAAATGTATCTCTCAGTTCTTTGCAGAAGTGGGGGACTATGGCTGCAAAACTGTATATGCTGCCAAACACGCTCAATGTGTTGGTTAATTGTGATGAATTACTTCTTTCTCCTTTTTTCTTTTTCAATCTGTGCTTCAAAGGATGACTCACTTGGTTAAGGAGAAGGAAAAGATACTTTCAGAAATAAGGTTGGGTAAAAAAAATTCCAATAAAAATGACATTAAAATAAATAAAATAATTTTCTGATGCATGTTCAGCGACATTGCTCCCTTACTCAAGAAGTTTCAATGACTCCCTATTGCCTATGGAACAAAATATAAATCCCTCAGCTAGGTCTGCTTGTAGTCTACCTCTCTAAATTTATTGTGCATTACTCCTCTTCACACAGTGAAATAACCTATTCATTTCCCCCCAAACTCAGCAGTTCACCTCTCACTTTCATGCTTTTCCCTAGTGTGTTCCCCTAGCTTGAAAGGTCCTCACTCCTCACCTCCACCTTAGAATCTCTAGTTTCCTCCAAGGCTCATTTCCATGCACCACCTGGTACATGTACCAGCCTGTTCCTAAAGGAAAACTTTCCAGATTCCCCTGGTTAAATGTGTCTTCTCCCTCCTCAAATAATCATGTATATCTTTGTATGTTCATATGTAGATATATAAGCTCCTTGAGGGACTGGGTTTTTTTGTTTTTTTCTTCATATCCTTACTCAGATAAATAACCTGGAGTCTGGAGATAGATTTTTTTTGGAGGGGGGAGGAGTCTGTGAACTTAGATAGGGGCAAATGCTAACTTTATTTCACTCATCTCTCACTGAAATATAACTTGTCTTCAATCATGAATGGAGGTAACAAACCCAGTAGGACTGGACTTTTCCAGAGTGTCAGAGAGGCCTCTGACTCAAAAAAAAATTCAGAATCCCTGCTCTGGGGCCTGGCAGAGGGTGTTACATATGAGAGGTGTTTCATAATTGTTGGATTGAGTTGACTTAGACTGGGTGGAATTGGAAGCAGCAAGCTGCTCCGCTTCAGAGGGAAAACTCTTCCCTCTCACCCTCAGACTGGTGTTCTAGCTTCTCAGTCCTGGACTCTCCTCTCCCTTTCCCATCCCCTAAGGAACCGTTAGCATCATGGGCTTACTTGATTGGCTATGTTCTCCAATTCCCGGGACCCTGAGAAACAAAGGCAGATTCAAAAGACACCTCAGATGCTTCATTATACTTCAAATGGATGTGTGGAAGTGTGAGACTGGCTCTGTTCTTACTCCCTGGCACCACTCACTATGTGGAATATCTCTGTCCTTAGAAGTTGGTTTCAATCTCATGCCAGACCATGAAGGAATGAAACCATGGCAAGTGATTGAACCACCATGATTTTACAGCTGCTCTCAGTCTTTGGCAACCCACCAACGAACGACACCAACAGTCGACCTGCTCTAACTAAGCTGGCAACAAGAGACCCTGGAAGTGTCTCATCTCTGCCAGGGATGCCAGCTGCTTAAGTAGAATGAGAGCATGCTGGACTTGAACAAGGTAGATCTTTTATATAATGAATCTTGATAGACCAGGCACAGTCCCCAGAAGGATCAAAATTATCCTGTCATATCTGGGCCTGAGAAGGGGGTATCAGAGTTGACTGAGGCTACCTCTGGCAATTCATGTAGAGAAAGTTGGGGTTCTTCTCCATCTAGAATAAGGGGTAACAAGTGGTGGCATGCAGACCGATGGTCATAAGATTGGCAACTGGTATTTGGAAAAGGACCCACCAGTCATACTGGAGGTCTTTTTTCTGGAACTTTCAATATTTCATGGAGACCAGTGCCCCAGATGTCCGTTTCTCTTCTGTCTAACTCTCAATGTGTGTGACCAGCCCTCTTCCCTTTTCCACTCCGAATTCTACAGTAGGAGTGGGAGTGGATGAGTAGACTTGCCCCGTTAAGGAGGTCACGACTCTATTAAAATTGTGACTGATATCCAGGTTGCTAAGGGGCCTGGAGACCACGTTGTTGATGTTGTTTGTCTTTTATCCTCAAAGAAGTTCGTGACAGAGAGGTGACGCCATGACATGTACATGAATTGGATTTGAGTGAGGGGGCGCTGTGCCTTACTCTCTCCTCCTGACCCTTCTGGGTCCAGTGGCCAGATGTAGATCAGGACAACCGAAGATGGCCCTGGATGGGAGGCAGTCAGGGTGAAGTGACTTGTCCAAGGTCCCACAGCTAGCAAGAGTCTAGCATCTGAGGGCAGATTTGAACTCAGGCTCTGTTGACTCCAGGACTGGTGTTCTATCTACTGTACCATCTAGTTGTTTTTGAGATCATATAATACAAATGTAGAAGAGGTTGTGCCCCACAGAGTAGGCATAAGAACAGGCCTCTAAGGCTCAAGCCAGGAAAAGTTCACTGAATCTGCCCTCTAAACTTCCAGGGAATTCAGGAATATGTGTGATTCAATACTGAAAGGAAATGAGATGAGAGATGAAAAGAGCTTTGAGATTATAAAGTAGTCCCCTTATTGGGCCATGAAGGTACTGACTCAGTGGATCTTTAAAAATGAGTGACTACGAGGGGCAGCTAGGTGGCATAGTGGATAAAGCACCGGCCCTGGAGTCAGGAGGACCTGAGTTCAAATCCAGTCTCAGACACTTAATAATTACCTAGCTGTGTGGCCTTGGGCAAGCCACTTAACCCCGTTTGCCTTGCAAAAAAAACCCCTAAAAAAATGAGTGACTCTGCCCTTGGTCTCTGTTCTCTTCTTGTGTACAGATCATGTCAGGCCTTCACATGATGGCTTATGAACATCAGGCAGCAAGAACACATGTTCTACCTGGAGAAACCCTAACCCTAACCCTAACCCTAACCCTAACCCTAACCCTAACCCTAACCCTAACCTGCCACTGGCTTCTTGGAGCCCAGCTGTCCCTTCAGTTTTGTATTCCTTTCTTGAGCATAGGGAGCTAAATGGTGATCCCTAGTCATCTTTCACACTATGCCATTTCCATTTGGGTCACTATCCCCTTCTCCTCCTCTAGTCCCCACCCCTAGAACCAATCTGGGCTTTGATGGGTGAGCTTTCACCTTATCTTACTCAGAAGCAAACCTCCATATCTCTTCACTGCCAAGCCATTGAATAGGCCACACCCCCGACTTTATCTTTGCTATGTGTGTTGTCTTCTCTGATTAGGCTGTAACCTAGAAGGGTTTGTTTTGACAGTACAAAGACGAGGTGAAATGGAACATGTTTATTCAGCAGGCCCACAAATTGCTTCATGTTTAGATGTTTAAGTTATCCTCCTGGGAGAGAATAATTCTAGTTATGTTGTTGCAACTGCTTGCTTAAGTTTTTCCGTTAAGGCATTCTTGAAGGTCTCAGATGTGTCAAACATTTCTTTTGTATAGAGGAAATAGCTCTCATACTAGATTGCTACTTTTACAGTACTTTTCAATTCCTCATTTTGAGAAGTCCCTAGAGAGGAGTCAGACTTATAACTTATGTAATCTTCCCTAGGACTCTGGGGTAGGAGTTTAAAAGGAACCAAGGAGTGACAGACAAATAACTTCTTTTTGATGGTCAGACATTCCCAAGACCAAAGTGTGTTTCTGACTGCAGAGATGAGAGTGGCCCTTAGTGAAAATGGAGAGGGACCATCATCTCAATCCCCTGAGCCCCAGCAGTCATTTTTATTGAGAAACAAGGTTCCCTGGTCTCTTATCCATGAAGTGAATGTATCTGCCCCATGTACTGGAGTCAGTGGTTGTTGCTAGGGATCAGCTCTGTTCAGCTTGGCTCCTGGTAGCAGAATAAGGAGCAACTGGGGGAAATTGAACAGAATCAAATTTAGGCTCCATGTCAAAGAAACTTTTGCAATTATTATTCAATTGTTTTCAGTCATATAGGACTCTGTGACCCCTTTGGGGGATTTTCTTGGCAGAGATACTGGAGTGCTTTCTCATTTCCTTCTCAGTTTATTTTACAGATGAAGAAACTGAGGTTGACAGGATTAAGTGACTTGTCTGGGGTCACACAGCTAGTAAGTGTCTGAGGCTGGATTTGACCTCAGACCCCAGGTCTGCTGTTCTTCATCACCTAGAATTATTCAAAGTGGAATGAGCTGTTGGTTCATTCATTCATTCATTCATTCAATAAATATATATTAAGCATGCCACTAGGAGTGGGGGTGGGGAGGATACAATAAACACACACCACACACACACAAGATAAATTTGATTCCAGATGAGGAGTGACTGAGTTAAGGACAGAGTATTCTAGAAAAAATATTGATTGAAGAAGGGGGAGAGAGATCCCTTTTAGCTATAGGAAACATCCCAAGTGCTTAGCATAGTGACTTACATTGGGTGAGTTATGAATACTGGTTTATTTGAAATAAATTGTGGAAATATAGGCAGAGCTAGTATCTCTCTTCTCTTGTCTCCTCTGTCTCTATATAGCTCTGTCTCTGTGTCTGTCTCTTCTCTATGTCTCTCTCTGTTTCTCTGTCTCTATTTTTCTATTTTTGCGTCTGTTTCTGAAGGTTTGGAGACAATCTCATCAGTAGACTATTGTGGAGATAAAAATTCAAAAGCCTTCAAGGAATAGAAAAGAAGTGTTTGGCTTTAAAGGAAAAAGTGGAGGAGGCTGCTTTGAAAAAAGGTAGGGTTCCCCTCTATGGAAATTAAGGTTGGTTGAGGACTTGCTGGGATGATTGTAGTTCTGATTCTTGTTTAGACGGAGGTTGGCTACTGAAGCCCCTCCTAGCCCTGGGATTTTGGGCTTCCCAGGCCTCTGCCCACTTGCTAACTGTGAGGGGTGGCTAGGTGGTGCAGTGGATAGAGCACTGGCCCTGGAGTCAGGAGTACCTGAGTTCAAATCCAGCCTCAGATACTTCATAATTACCTAGCTGTGTGGCCTTGGGCAAGCCACTTAACCCCATTGCCTTGCAAATACCTAGGGAAAAAACTAGATTGTGGTGGATAGAGTGCCAGACAATCATCTTTATGAACCCACATCTGGCTTCAGATACTTCCTAGCTCTGTGACCCTGGACAAGTCACTTTACCCTGTTTGCCTCAGTTTCCCCAACTATAAAATGAGATGGAGAAGGAAATGACAAGCCACTCTAGGATCTTTGCCAAGAAAATCCTAAATGGGATCACAAAGAGTCAAACACAATTGAAGACAACTGAACAACAACAAAGCCCGCTTGCTATCGTGGTGCCAATTGTGAGTGGTCACAAAGGGCATCCAACCTTCAGGGTTGGAAGGCACTCCAAATGTGGGAGCAATCTCAACAAAGGCCCAGGGGCAGGATTAAATGTGGCCCAACAGTGAAAAAGCCAGTTTCATTAGAACAGAGCTTTCCTTTTTAGGAGTAGTGAGAAATCACTGGACTGAGAAATGAGGGACAAGATTATGGAAGCTTTGAATTAAATTTAATTCAAAGGAAAAAAAAAACATTTAAGCGCCTACTGGCCCAGATGCTAGGGAAAATCCCTGTCCTCATGGTGCATCTAGAGAGAAGGAAAAGACACCAAAACAGATAATTAATGGACACAATTTTATGCAATAAGTGCATGAGGTTGGGAGGTAAAGGAAGGCCTACTTGAGGAGAAAGAAATCAGGGAGGACTTCCTGGAGGAGCTGACATTGGCCCTCAAGTACACGTGAACAGAAGCACTTCCCTCATTTCATTGATAAGTAAGGGTCTTCAGGTGTGGAATAGTGTATATGCTGCAAAACATAACTGAAGTTCCCGAATTGGTTGGTTGGTTTTGCTAGGTTTGATCTTTTATCTTTCGTTTTGTATTTTATTTTTTTCCAATTACATGTAAAGATAGTTTTCAACATTCATTTTTTTGTAAGATTTTGATTTCCATATTTTTCTATCTCCATTCCTTGCCCTCCCCCAATCAATGTGATATAGGCTTTACCTGTACAATTATGTCAAACATATTTCTATATTAGTCATGTTGTGAAAGAAGAATTGAAAAGAAAAGGGAAAAGCACAAAAAAGAAAAAAAATATTTTAAGTGACAATAGGATGTTTTGATCTGCATATGGATAACATTTTCCATCATGAGTCTTTTGGAATTGTGTTTGGTCATTTTATTGTAGAGAAGAGTTAAAACTATCATAGCTGATCATCGTCAATGTTGCTGTTAATATGTACAGTGTTTTTCTGGTTCTGCTCACTTCACTCACCATCAGTTCATGCAAGTTTTTCCAGTGTTCCTGCTTGTCATTTTTTTTTTTAGGTTTTTGCAAGGCAAATGGGGTTAAGTGGCTTGCCCAAGGCCACATGGCTAGGTAATTAAGTGTCTGAGACCAGATTTGAACCCAGGTACTCCTGACTCCAGGGCCGGTGCTCTATCCACTGCACCACCTAACCGCTCCCTGATTGTCATTTCTTAAAGAACAATAGTATTCCATCATAATCTTATATCATAACTTGTTCAGCCATTCCTCAATTGATAGAGGGATTCTCAGTTTCCAATTCTTTACTACCACAAAAGGAGCTGTTATAAATATTTTTGTAGGTACTTTTCCCTATTTTATGATCAATATTTTATCTTTTTTATAAGGATAAACTTGCCTTCAGAGAATAGATGGATTTTCCATTCAGAAATAGAGAAGATATAAAAACAAAAGGAATGAATTAATTCTTTTTAAATAAAGGGATGAGTAGTTTAACAAGTAAAGCTGGGCACAACATTCCAGAAGCCAAGAAGGATAGTTAGGCCTTGATAGAATGGGAAAACTAATCAGGAAGGTTTGAGTTTAAGTCCCACTTCTGACACATACTCAGCTTCTCAATGACCCTGGTAATTCTGGAAGGCTTCAAGCTGCTGAAGAGTTTTTAATCTGCTTTAGAAGAGGAGGTTTCCTCCATGGTTGCACCCCACCCATGTCTGAGAAAACAAAAACCAACCTACACTTGGATTCTAGTCTTATCACTGACATATACTGACGGTTTGACCCTGGGCTCTAAGTAAGTTGTATGAGCATGAGTCTGCTTTAAATAGATGAAGAGAGTTTCTTTTTGAAAATATATTTTTGTTAATTTCATTAAACATTTACCAATTACATGTAAGACAAATTTATAATATTAATTTTTAAAAATATCCCTATTTCCAGGGTGGCTAGGAGGCGCAGTAGATAGAGCACCAGCCCTGGAGTCCCTGAGTTCAAATCCGGTCTCAGACACTTAATAATTACCTAGCCGTGTGGCCTTGGGCAAGCCACTTAACCCCATTGCCTTGCCTAAAAAAGTCCCTATTTTTCTACAGCCCTTGTCATTTTCCTTTTTTTGTCATCTTAGTCAATCTGATTGGTATGAGATCGTACCTCAAGAATTGTTTTATATTGCATTTCTCTAATCATGTGCTTTAGAGAATTTTTAAATGTATTGATAGCTCTGATTTCTTTTTCTTGAAACTATCTGTTCATGTTTTGATCATTTATCAATTAAGTAATGGACTGTATTTTTATGAATTTGACTCAGTTCCCTATATATTTGAAAATGAAGCCTTTATCAGAGAAATTGCTGTAAAATTTTCCTTTACTTTCTTGTTTTCCCTCTAATTTTGACTGCATTGGTTATGTTTATGCAAAATCTTTTTTAATTTCATGTAATCAAAATTATTCTTTTTGCTTCCTATGAGCTTATTGATCATAAACTTTTCATAGATGGAGTTTCTTCATCTCAAGTTCCTTCTGCCAATAAAATCACAGATCCAAAATTTTTTCGAAATATTATTTTTATTAATATGTTTTATGGTTACAACACCTGTATTTCTGAATATATCCCTCCTCTCTCCCCTGCTCAGCAAGTCATTCTTCCCTTATAACAAAGCACTTTTCAAGAACTAAAAAAGAAGTTCAATCAAATGAATCAATTCATCAGTCATGTCCAACAGTATATAAAAGATTCCACACCTCTACTGATTTCATTTTTAGTTGAATAAAATTTTATTTCATTAAATGTTCCCCAGTTATATGTAAAAAATTTTTACATTCATTTCTCTCTCTCTTTTTTTTTAGGTTTTTGCAAGGCAATGAGGTTAAGTGATTTGCCCAAGGCCTCACAGCTAGGTAATTAAGTATCTGAGGCTGAATTTGAATTCAGGGACTCCTGACTCCAGGGTCAGTGTTCTATTCACTGTGCCACCTAGCTGCCCCTTTACATTCACTTTTGAAGATTGTGTGTTTCAAATTCTCCCTCTCTTGATCCTTCCCCAACCTTTGAGAACACATGCAATATGGTATCAATTATACATATGAAATCATGCAAAACATATTTCCATATTAGCCATGTTGCAAAAGAAACTCACACACATGCATACAAAGACAGATAAAGGAAAAAGAGTATTCTTTGGTCTGTACCCCAATCTTACTGATTTCATTTTTCAAATATCATTAGTCTTTAGAAACACACTGTTCTTTCCTGAACCTCCCCCAGAAGGAGATTCACTGTGACAAGAGGTATTTTTATGATTCCTGTCTCCTTTGGCAGGTGAACAGGGTCGTGCTCACTCCTGCTTGAAGTTCCATTGAGTCAGTGCCTTGCCCAGCCTGGTAACCAATAAGGGGACTGACTACTTTGTGATCTCAAAGCACCAAATTTTATTCCTCTTTGAATTGGTTGAAGAGTCAACAAGGAAGCTAGAGAAAAAGGTGACCTTCTTTCCTCAACTCAGCTCCAAACTTACTTGGAATCAAATTGCATCTAAAAAAAAACAGATCTTAGAAAGGTAGTTGGGTGATGTCTGTCCTTTCTTTCTTTCTTTTTGTAGGTTTTTTCAAGGCAAATGGAGTTAATGGCTTGCCTAAGGCCACACAGCTAGGTAATGTCCTTCTTTCTTGAAGAAGACCATGACATCAGGGAGGTGATGCCCTGACAAGGATCCAGTGGTCAGATATGAATCAGGACAACTGGAGATGGCCCTGGATGTGAGGCAATCAGGTTAAGTGACTTGCCCAAGGGAACACAGCTAGTAAATGTCTGAGGCTTTAATCAAACTCAGGTCCTCCTGACTCCAAGGCCGGTGCTCTGTTCACTGCCCCACCTAGCAGCCCCTCATATTATTTTCACTATCCATGTCTGTATCTTTTTAGACATGACTGGTGGGGGAAATTGGTTACTTTGACTGTACATATATGTTGTAAGACACTTTTCTTTTCCAAAAAGAAGTTCAGCTCATAGGAAGAAGGAGAAATAGAAAAATAAATGTTTGACCTCTGAGAGAGTTAGGAACTCTGACCAATACAATGTTATTTTTCAGTCATGTCCATCTCTTTTTGATTCCATTTGAGATTTTCTTGGCAAAGATTCTGAAGTGGTTTGTCATTTCCTTCTTCATCTCATTTACATATGAGGAAACTGAGTCACACAGGGTGAACTGATTTACCTAGGGTCACACAGCTAGTAAGTATCTGTGGTCAGATTTGAATTCAGGAATATGAGTGTTCCTGACTCCAGACCAGGTACTCTAGTCACTGTACTACCTGGTCGCCCCAACATAATAACCAACCACAATTACAAAAGATTTCTGTCAAGACATGCTATCCTCTCCCCAGAAAGAGAATTGATGTACTCAGAAGGCAATTTGAAGCCTGAATTTAGAGGGTGGTGTGGCTTTTTGGTTTTTGGACATAGTCAATGTAGGAATTTGTTTTATTTGACTATGTGTTTATAATAGACTTCGTTTTTCTTACCTTCTTAAGAGGGATTGGGGAAAGGGGGAGGGAAAGAGGGAGAGAATTTAGACCTAAAATAAAATAAAATTGAATTTTAAAAATAAAAGTAAAGAAAAAAGTTTTTCATCAGAAAAAAACAATATTGGAAGTTTTTTTTAAAAATGCCCATGTAGAAAACCTTTCTTTGCTAGTTGTTTAGAGCGCCCTCTTGTGACAGAGTTTTGCAGAGAACATTTTAAGTTCAGCATTCCTATAATTTGTAACGATAATTCTCCTCCCCTTCACCTTAATATGTGAAGTTCTGGAGAGTCGTTGTTAGGCTTTGTCAGGTTTCCTGTCCCCACACTGGGCACTTTGACCCTCGTCTCTGTCATCATCGTTCTACAGCCAGATACTCTGATCACAGCGTTCACGGAGTTTATCTGACCGAAAACCAAGCCATCACTAGTTGTCGGGTTCCACATCTGGTCCCTGGACCCAGACGGCTCCCAAGGAGAAAGTGAGGCTTGTGGCTTTGCACAGCTCTCCCCCACTCAAATCAAATTCACTTGCATGTCATGGCAGCGTCTGGCAAATACCAAGGTCTAAAGAAGACCATGAGAATGAAGGACAAACAGTAGCCTTTGAAAGCAGCAAATGGCATCTAGGTACTTTGCTTTTTCTTAACTGGGATTCAGGACAAGGGCCTAGATCATAGTTTGACTCCTTTGGGGAGATGTAACCCCCCTTGATATTTGGAAGCTCATCAATTCAGTTAGGTTTTAGACGATTTCTGTCTAGTGGTTGCTATGTCATGAAGACTGAGGTGATACTTGTAGAGGTCTTGTGTGACTATGGGCAAGTCTCTTCATTTCTGTGGGTCTCAATTTCCTCATCTGTAAAACTAGAGGAACGAGTTGAACTACATGTCTCCTAGGTCTATTATTTTATGGGATAATATATAGAAAGTGCTTTGAGAAACTCCAAGCACAATATAAATTAATTATTATTATTACGCCTACAATAAAAAAGGAACTTCAGAATCAGTTTCATTGCCTCAATTGCTCCTGAAATTCTGTTTCCTCATCTCTGCCTCCTGGCTTGCCTGGTGTCCTTCAAGTTCCAGCTAAAATTCCACCTTCTACAGAAAGTCTATCCTGCTCTTCCTTAGCTAGTGCCTTCCCTCTGTTGATTATCTTCAATGTATCCTGTCTCTAGCTTGTTTGTACAATATGTTATTTGCAATGTTGTTTCCCACATCAGACTTTGAACCCCTTGAGAGAAAATAGTGGGTTGTCTTTTCTACCTTTCTTCGTACCCCCAGTACTTTCTTTGCATGTCTAATATAAAGTATGTATTTGATAAATACGTGTTGAGTTCCTTGTTCCTTGAACTCATCCTTCCCTTTCTCATTTCCTTTACATAAGGAATACTTTTCTCCCCATAGCCACCTCTTGAAGGTCTCCTCTTCAAGGTCCAGTTCAGATGCCACTCCCTCCATTCAGCACTTCCCTGGATCCCTCCGTTGAAAAGGAGCTTGCCCTCCTCAAACTTCCCTTAGCATTTGGACTACTTTATCACACTTGCACCATGAATACAAGAATTGGGATCAAAAGGGAACTTAATCTTAAAATCATAGATTTCAATCTGGAAAAGATCTTAGAAGTCATTTAGTCAAAACCCGTTACTGTTGTCATTCATTCTTCCTTCTCAGAGAGGACCAATGACACCAACAGGGTGTGAACTGAATTTAAGTGAGGCAGGACTGTGCAAAGTCACCAGCCTCACTCTCTCCTCCAGAGTCATGAGTCCAGTAACATGGGGAAGCTGGGTGGTGCAGTGGATACAACATTGGCCTTGGAGTCAGGAGGGCCTGAGTTCAAACCTGACCTCAGACACTTAATATTTACTTAGCTATGTGACCTTGGGCAAGTCACTTAACTTTATTGCCTTGCAAAAACCAAAAAACCTAAAAGAGGCCCATGGCAAAACATAGGTCAGAATGACTGACAATGCTCAGAAACCCTTACTTTACATATGGGGAAACTGAGGCCCCAAGAGGTTAAGTGACTTGCCTAAAATCACACAACTAATAAGTAGCAGAGTCAGTATTTGAACCTGCTTGATGGGTCCAAATGCAGAGAATTTTTTACCACATTATATTGCTTCTCTTATAATCTTCCCTCTTGGACTGTAAGTCACATGAGGGCACACACTGACTTATTCGTCTCTCTCCTCCTCAGTTCAGGCATTGGAATCTTACTCTGTTAAGCTGAAATAAGAATTATGAGAAAGTTCCCCCTCAGTCAGCCTCATGTTCTAAGCTCTTTAGCCTACTATTCCTCAAGGGATGTTGGAGGCTTTGCCTCGATGAGAAAAGCCTTCATGGACTAGAGAATATTCCCATATTCTTAATTTCCCCAGCATTTAGCTCTTTTCCATCATTATAGATTCTAAGTTCCTTCCCATCCAAGGCTTTTCTACATCCTCCAAGGGGTTAGTGCCTCACCCTACAAGCAATTACTTTCAATATTTTGTATTTACTGAAGTTAGGGGGAGCTCAAAGCCTTCTGAAATTTTGCTATGTGCAACGGAAAGCCCTGGAATGTGACTAGAGACTGGAAGGCACAATGACTTTGCCCCTTGGATTTAGCTTTGTCTACCTGCTTTTCCTGAATCCACTCATCAACTGGGGAGACTTGAAGAGACTTAAGGTTGAAATCTGGGAAAACTAAAACTCCTGAGCAGGTATTTTTCAAATAGCCCTTACATGGATAGTAATTTTGTATAAGCTTCAGAGACTGAAACCCAGAGGTGTTGAGAAAGCTCACCATAAATTAGGGGAAGGTCATTTTTTTCTCCCCTAGTAATGTTGCTGGTCCTATGACTCAAAGTCAAAGGTAGCCAATTTTCTTTCCTTAAATTAATACTTTATTTAACATTCTTTGTTTTTGATAATTTTGAGGTTTAAATTCTTTCCTTTCCTCTAGGCTCTTCTCTACCCATTGAGCAAGCAATATGATATCAATTATACATGTGAAGTCATGCAAAACTTATATCCATATTACTCATGTTGCAAAAAAACAACAAGAAAAATAAAATAAGGGGGGAAAGTATGCTCTAATATGCATTCATCAGTTCTCTCTCTCTCTCTCTCTCTCTGGAAGTGGATAGCATTTTTCTTTTTTTTTCTTTTTTTAGGATTTTTGCAAGGCAAATGGGGTTAAATGGCTTGCCCAAGGCCATACAGCTAGGTAATTATTAAGTATCTGAGGTTGGATTCGAACTCAGGTACTCCTGACTCCAGGGCCGGTGCTTTATCCACTGCGCCACTTAGCTGCCCCCTGGATAGCATTTTTCATCACAAGTCTTTTGGAGCTATCATAGATAATTGTCTTGATCAGAGTTGATCATAGTTACAGTTTTGCTGTTACTGTGTACAATGATATGTCCTCGTTTTTCTCCTTTCACTTCATCCTGCTCATCATTTCTTTTTTTTTTAAGAATTTTGTTTTTGCAAGGCAATGGAGTTAAGTGGCTTGCCCAAGGCCACACGGCTAGGTCATTATTAAGTGTCTGAGGTCGGATTTGAACTCAGGTACTCCTGACTCCAGGGCCGGTGCTCTATCCACTGTGCCACCTAGATGCCCCTTCATCATTTCTCATGGTATAATAATATTCCATCACTATTGAATATCACAACTTATTCAGTCATTCCCCAATAGATGGGCATTCCCTTAATTTCCAATCATTTGCCATTGAAAAGAGAGCAACTATAAATATTTTTGTATGAATAGATCAGTTTCTCTTTTCTTTGATCTCTTTGGGATACAGACCTAGTAATGGTCAAAGGGTATGTTTAATTTTATAGCCCTTTGAGCATAGCTTCAATTGTTCAGATCTGACTTTGTGTGAGAAGTGTTTTGTAATTGTGTTCATAGACTTCCGGGTTTGTCTTGCTAAATAAACTCCTCAATTTTTTAATTGTTAATAGTTATTTTTAAATGGAATTTCTCTATCTCTTGCTACTGCTCTTAGTTGGTAAGATATAGGAATGCTGAAGATTTATGTGAGTTTGTTTTATATCCTGCAACTTTGCTGAAGTTTTTTTTAGTTGATTCTCTAGAATTCTCCAAGTATACTGTCATATCATCTTCGAAGAGTAATAGTTTTGTTTCCTCATTGTCTGTTCTAATTCTTTAACTTAGTTTTTTTCTTCTCTTAAAGCTATAACTAGCATTTCTAGCACATAGTGAGTATTACTCATGATGAAGGGCATCTTTGCTTCAACTCTGATCTTATTGAGAAGGCCTCCAGTTTGTCCCCTTTACAAATAATTGAGCATAGTTCCAAATTATTCTCCAGGGGTGGCTAGGTGGCACAGTGGATAGAGCACCGGCCCTGGAGTCAGGAGTACCTGAGTTCAAATCCGGCCTCAGACATTTAATAATGACCTAGCCGTGTGGCCTTGGGCAAGTCCACTTAATCCCATTGCCTTGCAAAAACCTAAAAAAAAAAAGGTCTCCCAAATTATTCTCCAGAATGATTAGCCCAGTTCACAACTCTACCAAAATACATTAGTATCCCTGTTTTTCTGCATTCCCACTAGCATTTAAATGTAAATTTCTTTTTCTGTCATCTTAGTTAATCTGATAGGTGTGGGGTGGTACCTTTAAAGTTGTATTTCTCTAACCAATAGAGATTTAGAGCACTTTTTTCATATGACCACTGATAACTTTGATTTCTTCTGAAAAATGTTTATATCCTTTGACCAGTTGTCAATTGGGAAATAGCTATCATATTTATAAATTTGTCTCTGTCCCTATGTATTTGAAAAATGAGGGCATTATCAGAGGAAACTCACTGAACAATTTTCCCACTTTCTTTCTAATTTTGGCTACATTGGTTTTGTTTTTACACAATCTTTTTAATTTCATGTAATCAAATTTACTCATTTCATTTCCTGTGATCCTGTCTATCTTGTCCCTTATCCAAGATCTAACAGTTCAATTTTTCCATAATTTGCTGATGATCTCACCCTTTATATCTAAATCTTGTACTCATTTTGACCTTATCTTGGTATAAAATGTGGGATGTTGCTTTATGTCTAGTCTCTGCCTAGCTATTATGGGCATTTGCTACTATATTATTATTGTGGCCCAATCTATTCCACTGATCCAACCCACTGATTTCTGATCTAGTACCAAATTGCTTTGAAGTTTACTATTTTGTAATATAGTTATAAATCTGCGATCTTCCTAAGTTGGCTTCCTTCACATTTTTTCCCATTAATTCCCTTGGTATTCTTGATCTTTCATTTTTCCAGGTGAATGTTGCTATTTTTTTTTTCTAAATCTACAAAATAATTCCTTAGTAGTTTTGATTGCTATGCTATTAAATAGGTAAATTAAATTAAGTAGAATTGTCATTTCACTGTATTAGCTTGGCATACCCATGAACAAATAATATTTCTCCACTTCTTTATTTGTATATAGTATTTAGTTCCTGGATTTGTCTTGGCAAATAGACTCCCAAGTATTTAAAATTTTCTGCAGTTATTTTAAGTGGAATTTCTTCTATCTCTTGCTGCTGTGCTTTGTTGGTAACATATAGAAATGCTGGTGGTTGATGTGGGTTTCTTTTATATTCCTGCAGCTTTAATAAAGTTGTTAATTGTTTCAAATAATTTTTAATTGATTCTATAGGGTTCTCTAAATAACATCATATCATCTGCAAAAAAAGCAATAGTGTGTTTCCTCATCACCTGTTTTTATTTCTTCAATTTCTTTTTGTCTTATTGCTATAGGTGACATTTCTAATATAATACTGAACAACAGTGGTCATAATGGATATTTTTGCATCACCCCTGCTCTGGGGCAGCTAGGGAAGCAAGGATTGGGAAGGCTTTTAGTTTATCTCCATTACAGACAATGTTTGCTCTTGGTTTTAGATAGATACTTACCATTTTAAGAAAAGTTCCATTTATTCCTGTGCTTTTTAGCATTTTTAATAGGAATGGCTGTTATTAGTTTGTGAAAATCATCTTTTTCTGTATCTATTGATATCATCATATGATTTTTGTTGTTTTGGTTATTGATATGGTAAATTATGCTTATAATTTTCCTAATATTGAACCCGACCCTGTATTCCTTAAATAAATTTCACTTCATCATGGTTTATGGTCTTTACAGTATATTGCTATAATCTCTTTGCTTGGACTTTATTAAAATTTTTGCATCAACATTCATTAGACAATTGATCTATAATGTTCTCTCTCTGTTTTTTGCTCTATGAGTTTTAGGTATCAGCACTATATTTGAGCCATAAATTTCCAAATAGTTTATATAGTGCTGGGATTAATTGTTCCTCAAAAGTTTATTTCTTAAGGAGCTCATTGATGACTTGTTCAATTTCTTTTTCTAAGATAGGGTTATTTAAGAATTCTATTTTCTCTTTTGTTAATCTGGGCAATTTATGTTTTTTTAAGTAGACATTTCACCTACATCATCAGTTTTAATAGCACATAGTTGGACAAAATACTTTAATTTCATCTTCATTGGTGTTATGTTCATTCTTTTAATTTGTGATTTTGGTGAATTGGTCATCTCTTCTTTTAATCAAATTAACCAATGAACTAGCTCCTACTGTTATTTATTAGTTCAATGGTTTTTCTACTTTCAATTTTTTAAATCTTTTGCTTTTCAGGATTTCTATTGTGGTGTTTAATTCTAAATTTGAATTTGTTCTTTTCCTAGTTCTCTTAGTTACATGTCCAATTCAGTGATTTGCTCTTTCTCTTTTTTTTGCTGTTGCAAGCATTTAGAAATATGCATTTCTCCCTCAATACTGCTTTCACTGAATCCCATAAATTTTGTATCCTATCTCATTGTTGTCCCTCTCTTTAATGAGACTATTGATTGTTTCTATTATTTGTTATTTGATTAATTCATTCTTTGTGATTAGATTAGATCCCAATTAATCTTTATGCTTCTAAGGCCATCTTTATTGAATGTAATTTTTATTGCCTTAGAAGGGTGTATTTAATATACCTGTTTTTCTGCATTTATTTGTGAGGATTTTATACCCTAATACATAATCGATTTTTGTGATTGTGCCATGTACAGTTAAGGATAATTAAGGTACTCCATTAGTATAGTTTTAATATCTGTTTCTTCATGTAACTCAATTAATTATTCTTTTTGGAATTTGGATGCTCTGTAGCAGCTAGGTGGCGCAGTGGATAGATTACAGGCCCTTCAGTCAAGAAGACCTGAGTTCAAATTTGACCTCAGACACTTAATAATTGCTTAGATGTGTGACCTTGGGCAAGTCACTTAACCCCATTGCTTTAAATAAATAACTTTTTTAAAAAAAGAAATAGAATTTGGATGCTCTTCCATTTGGTGTGTATATTTAATATTGATATTACTGTATTTTAACAAAATGTATTATTTTTTAAATAATTATTTTTTAAATAAGGCTTATTTTTGCTTTTGTTTTCTGAAATCAAGATTGCTGTCCCTGCTGAAGCATAATAGATTTTGTTCCAGTCTCTTATTTTAACTGTATGTCTTTCTGTGACAAGTGCATTTCACATATATAACATGTATTGATCCTAATTTGTAAACCATTCTGCTATCTACTTCTGTTTTATGCATGAGTTCATCTCATTCACATTTACAATTGTCATTATTATGTATTTTCCTCCATCTCATTTTCTTCAGTTATCCCCTCTCTTTTTTACCCTGTGTCTCCTCAAAGGACTGGTTTGCTTCTGATTACTTGACTCCCTTAATCTGCCCTCCTGCTTATCACCCCCCCCCCCCCACTTACCTTTATTCCTTTCATCTCCTGTCGCCCTGTTGAGTGAGATAGATTTCTATACTCAAGTGAGCAGGTAAACATTATTTTCCTCTTTGAACAAGTTCAGATGAGATTGAGGTTCAAAGCATTACCCACCACAATCTCTGTCTTTCCCCTCCACTATAAAAGCTCTTCCTTGTATGCTTCTTCTATGTGAAATAATTTCCTCCATTCTTCCTCTCTCATCCCCTTGTTCCAGTTCCTCTCTCTTTTTCTCCTCTCTACTTTTTATTTGAAATCCTCCCAGTATAGTCTACTCACACCCATACCTTCTCTCCATGTAGACTCTTTCTAACTGCCCTAATATATTCCATATAGGGATGTAAACAGTTTAACCATATTGTCACTTATGATGTCACTTTCATGTTTACCTTGCTATGCTTCTCTTGAGTCTTGCATTTGCATTCTATGCTTGTCTTTTCATTAAGAATCCTTGAAAAGTCTTCCTTATTAAATATCAATTTTATCTTCTGAAGGATTTATTCATTTTTTCTGGGAAGATTATTCTTGATTGTATTTATAGCTCCCTTGCCTTCTGAAATGTTGTATTTCAAGCCCAGTGTGGAAGCTGCTAAAACCTTGTGTTATTCTGACTATGGATTCATGGTATTTGAATGGTTTCTGGCTGCTGGCAATATTTTCTCCTTCATTTCAGAGTTCTGGAACTTGGCTATAGCATTAGTGGAAGTTTTCATTTTGGGATCTTTTTTTGGTAGTCTTTCAATTTTTTTTTCTTTCTTTTTTTTAAGGTTTTTGCAAGGCAAATGGGATTAAGTGCTTTAACCAAGGCCACACAGCTAGGTAATTATTAAGTGTCTGAGGCTGGACTTGAACTCAGGTACTCCTGATTCCAGGGCCAGTGCTCTAACCACTGCACCACCTAGCCACCCCAGGAGTCTTTCAATTTCAATTTTACTCCCTAGCTCTAAGATATAAGAGCAAGTGGATTTTTTTTTTAGATTTTATTTATTTTGAGTTTTACAATTATTTCCCCTAATCTTACTTCCCTCCCTCCAACCCCCACAGAAGGTAATTTGCCAGTCTTTACATTGTTTCCATGGTATGCATTGATCCAAATTGAATGTGATGAGAGAGAAATCCTATCCTTAAGGAAGAAACATAAAGTATAGGAGATAGTAAGATTAGACAATAAGACATCAGTTTTTTTCTAAATTAAAAGTAATAGTCCTTGGTCTTTGTTCAAACTCCACAATTCTTTCTTTGGATACAGATTGTATTCTCCTTCGCAGACAGCCCCAAATTGTCCCTGATTGTTGCACTGATGGAATGAGTGAGTCCATCAAAGTTGATCATTGCCCCCATGTTGCTGTTAGGGTGTACAGTGTTTTTCTGGTTCTGCTCATCTCACTCAGCATCAGTTCATGCAAATCCTTCCAGGCTTCCCTGAATTCCCATCCCTCCTGGTTTCTAATAGAACAGTAGTGTTCCATGACATACATATACCACAGTTTGCTAAGCCATTCCCCAACTGAAGGACATTTACTTGATTTCAAGGGGTTTTTTAATATAATTTCTTGAAATATCCTATCTAGGCTCATTTTTTGATCATGCTTTTCAGATAGTACAATAATTCTTACATTAGCTCTCCCTAGTCTATTTTCCAAGTCATTGATTTTTAAATTAGTTATTTCATATTTTTTTTATTATTTTTTTCAATCTTTTGACTTTGTTTCATTGTTTCTTGATGTCTCATGGAGTCATTAACTTCTACTTGCTCAATTACAATTTTCAAGGAATTATTTTTTTTTGGTGAGCTTGTATTCCTTTTTTTCCATTTGGCCAATTTTCCTTTTTAAGAAGCTCTTTTCATGAGGCAGCTAGGTGGTGCAATGGATAAAGCACCAGTCCTGAAATCAGGAGGACCTGAGTTCAAATTTGACCACAGATACTTAATAATTACTTAGCTGTGTGACCTTAGGTAAGTCATTTAACCCTATTGCCTCGCAAAAACAAACAAACAAAAAAGTAGTTCTTTTCTTCAGTGAATTTTTGTGCCTCTTTTATGATTTGGTCAATTTTGTTTTTTAAGGTATTATTTTCTTCATAAGTTTTTTGTGCTTTTCTTACTAAGATGTTATCCTTTTGTAATTTTCTTTCATAATGCTTCTTTTTCCAATTTTTCCTCTGCTACTCATATCTTTCCTTAGCTCTGCTAGAAGTTCTTGTTGGACTTATGTCCAATTTGCATCTTTTCTTTGAGTCTTTATAGCTGTTTTCATGTTGTCGTCTTTTATGAGTTTGTGTCTTAATCTTCCCCTGTCACCATAATAACTTTTTATGGTCAACCTTGTCTTTGCTGTAATGTGTTCACTTTTCCAGCCTATTTCTTCACTTTGAATTTTATGTTACTGTTGGGATCTACTCACCCTGAGACTGAGGGGGAGGCACTATCCCAAGCTTCAGGTGTTTTTTCTTTTTGCTGTTTTCATAACTCGTTCTGAAGGTTTATAAATTTTCAATGCTTCCAAGGTGGTGTGATCAGGGGAGAGGTGTGGTCATGAGTTTCTTGGTCTGGTGTCTGGTTTTTTACCTAGGAAGGGCCTTGCTCCCCTGCCACCACAAGAACTAGAATTCCTCTCTGTTCTTGAACGATAACTAAATTCCCTGCTCTCCTGCAGCCACAGGAGTTAGTGCTCCTCTCTGCCCTTTAGCTGCATTTGGCAATTAAGTTCCTTAAAATTGCACTCAGTTCTGCACCTGAGCCAATAAAGGAGTCTCTACTATAGATTCTTTCTGGTCATTTGTCCAATCTCCTTATCATATCTAAGCTGAGAGTTCCCCACAGTGCTGCTGCCTTTAGGTCCCACCACTGGTGTTTCCACCATGTGTGTGTGTTCTGGTCAGCCCCCAAACCAGTGTCACATGTCTTTTCTGCCAACCTCCTAAGTTGTTTTAGGCTGGAAAAATGCCTCACCCTGATCTTTTGTTGACTCTTCTTCTCCAGACTTTGATTTGGTATTATTTTAAAATGCTTGGAGGGAAACATTGTGAGAGTTGGTTGAGTTGCTGCCTCTATTTCATAATATTTGCTCCACCTTTAGTTTATCTCTTGATGTTCCCTGTCACCATAATAGCTGATATGATTATTTACATTATATAAAAATTATATTAATACCCTACAAGTCATGTTCTTCTCTCTTTCTCTTCCTCCTCTCCTCCTCCTTTTTCTTCTTCTTTCTCTTCTTTCTCCTTTTTCTTCTTCTTCTTCTCCTTTCTCCTTCTCCTTCTCCTCCTCCTTCTCCTTCTTCTCCTCCTCCTCCTCCTCCTCCTTCTTCCTCATCTCCTTCTCCTCCACTTTCATCTTCTAGTTCTCCTCCTCCTCCTCCTTCTACTTATCTGCTCATTTTCCAACCTATTTCTTGACTTTGAAATTTATATACTGGTTAAGAAATAGAGTGGTGAGTCAGCAGAACAGACTCTGGGAAAGGAACTCACTCTTTGATAAAAACTGTTGGGAATCTATGGAAAAGGGATAAATTTATGACCAAACAAGAATTAGAGCACATTATAAACTACAAAATGAATGATTTTGACTACATTAAAATAAAAAGGTTTTGCACTAATAGAATCAATGCTGCCAAAATTAGAAGAAAAGCAGAAAGTTGGGAAACAATCTTCACAACCAGGAGTTCTGACAAAGGTCTCATTTCTAAAATATATAGAGAACTGCATCAAATTTATAGGATCACAAGTCATTCCCCAATAGGTAAATGGTCAAAGGATATTAAAAGTTTTCAAATGAAGAAATTAAAGCTATATATAATCATATGAAAAATGCTCCAAATAATTATTGACTAGAAAAATGGAAATTAAAACAACAGTGAAGTATCATCTCACACTTATTAGATTAGCCCAGATGAGAAAAAGGGAAGATGATCAATGTTGGAGAGGTTGTGGGAGGATTGGGACATTGATGCTTTTCTGGTGGAGTTGTGAATAGATCCAATCTTTCTGGAGCGCAATATGGAACTATGCCCAAAGAGCAATAAAACTGGTCATACCTTTGGACCCAGCAATTCCAATTCTAGGACTATATCCAGAAGAAATTGTAAAAAATGGGAAAAATTCTAAATATTCCAAAATATTCATAGCAGCTCTTTTTGTAGTGGCAAAGAGTTGGAAATTGAGGGGATGTCCATCAAATGGGTCATGGCTAAACAAGTTATAGTACATGAATACTATTGAATATTTTTGTGCTATAAGAAACCATAAATGGTCGGACTCTAGAAAAGCATGGAATGACTTACATGATCTGATGCTGAGCAAAAGGAGCAGAGCCAAGAGAACAATGTACACATCAACATTATGATGAACAACTTTGATGGAAATGACTCCTCTCAACAGTCCAGAGAGCTAGGACAACTGTATTTGACTGATCCCCAACCAGAGGAAGAAAAGCAAAACACACAGGAAAAAAACACTCTTCCGAATCTGATGAACACTTTATAAAAATTATCTCTTATATATCTCTTTCCCTTAATCTTAATTTCTCATGCCCCAAATTACTAATTTGTAAATATGTTTAACAAAGTATGTATGTAAAATGCTAACCTGACTGTTCCCTGCTGAGGGGAGGGGGGTGGGAAGGGGAGGAAAATTTTGTAACTTGGAAATATGCATGTATAAATGGATGAAAATAAATAAATATTTTTAAAAACTGCTGGGAAAATTGGAAGATAATGTGGCAGAAACTCGGATTAGACCAGCATCTCATACCCTTGACCAAGATAAGATCAAAATGTATACAAGACAGCATTAAAAGCAAACTCGGAGAACAAGGGATAGTTGACTTTCAGATGTATGGAAAGGGGAGCAGTTTGTGACCAAGGAAGAGAGAGAACAACATAAAAAAACAAACTGGATAATTTTGATTATATTACATTAAAAAGATTTTACACAAACAAAACCACTGTAGCCAAGATCAAAAGAAATGTAGTAAATTGGGAAACAATTTTTACAACTAGTGTTTCTGACAAAGGACTCATTTCTAGGATATATAGAGAACTGAGTCAAATTTATAAAAAAAAAAATCCAGCCATTTCCCCAAATGACAAATGACCAAAGGATATGCAAAGGCAATTTGCAGATGAGGAAATCAAAGCTATCTATAGTCATATGAAAAATTGCTCTAAATCATTACTGATTAGAGAAATGCTAATTAAAGCATCTCTGAGGTAGCACCTCACATCTCTCAGATTGGCCAATATGACTAGAAGGAACAGTGATCAGTGTTGGAAGGTATATGGGAAATCTGGGAAATTAATGCATTGTTGGTGGAGCTGTGAACTGATCCAACCTTTCTGGAGAGCAATTTGGAATTATGCCCAAAGGGTGATAAAACTGTGCATATCCTTTGATTCAGCAATACCACTACTGGGTCTAATCCTGAAGAGATCATGAAAAAGGGTAAAAACATCACTTGTACAAAGATATTCATAGCAGCCCTGTTTGTGGTGGCAAAGAATTGGAAATTGAGTGAATGTCCATCAACTGGGAATGGCTGAACAAATTGTGGTATATGTACATTATGAACACTTGTTCTATTAGAAACCAGGAGGGATGGGATTTCAGAGAAGCCTAAAAAGACTTTCATGAACTGATGCTGAGTGAGATGAGCAGAACCTGAAGAACACTGTATACTCTAACAGCAACATGGGGGTGGGGGGTGATGATCAACCATTATGGACTTGCTCATTCCATCAGTGCAGTAAGCAGGAGCAATTTTAGGGTATCTATGACAGAGAATACCATTGGTATCCAGAGAAAGAACAAAGACCAAAGACTATTACCTTAATTTTTTAAAAAAAATGTCTTATGTACTACATAATTTTGCTATCTCTAATATTTTACTTCTTCTTCAAGGTTATATTTTTTTTCTCACAACACATTCAATCAAATTGTTTGGTGGGGAACACTGGGAAAGCTAGACTGTAGTATTTCCTCTACTATAATGTTCCATTTTGCTCAAATCAGGAGTAGTTGGTAGCTGATTTTCTAAAGACCTAGTTTTGAAAATTTCTTTCTTTAGAACATTCATTCTTGACAGCCCAGAAGTCAAGAATTAAAACTGAACCTCAAAATTGGATATAGCTAAGTGATGTAGGGAATAGAGAGATTGGAACACAAGAAGACCTGAGTTCAAACACAACTCTTGACACTCAGTAACTGTGACCCTGAACAAGTTACTTAAATGTGCTTGTCTCAGCTTCCTCATCTGTAAAAGGGGATTATAATAGTACCTAGTTCCAGGGTTGTTGTGAGAGATAAATGGGGAGTAGACTTGGTAAAAACAGAAGAATGGTATGGCCAGCTGACCTCAGAGCTGGTGTTGCATCAGAGGCATAAATAGACCTTTCAAGTGAATCAACAAGCATTTATTGATCAATTACAATATAGCAGGCATAGAGCTAAACTCGGGGATAGAAATGCATTTGAAAAGAAAGACAATCCCTTGGCCTCAAGGAGTTTACATTCTAATTTTATTTTTTTTCCAATTACATGCAAAGGTAGTTTTCATCCATTTGCAAATTTATGAGTTCTCCATTTTTCTATCATCCTTCCTTTCTTCCCCCTTCCCTACAGAATCAAAAAATTTGGTAAAAGCTGTACATGTACAATCATGTTTAACATATTTCCGTATTAGTCATGTTGTGAAAGAGGAATTAGAACTGGGGGGGGGACCATGAGAAAGAAAAAACATAAAAGAAATTTTAAAAAAATGAACTTAGTATGCTTTGTTCTGCATAGGGACTCCATAATGCTTTTTGTTTGTCTTTCTGAATATGGATGTCATTTTCCATAAAAGGTCTCTCAAAGATGCCTTCAATCACTGAACTGTTAAGAGGAGCTGCTTCCATCATAACTGATTCATTTCACAATGTAGCCATTAATGTGTACAGTGTTCTTCTGGTTCTTCTCGCTAAACTTAGCATCAGTTCAGGCAAATCTTTTCAAGCTTTTCTAAGGTCCAATCACTTGTGATTGCTTACAGAACAATAGTACTCCATGACAGTCATATACCATAACTTGCTCAGTGATTACTCAATTAATGGACATTCCCTCAATTTCCAATTCTTTTTCACTTACAAAAAGAGCTGCTATAAATATTTTTGTAAACATGGGTCTTTTCCTCTTTATTATGCTCTCTTTGGGATATAGATAGACCTAGTAGTGATATTGCTGGACCAAAGTATATAAACAGTTTTATTGCTATTTGGGAATAATTCCAAGTTGCTCTTCAGAATGGTGGAATCAGTTCCAAACTCCACTAACACTGCATTAGTGTCCTAGCTCTTTCACATCCTCTGCAACATTCATCATTTTCCTTTTTTGTCATTTTAGCCAATCTGATAGGTATGAGGTGGTGCCTCAGAGTTGTTTTAATTTGTATTGCTCTAGTCAGTAAAGATTTGGAGCATTTTTAAAGAACTATTAACATCTTTAATTTCTTCAGTTCATATTCTTTGACTATCAACTGAAAAATGGCTTTTATTCTTATAAATTGGACTCAGTTCTTTATGTATTTTAGAAATGAGTCCTTTATCAGAAACACTAGTTGTGAAAGTCATTTTCCAGCTTTCTGCATTCTTTCTAATCTTGACTGCTTTAGTTTTGTTTGTACCAAAACGTTTTTAATTTAATGTAGTCAAAATCATCCATTTTGCAATTTATAATGGTCCCTATCTCTTGTTTGATCATAATCTTTTCCCCGACAGAATCTGACAGCTAGACTATTTCTTGTTCTCTTAAATGGACTATGTATCCCCCTTGACCTTATTTTGGTAGGGGATGTGAGATAATAGGTTTGTGCCTAGTTTTGGCCATACTATTTTCCAGTTTTCCTGGCAGTTTTTGTCAAGTAATGAGTTCTTATCCCAGAAGAGAAGACAACACTTAAAAGGGAAGCCAATGGGAGAGAGGGAGGGATACATACATGGGACTATAGTAGCTGTCTAGAGAATGAGAGCTGTTGGTCCCGGTGCCTGCCCAAAAAGAATATGTACAGAACTCAGCAAAGGAGGAAGTGACCCATAGGAGCCAAATTAAGAGGAATGTATCTAAGTCTAGAGAATTAGGCATGGTGGTTCTGGGGCTCTTCCCCAAAGCAGAAGTTCTGGGGAAAATACACTTTTTTGTGTGTGTCTTGGTTGCATATATTGCTTATATGCATGGCCTCCGGGTAGCCTTAGTTCCTAAGCGTGTGTTTTTCCATGTGTGTAGCAGGACCATTCTCTTTCCTTGTATGTGAACCTCTTCACACATGTTTCCTATGTGCATTTACTCTTCTCATTCATAGTGTGTATTTGTAAGAAAGCTGTCTCATTTTATATGAGGAATATTTGTTACCTTTACCTTGAATGAATTATGTCCTCCTCTGACTTTTAAAAGAAAACACATCGGGGTGGCTAGGTGGCACAGTGGATAAAGCACCTGCTTGGAGTCAGGAGTACCTGGGTTCAAATCCGGTCTCAGACACTTAATAATGACCTAGCTGTGTGACCTTGGGCAAGCCACTTAACCCCATTGCCTTGCAAAAAAAAAACTAAAAAAAAAAAAAAAGAAGAAAACACATTTCTGGGGGCTTATGAGCTATGATTTTAGAGGATGAAGAATTCATAGAGACTATTTTGAACCTGGAATAGTTGTTTCTGGGGGGGAGACACGTCTCTATGGGTTGTGGGGGACAGTCACTACATTTAAATAAATACATGTTGCTTCTTCTAATAGAAGATGGTTTTCTGGCATGTAGAAAGTACTTAATACTTACTGAATGACTGAATAGGTATATATACCAGATATATCCCTAGGATCATAGTGTTGGAAGGGACTTTGGGACTCAAAGAAATAACAGTGGAGATGGAAGGATCCTCAGAGATATCTTGGTCTAAACCTCTCCTTTTCTAAAGGAGGAACCTGAGAGGCCCAGGGAAGTGAATTAGCTTGCCCAACGTCATTCATAAGACTCTAGTTCTTGATGCTGAGCGAGATGAGCAGAACCAGAAACACACTGTACACCCTAACAGTAACATGGGGCCGATGTTCAATCTTGATGGGCTCACTCATTCCATCAGTGCAACAATCAGGGACAATTTGGGGCTGTGTGCAATGGAGAATACCATCTGTGTCCAGAGAAAGAACTGTGGAGTTTGAACAAAGTTCAAGGACTATTCTCTTTAATTTAGAAAAAACCAGACATCTTATTGTCTGATCTTGCTATCTCTTATGCTTTATGTTTCTTCCTTAAGGATATGATTTCTCTTTCCTCACATTCAATTTGAATCAATGTACAACATGGAAACAAAATAAAGACTGACAGATTGCTTTCCGTGGTGGGGGGGGGAATAAGATTGGGGGGAAAATTATAAAAACTCAAATAAAATCTTTAAAAATAAAAAAAATTTAAAAAATAAGATCCTAGTTCTAAAACTGAAAGGAGTCAATAAGCATTTATTGGTTCTAGCTCTATGGTCCTATGGGTGACCCTGAGCAAGTCACTTCCCTCCTTTTTGGAGCCTTAGTTTCCCATCTATAAGATGGGGTATATCAAAGATTTTAGAATCATAAAGTTGGAAGGGAGCTTGACAGCCTTCTAGTCCAAATCGTCCATGAAAGAAAACCCCTCCCATTACAAGTCTCACAGATGGTTCGACAGCCTTTGCTTGAAGGTAGCCTCCCCTCTCCTTTCCCCCCATTTCTTTGTATCCATAGTGCTTAGTGCATTGACTAGTACACAGTAAGAGCTTAATAAGTGCTTGTTGACTTGCCTCCTCTTTACCTGCATCTGAATGAACACTTTCTATGAGATCCTCCCACGTTGCCTTTTCTTTGTTGGTGGCCCTGTCACCCTTGGGCCTAAAACCCAACATCCTTGAGGCCCCTCCCTCCCACCTTCTAGTATCTCTCATTTGTTGCTGTTGTTCAATCCTGCCTGACTGAACCCATTTGGACTTTTCGTGGCAAAGATCCCAAAGTGGTTTGCCCTTTACTCCTCTAAGTTATTTTCCAGGTGAGGAAACTGAGGCAAACAGGAGGAAATTACTTTCTTAGGGTCATACAGCCGATGAGTACCTGAGGACAAATTTGAACTCAGGTCTTCTAGGCTCCAGGAGTGGTTATCTAGCCAGTTAGCTGCCAGCACTTTAATTCACTGAACTTTGCTAGTTTTTAATGAGTCCGTGCAGTGAGTGACCAGTCCTTTATTTACCAGGTTCTTGCAGAGTGGGGGACCTCTCAGTATCACATAGTAATTTGGTGATGGAACAAGACACACCCAGAGACAGACAGAGACAGAGAGACAGAAGCCGTGATGGCGGGGGGAGCATGGAAGCAGGCAGCCCTGGCTCTTCGGGGCGGGTTAAGCAGGTGTCTGCATTCCTTGGCCGGGAACTCGAGACAGCATTAGTGCTGGTAGGACTGGGAAGGTGGGGCTGCTTTGGCCTTCATTCTCCACAAAGGCATTTGACTAGAAACAAAATAGAAAACCAAACAAACTGAGGCAGCAGCTGACATTGACTGGGATTTTTTCTGTGGTTTGGTGTTTACAGATCAGGGATGGAGAGGGAGGGGAGTTCCCCAGGGAAAAGGAAGTACTGTTTGTGAGAACCATTTTAATTTCTTTTTTTGGCTTAGAAAATGAAAGCAGAAAGGCCTTTTCACCTCCGGATGAAGCGGAGTCCTGGGCTCTCTGGACTCAATGGGTTTATCTTGTCTGTTGCTGAGCTGGGTAAGGGGCAATTCATTCAATTAACTTCCTGGGCCTTAGTTTCCTCATCTGTAAAATGTAGGGGCTGAGGGAGATGACCTTTGAGGTCTCTTTGACCCCTAAGTCACTTTGCCTCTCTGAGTCTGTTTCCTCATCTGTAAAATGAGGGAGCTGGAGAATTGGCCTCTGAGGTTTCTTGCAGCTTTTACATGTAGGATCATTTCAGGAGGCAGGAGAGTGCAGTGGGTAGAAAGCTTGCCTGAGAATCTAGATTTGAGTTCCAATCCTGCCTGAATCAAACTAGCTGGGCTATTCACTTAACCATAATACTCCCTGCGGAGGAGGTTTCCAGATAGGCACTGAGGACTGAGTTTATGGTTACTCCTCTGGCCATTTGTAAAATCAGAGGTCTGTCTGCCCCCCTCCCCAAGCAATGATCATCATCAAGGGCCACTGAATTAAAGTTGCCGAATGAAGAAGAGAAAGTTTGTGCATATGCAGAAATAACCTTAATACAAGGGCAGGCAATGCTGAGTGTAAGTGATTAAAAAGTTAAAGTAGGAGAGGCTTGAGGACAATTCCCAAAGGAAGAGAGGGATCTGTCTTGGTCTAAAAGAATGAATAAGAGAAAGGGGGGCACCTCAAAGTGGGGCTCATCATGCTGCCATTTTTGTAGGTAGAATTTGAACTCATATCTTCTCACTTCAGAGCCTGTACTGAGATGTCACTGATGAATTCTATGACTCTCATTCTCATTTGAAATAAAGGGGCCAAAACCTCCTCAGTAATTACTCTAGAGATCCAGGGTGCTCCCAAACTCCCGGTTCAAAGTGCATCCATCCAATCAATAGCTTCTAGATGCTTCCCTTCAAAATCCATATATCTTGTATGGAACAAACTTATTTACATGGTGTAGAATGTAAGCTCCTGGAGTCCAGGAATTGTTTCTGACTTTGGAAGCATTAGCCAATGCTTCATATATTCTTGTTCACTGACCAAGTGCAAAAGTGTAGAAGTGGGGCAGTGGAGCCCTGGAGTCTGGAGGACCTGAGGTCAAACATGGCCACAGACCCTTAATGATTAGCAAGCTGTGAGACCTTGGGCCAGTCACTTAACCCCCCCCTTGCCTTGCAAAACAAAAACAAAAACAAAACAAAAACATCCCAAAAGTGTAGAAGTGGTGAAGGGATGTAGTTTGCCTGAAGCAAAAGGGATAGATAGATGGGGAAAGGTAGGCTGGGGCCAGTTTGCAGAAGAGTCACAATGACAAACTCAAGAATTTTATCCCCCCCCACACACACCTTGTAGTCAATGGGAAATGCATGAAGACTTTTAGATTGGGGAGAATCAAGGTCAAAGGGAAGCTATTTTGGCTGGATTTTCAGGAAGTAGTAGAGGGGGGGTGGGGTGGGGGCTGGGGAGAGAGATATGGTTTGCTTTAGTTTTAGTTTTAGTTTTTTTTAGGTTTTTGCATGGCAGTGGGGTTAAGTGGCTTGCCCAAGGCCACACAGCTAGGTCATTATGAAGTGTTTGAGGTGAGATTTGAACTCAGGTCCTCCTGACTGCAGGGCCGGTGCTCTGTCCAATGTGCCACCTAGCTGCCCAGAGATAGGGTTTGGAGTCGAGTTAGAAAGCAACCGCAGAGGTCCAGGGCTAGGAGGTGCCATCGTCTGGGAGGCCCGTCCGATGGAGTATCTGTCAGTGGCACCAAGGGCCAAGGATGGCGGCTTTCTTCCTTTGTTGTCCAAGGCCGGGACTGGCCTCCCCACTTTGCCCAAGCCTTCCCCCACATTTAAAGCCAGCTGACTTGGCCTTGTGCAGTGGCTGTTGTGAATGCTTGAGTGTGAATCACCTTGAAGCAGAGATAAGAATTGAGCTCGATAAGGAAAGAATTTCTTTTTTGCCCAAATTCCTGAAGGGCCCTTTGGCTTCAGTTGCAGCTTGGGGAAAAGAGGCCCAGGGGAGTGGAGCCCCTTTCCCTAGGGGGAGGGGAAATGCCCAGTTGTGCTCAGGGAAGGCGGGGTACCCCTTCCTGGGTCCTGGGGGGGGGGTCACCTGAGGTTTTCCTGGGAGAGCTCGTTGGGGGGAATCTCTCGAGAGTCTTCCTCGGGGCTTTTCTTGCACGACCTCCTAGGGTTCTCTCGGGGATTTCCCCGGGACCTTCTCCTGGCCTGGGGCGGGGGGCGATCTCCGGGGCAGCCCCTGGACAGCTCCTGGGCAGCTAGGCCTGGGGAGGGGGGGAAGTCAGGCCATAGGCCGGGGAGGGCCGAGAGGACGGCGGGAGGTGCGCCACCCGGGGACAAAGTTCAGAGCGCCCGGAGAGCCAGGAAGGGGGCGGGGGAAGGGGCCCCCTGGGGAGCCGGCGGGGTGGGGGCCGCGGGGATGCCGACGGGGCGGGGCCCCGGAGCGCACCTGGCCGCGGCCTGGGCGGAGCCGGCCCGGGCCCGGGCTGCGCGCGGCTGGCAGGCGGCTGGCAGGCGGCTGGCAGGGGCCGGGGCCGGGGGCGGGCCGGGGGCGGGGGGAGGACTGGCCGGACAGCTGGGCGGGGCGGGTGGGGGAGGCGCGCCCGCGGCCAGGACCAGAAGAGGAGCCAGGGGCCATGGCTGACCCCCGAGGGGCCGAGAAGCCTCGGCCGCCGCCCCCGCCGCCTCCCCCGCCGCCGCCGCCGCCGCCGCCCCCGCCGGGCAGCCGGAGCCGAGCGCCACCCCCGAGCCTGGGGAGGGCCTCGCGGGACCCCGGCGGCCGGAGCTCGCTGCGCCTGTCGCTGGGGGCGCCGGGGGCGCGGCGCCGGGGGGCGCTGCGGGAGCTGCTGGGGCCGCAGGAGCAGCCCCCGGCGGCGGCGGCGGGCGGCCCCGGCGGCCTGTGCCTGGAGCCCCGCGAGCACGCGTGGATGCTGGCGGCCGCCGAGGGCCGCTTCGAGGAGCTGCAGGCGCTGCTGGAGGCCGAGCCGGCGCTGCTCGGCCGCCTGGACCCGCTGACGGGCTACGGCGCCCTGCACTGGCTGGCCAAGCACGGCCGCCACGAGGGCCTGGTCCTGGCGCAGCGCTGGGCGCAGAGCCGCGGGCTGCCCCTCGACGTCAACGCGGCCGGCAGCGGCGGCCTCACGCCGCTGCACCTGGCGGCGCAGCAGGGCCACGACCTGGTCCTCAAGGTGCTGGTGGGGGCGCTGGGGGCCGACGCCAGCCGGCGCGACCACGGCGGCCGCCGGGCCTGCCACTACCTGCGGCCCGAGGCGCCCCCGGAGCTGCGCGAGCTGGCGGGCGCCGACGCCGACGCCGCCCCCGAGCCGCGGCGCCCCGCGGCCGCCCCGGCCGGCTCGCTGCGCCGCCGGGCCGGGCCCGGGAACGGGAACGCCAACAACAACAACGGCGGCGGCCGCGCCGCGCCCCCGCCGCCCGGGGCCAAGGGCTCCACCGTGACCCAGATTCAGGGATTCTTCCGGCAGCTCTTCTCCCTCTTCCAAGAGCGGTGAGCGCCCGCGCCGGCGTGCAGGGGGCGGGGGGGGCGCGGAGAAGCGGGGGCCTGCCCTGGCACGCCCCCGTCCCCGGGGCGCAGGGGAGCAGAGGGCGCACCGTCCGTCCGAGTGCCTTCGGAGGCAACACCCCCAAAGCGGCAGATCTGCACCCCTCCCTGCCCGGCCCCAACACCCCCATCTCCCCCCACCTCTGGGCCACTTGGGGGACTTGGCGCCGGCCTGGACTCCGGGACTGCAGGGGCCCAATTGGGCTCTTATCCCCCCCACCACCTCTGGGCCACTTGGGGGACTTAGTGCCAGCCTGGACTCCGGGACTGCAGGGGCCCAATTGGGCTCTTATCCCGCCCCCCACCTCTAGGCCACTTGGGGGACTTGGCACCCGCCTGGACTCCGGGACTGCAGGGGCCCAATTGGGCTCTTATCCCCCCCCCCCCACCTCTGGGCCACTTGGGGGACTTAGCGCCCGCCTGGACTCCGGGACTGCAGGGGCCCAATTGGGCTCTTACCCCCCCCCACCACCACCACCTCTGGGCCACTTGGGGGACTTAGTGCCAGCCTGGACTCCGGGACTGCAGGGGCCCAATTGGGCTCTTATCCCCCCCACCACCTCTGGGCCACTTGGGGGACTTAGTGCCAGCCTGGACTCCAGGACTGCAGGGGCCCAATTGGGCTCTTACCCCCCCCCCCACCACCTCTGGGCCACTTGGGGGACTTAGTGCCAGCCTGGACTCCGGGACTGCAGGGGCCCAATTGGGCTCTTACCCCCCCCCACCACCACCACCTGTGGGCCACTTGGGGGACTTGGCGCCCGCCTGGACTCCGGGACTGCAGGGGCCCAATTGGGCTCTTATCCCGCCCCCCACCTCTAGGCCACTTGGGGGACTTGGCGCCGGCCTGGACTCCGGGACTGCAGGGGCCCAATTGGGCTCTTACCCCCCCACCTCTGGGCCACTTGGGGGACTTGGCGCCAGCCTGGACTCCGGGACTGCAGGGGCCCAATTGGGCTCTTACCCCCCCCACCACCACCACCTCTGGGCCACTTGGGGGACTTGGCGCCGGCCTGGACTCCAGGACTGCAGGGGCCCAATTGGGCTCTTATCCCCCCCACCACCTCTGGGCCACTTGGGGGACTTGGCGCCCACCTGGACTCCGGGACTGCAGGGGCCCAATTGGGCTCTTATCCCCCCCACCACCTCTGGGCCACTTGGGGGACTTAGTGCCAGCCTGGACTCCGGGACTGCAGGGGCCCAATTGGGCTCTTATCCCCCCCCCCACCTCTAGGCCACTTGGGGGACTTGGCGCCGGCCTGGACTCCGGGACTGCAGGGGCCCAATTGGGCTCTTATCCCGCCCCCCACCTCTAGGCCACTTGGGGGACTTGGCGCCGGCCTGGACTCCGGGACTGCAGGGGCCCAATTGGGCTCTTATCCCCCCCCCCCACCTCTGGGCCACTTGGGGGACTTAGCGCCCGCCTGGACTCCGGGACTGCAGGGGCCCAATTGGGCTCTTATCCCCCCCCACCACCTCTGGGCCACTTGGGGGACTTAGTGCCCGCCTGGACTCCGGGACTGCAGGGGCCCAATTGGGCTCTTATCCCACCCCCCACCTCTGGGCCACTTGGGGGACTTGGCACCCGCCTGGACTCCGGGACTGCAGGGGCCCAATTGGGCTCTTATCCCGCCCCCCACCTCTAGGCCACTTGGGGGACTTGGCGCCAGCCTGGACTCCGGGACTGCAGGGGCCCAATTGGGCTCTTATCCCCCCCCCCACCTCTGGGCCACTTGGGGGACTTAGCGCCCGCCTGGACTCCGGGACTGCAGGGGCCCAATTGGGCTCTTACCCCCCCACCTCTGGGCCACTTGGGGGACTTAGCACCAGCCTGGACTCCGGGACTTCAGGGGCCCAATTGGGCTCTTACCCCCCCCCCCACCACCACCTCTGGGCCACTTGGGGGACTTAGTGCCAGCCTGGACTCCGGGACTGCAGGGGCCCTCCTCCCACCACAGCCCTCTCTAAAAGCACCTTGGACCAGGAGGGGAGCAAGCCGCACTTGGGGCCAGGCCTGAGCTGCTGGGCCTTTTTTGGGACAGAAGGAAGCGAAGAACTGAGGAGCTGCTTCTCATCCGCAGAGGAGTGACATTCAAACCCTTCTTGGCCTTTAGTGCAGAACATTTTCCGAGGCAATCAGGAGATAACCCAGAAAGCCCTCCTGCAAGAACCGCTCCTAACCATGTCAAGAACAATTACTGCTGAAACACAGCACACCGTGCAGAAGTCACATGGGAGGGCCAGGCCTGCTTGAAGGACAAATTCAACCATAGGACTGACTTCTCTGCAACATTAAACATGGAAATTTTCTTCTTTGACTTGCCAGGGCTGTCTTTGAAACCATTTTGTGTGCATGGGCGTGTGTGCATGTGTGTGTTTGCCCACAATCCTTACAGGGTGGGGTTTAACCCTGCCTCCCAAGGATGAAGGGCCAACTTCCTCAAGCCTTTCATACAGAGAGCTCTAGTATTCCAAAGCAGCCTTTCACCTCAGCTTTATATCAGAAGGGTAGCCCTCCCAAGGGACCACGGATCTGGGAGCCACATTTCATTAACTATGGAACTAAGAGTGATGGCACCCTCTGGTCCAGACTGAAGGCACAAAATTTGGAGAATCCATTGAGTGTGAAGAGGAAGGCTCTAAAGGGGGAAGGAGCTCCAGTCTCATTTTCCGTTACTCGAGTGCTGAGTCATACATTTTACCTCATAGCCTCTATTGATGAAACATCCCCTGGCTTTTTGGTTTGCTTTGGGTTGCTTTTTTTTTTTTGAACAAATGGGCTTTTTTCCCCTTCTCAGATCTACTTGCTCTTCTCCTCACTTTTTGGCATTGAACAGCTGTGGGTTGGGAGTCTAAACTCACCATAATGTCCTGGGCATGAGTCGGCCTGCTAACATGGGACCTGCACTTCTCAGAATTCTTAAGCTAAGGTCTGATTATCAGGAACCTGACGCCCTGTCAAATATGTGAGACAGAGATTTGGAGAAATGCCAGGCAGAGGCAGCTCCGATGAAGCACCCAGCCTGATAGTCTGTCTAGGACAGTGACACCAAAGAAAGCCTTACTCATCTTCCTTAATGTCACCCAAACATCCTTCTTCCCTCCAGAAGGTCCATAAATGGCCCAAAGTGTCCTACCTTCTGACTATTGACTTAGTTCAGTGTTGTACTGGTGATCTCCAAACTCAATAATCTAAGACACATTTTTATGTTGAAACTTCACTATTAGCTTGGTGTCAGAAGTGTGTGTGTGTATACATGTGTATACATCCACACATACATAAATACAAAATATACATAGACCATATGTGTACATATATCTGGACACAATCTTATGAATGTATATATTTATTTATAGATATAGATTATATCCATAAGGTAGGTGCGTGCGCACACACACACACACACACACACACACACACACAGCCTTGATGGACGAGATTAAAATGCTTTCTAGCCTTCAACTCCTAAACCCCTCTCAATGGTGTCCAAAATGGGTCATATCAGATACTGTTGTCTAATGAATAGTGTGCTGCTCTTCACATCAAAAAGAGTTGGGTTCAAATCCTGTCCCTGCTACTATGGCTGTAACCCTGAGCAAGTCACTTCAACAGAGTACACTGGAATAAGCATTGTCCCTGGAGTCCAGGAACCTAGTTGCAAATCCCACTGTTGTCATTTACCTGGGTGACCTTGGACAAGTCACTTCTCTCTGTACCTTAGTTCTCTCACTGACAAAATGAGAGTTAGACTTAGATGATAACTCTAGTCCTAGCTCTAGGTCTAGGATCCTGTGTGTAACCTTGGACAAGTCCTTTCCCCCTCCCTCAACCTCACTTTCTTCTTCCATTAGATGAGGTGGATTGGACTAAGTGGCCTCTGAGGTCCCTTTCTGACCCTAGATTCCTGAGTCTATGGCTTGTCAGAACCCCCAGGATGGCAGCCACCTTCATAAGTGAAAGTTTCATATTAATAATGAAAATCAGGGCAGCTAGGTGGCACAGTGGATAGAGCAGCGGCCCTGGAGTCAGGAGGACCTGAGTTCAAATCCGACCTCAGACACTTAATAATGACCTAGCTGTGTGGCCTTGGGCAAGTCACTTAACCCCATTGCCTTGCAAAAACCTTAAAAAAATGGAAAACGTATTAGCTCACACTTAAAATACTGTGAAGTTACAAAATACTTAATTCAATAATTCTATGAGGTGAATGGCATAAAGACTTTATTTGCAGGAAAAAGAAACTGAGGCTCATAGAATTAATTGACTTGACTATGCCCACAGAGTCAGGAAGTCTGTCAGCCCGGATTGGAAGCTGGGCTCCCCAGCTTCAGAATCAGGGCTCTTTCCAGTGCACTGCACCCAAGTAGCTTCCTTAGCGCCCTAGGTAATAATACCTGAGAAAGGGGATATTTGAACTGGAGTCTTCCTAACTCTCAGCCCAACAGTCCATTATTCACTCTTTTACACCAATTGATATAGTCCATTTTGGAGTCTATTAAAGAGAGTTTAGTTACTACAGGATAAAAAAAAATCTCAGGGGCGGCTAGGTGGCACAGTGGATAAAGCACCGGCCCTGGAGTCAGGAGTACCTGGGTTCAAATCCAGTCTCAGACACTTAGTAATTAACCCCATTTGCCTTGCAAAAACCTAAAAAAACCCGCTCATTTTGTACTGAGAATTCATTAGTTCCCTAGAAGTGAGTAGCATTTTTCATCATGAATCCTTAATTATTTTGGATCTTTGTTTCAATCATCATTTCAGTATTTTTTATAAAGTAAAATTTTATTTATTGTTCTAATTGTGTCTTAAAGGCAATAATATATAAAACAGGGATAAACAATGTCTTAGTGGAAAGGATTTAGATATAAATACTGGTAATTAGAATTTTGTTTTAATAAAGTCTTTCCTGACCCTCTTTGAAATAATTATATGAATATTTTATTTGTTTTCCAATTACATACATTGGTAGTTTCTACCAATCATTTTTTCAAGGTTTTTAAATTTTACAATTTCCCCCTTTCCCTCCTCTCTCCCCAACAGGTGATCAGATATAATCTTTACATTTGCTTCTATGATATGCATAGATCAAAATTGAATGTGTTGAGAGAAGAACCAGATCCATAAGGATAAAAGAAAACATTAGAGATAGCAAAATCACATAATACATAAGACAACCTTTTTTTAAAAATTGAAGATAATAATCTTTGGTCTTTGTTTAAACTCCACAGTTCCTTCTCTGGATACAGATGATATTCTCCATCGAGGGTCCCCTAAAATTGTCCCTGATTATTACACTGAAGGGGTGTGCAAGCCCATCAAAGTTGATCATCATCCTGTGTTGTTAAGGTATATAATGCTCTGGTTCTGCTCATCTCACACAGCATCAATTCATGCAAGTCTTTCTAGACTTTTCTGAAATCTCATCCCTCATGATTTCTTACAGAGCATAGTGTTCCATCACATACATATACAACAATTTGTTCAATCATTCCCCAGCTGATCAACATCCCTTCAATTTCCAGTTCTTTGCTATTACAAACAGATCTGCTACCATCATTTCAGTATGGCTGGGACTATGTACAATATCCTCCTGGTTCATTTCACTTTGCATGAGCTCATATAAGCTTACCTAAGTTTTTCTGAAACCATCCTCCTTGTCTTTTCTTATGGTACAATATTATTCCATCACAATTATATATCACAACTTGTTCAGCCATCCCCCAAGTGACGGGCATCCCCTCAATTTCCAATTCTTTGCCATCACCAAAAGAGCTGCTAAAAACAATTTTGTGCATGTGGTTCCTTTTCCTTTATTTCTGTCCTCTTTGGGATACAGACCTAATAGTAGCATTGCTGCATCGAAGGATGGGCACAGTTTTATAGCCCTTTGGGTAAATTGCTCTCCGGAATGATTGGATCAATTTACAGCTCCACCAACAATGAATTAGTGTCCCAGTTTTCTCCCATCCCCTACAACATTTATCATATTGGCCTACATTAAATATCCCATCTCCCCTCTGTTCATTGGTATTCTCTGTTTTTCACTGGGACCACTAGGTAGCATAGCAGTGGATAGAGTGCTGGGCCTGGAAGCAGGAAGACTCCTCTTCCTGAGTTAAAATCTGGCAATAGACATTGTTCATTCATTTGTTCTTTTCTGAACTCAACTGTATGATCTAAGCCCTAAGCACTCCACAGAACTTGCTTCAGCCACCTTCATGGCCATTGGAACAAATAGTTCTCATTTGTTCATTCTGCTGGGGAAAGTGCCTAGAATAGACATCCCTTTAACTTTTCACTGGTGGCTTTACTGGCTGTGTGACCCTGGGTAAGTTACTTCACCCTGTTTGCCTCAGTTTCCTCATTTGTAAAATGAGCTGGAGAAGGAAATGGAAAACCATTCCAGGATCTTTGCCAGGAAAACTTCAAATGGGGTCACAGTTAGACATGACTGAAAATGACTAAACAACAACCAAATTCCTCCTTCCTGGACTGCACTCTCTCTTTTCATTCAGACCTCTTAGAATCCATAACTTCCTTCAGAGCGCAACTCACATAGTATCTCCTACAGGAGGTGTTTGCTGATCTCCGCAGCTGCTAATGACCACAACACACACACACACACACACACACACACACACACACACACACACACACACACACACAAATTATTTACTTTGTACATATCTTGTATTTATTCATCTATATACATATCTTATCTCCACAGTGGAAAGTAAGATCCTTGAGGGGGGGGACGACTGGGTGGCAAAGTAGATAGACCTGGAGTCAGGAGTCTCTGAGTTCAAATTCGGCCTCAGACACTTAATATAACCTAGCTGTGTGGCCTTGGGCAAGTCACTGAACCCCATTGCCTTGCAAAAACTAAAAAAAAAAAAGAAAAAAGAAAGCAAGATCCTTGAGGGCAGAGGTAGTCCCAGTGTGAAGTACTTGATGCATTATAGATGATTAATAAGTTTGAATGAATCAACCCAGAGGATGCGACAGTGAGTGGCAGAGCTAGTAAGGGGTAAAAGGTAAAAGGGAAGAAAGAGGGATAGAAGCAGGAATGTCACATAGAGTTTGTTTAGTTGGAACAGAGATTTTGAGGGTGAAGGAATATGAACTCAACTCTAAAACGATACCTTCGACCCATATTACAAAGAGCTCAAGATAGATTTTTAAGAAATGTTTAACAAATTGATCCTGTGCTTTGAGGCCAGTTAAAGGGCTTGGGGGCTGTGGGGAGTGGGAAGGAGAATGAGGATGGGGTGAGGAAAAATGGATATTTCTTATTAGGGTTAACCACAAATCAGAGTTGGCCCATTCTCCATCTGCTGACTACCAGGATAACAAGGTGTAATCCACTCTGAAAAGAAACATCTCCAAGGAATACTGCCGTCATCCTAAGTCAACAAAGTGGTCTTTCAGGCGAGTGCTTGAAGGTAGGCCTGGGGTATTTTGAACAAGAGAACTTTTCCCCTATAGCAGCTCAGTCTTGATTTGGCCTAGAGAAGTTAAGCAAGACTATATCACATGATGGGAGGGGAAGCGCTGACTACAGGAAAAGCTACTGAAAACTGCTTCCATATCTAACCAAGTTTGTTACGCTAATACAGAAAGGGATGACCAAAGGAACTATAAACTGAACATCCAATGAAGATTTGGGAGGCCTTGTTGTATGGGGGAAGCATGTTCGATTTGGAGTCAAGACTAGGGTATAAATTCTGGTTCTGTTATTTACTGCCTTATGACCTTAGGCAAATCCCTTCCCCTCTCTGCACCTCGGTTTCCTTCCTGTAAAATGAGGGGGTTTCAACTAGATGGTCTCTGGCCTCTGGCTCTAAATCTATGATTCCATGTGTGATCTTGGACAAGTCAATTCCTCTCCTTGGGGATCAATTTCCTCATGTGTAAAGTGAAGTGCTTATAGCAGATGACCTCTGAGATCCCTTCAACTCTGGTTCTATAGTCCCGTAAAAGGTGAAGAGGGAGTTTATATCAGTCTTTGAACAGCCTTTAAGAGAATCCCCAAATCATAGCACTGGATTTGGGAGAGACCTCATGGATCATCTAGACCAGCACATTTCATTTTACAGAAAAGGAAACTGAGACTTAAGGAGCTTATGTGATTTGACTGACTTCAAGGAGGAATTAATCTTTCCATACCCCCCCCCCCCAATCTGTGTGCTCAGGGAGCCAACATCAAAAAGCAAACTGTCATTTGAAACTCTTAGAAAAAGCCATCTGTAGATACAGAACATCTCCTTTGGGAGGCTCTCTCCTTCCTTGGTTCTTGTCTCTCCTGATTTTCTGCCCACCTACCATATTAAGGTCTCCTTTGTTGATCCATCCTTCATCTTCTATCCCTTAGGCATGAGGGCATCCCTAGACTCTGTCAAATAGTCAACAAGCATTCTCAAGTGCCTAGTCTGGACTCTTTTTCTCTTGCTTTCTCATTTGATGATGTCATGGTTTCCTTGAATTTCATTACCATCTCCATGTAGATGGTAATCTCCTAATCTCCAGCCCTGTTGCTCCAGCTGTCTGCTGGATATTTCCTGAATGATCCATCAACATCTCAAATTCAATATGTCCCAAATAGAATTCATCTTCCCCTCCAAACCTCCCTCTCCTTTAAACATTCTTTATTTCTGCTGAGACCATTACCATACTTTCCACCAATGGGGTTAAGTGACTTGTCCAAGGCCACACAGCTAGGTAAATTGTTAAGTGTCTGAGGCCGGATTTGAATTCAGGTACTCCTGATTCCAGGGCCGGTGTTCTATCCACTGGGCCACCTACTGCCCCCTAACCTACCTTCATATTCACAACCCTGCCTCAATTAAATCCAATTCACTTGCAAGTTGTGACATCACCTCCTGGTGTCATCGGTTCTCTTCAAGAAGTAAGGACCACTAACGACAAACATATTCAATTGCTATGTCCTGTCTACCTAAGCACTATCACTTACTTTTCCATCACCCCTCATACAACCATTAACTTAGTTTGAGACTTCATGACTTTTAACTTTTTGATGGGTCTTCTTGCTTCCAGGCTCTCCCCTGCCCAATCCTTCCTCCATGCAGCTGTCAAAATCATCTTCCTTGAGCTCTATTGCCCCTAGGCAACTTCCATTAAGTCCTCTTTAAAGTGGCTCCAACCTCTCTTTCCAGACTTATTACATATTACTCTCTGAGCATACTCTGTATTCTATTCAATTTGTTGTCCCCAGACAACCCCTTCATCTCTGGTTTTCGCACCTTTGCCAAGGTTTTCTCCCATTCCTAGAATATAGACCTTTGACCCTTATCTCTACTTCCTAGAATACTTATCTGCTTTCAAGGCTCAATTCAGGTGACACCTCCTATTTTTTAAAAATATAAATAACATATTTTATGGAAAAATAGCTATATTTTACAAAACAAAGAGAAACTGAATGAGAAGAGAGACATCATTTTGCATATTTTTGAAAATCTTTTTAAAGTCTCCTTTAATGAAAAAGACAATTGGCTTCTCATATCTGCTTCTGCATTCAATCGGATATGATTTTGAATTATATGAAGAAAAATCTGACCTCAGACAGCTACATGGATGAGAAAGGAAGAAGTATTCTAATAGGTAAATAGCATCTTTTTATTATTATGAAAGTAATTTTTGACCTCATAGACTCCCTGAAAGGGTCTTGGAACATCCCAGGGATCTTCAAGTATGGGATTCCATTTGCTTCCAGGTCTGCCACCAAGGATGAACTGCATGAACAGCAAGCAAGTTCATTGTACCCAAATAGAGGAAACTGCTGTCTATTTGAGGCTCACAAAAGTACTGACTGTTAGAGATTCAGCTCCTATATTAAGTCCACATCCCAAGTTTGTGTGAGCCATACTAGCCTAGCACTAAAGCTAGTCGGATGCTGCTAAGTTGAGGCCACAAGGGCTGGTGGTGATTTTATTGTCCTTTGCTTGTTCTCATTTTTTGCCCTAGGTTGAATACTTTAGGGTTCGTCTATTTCCTCAGTAGGGATACTGGGTTCTACTGCCTTCAATTCCACCATCACCTCAGATTCCTGAAGAACAAGTCTGTTTTGGGTTCTAATCTAAGAAGTCCTCCCCGGGTTAGGGTTAGGGTTAGCTCTACTCTTATCAAACTCTTCCTGGTTCAATGTGATGAGGGCCATGAGAAATCTTCATATACTATTTAAAATGGTGGCCAGGGACATTATGTTCTAGTGTAACCAAGGCGACACGATACGGATATTAGAAACATTTTCCAAATAAAGGATTTAAGAAGAAGGGCAATCTTAATAATAACTATTTCTAGAGGGTGTAGTGAGTTGAGAACCATGGAGACGAGGGAACAACAAGGCAGGATGGCCAACTAATAGTTTTTTTTTTTCTAAATCTTGAGCTGGAATGGAACTTGGAAGGTTATCTGTTCCATCTCTCTCTTTGTACTGAGAAAGAAACTTGAAGACTTTAGAAGTTAAATGCCCCATATAAGGTCACCCAAATAATAAGTGACAGGTCCAGGATTTCATTCCAGACTCCACAGCTAACATTTTTTTCCAGTGTACCCAAGATTTTCTTGGGACATTGCAAAATGTGGTGTCTTTCTCACTCAGGTTCATAAATCTAGTCTGTGTCAGAGGTCATACTTAAACCTGCATCTTCTCAAACCCAAGATTGATCCTCTATCCTCTTTATGAGGGGCCGCTGAACCTTGATTGTATCATGGACTCCAAAATGCTGATAAAATCTATGGATTCCTTCTCAGAATAAGGTTTTGAAAGGAATAAATAAGGAGCTCAGGGAATGCTGGGGTGTTTTATTGCATAAATTTGGAATATATAATTATATTTTTATTTTAAAATAATTTAATTCTATAAAATGAAACATATCAAATTACTGAGGAAACCAATTGTATTACTTTACTGCTACCCTGAGCCCCATCCAAGTTAAGAATTTCTGCTCTATACCATTCTGCCTAGACACTAGGAAGACGATTCTGATGATTTGTCAAGTTTTATGAGACTTTATTTAGTAGTTGATCTAAACTCAGTTTATGCCTATCTGAAAGTCAAAACTCATACTTTCAGACTTTTCCTCAAAAGAATCGTGGAAATACATTGAGCTGTCTCTGGGCTCATTTAAAAGTAGGTTTTTGGTGGAGATATTGATGAAATGTAGTGAGCAGAGCTGCCCCAAATCTAAGTTTCAAGAGCTCCACATAATCAATTTCATTGCAGGTTGTTTAAATAAAGTTTTGTTAAAAACCAAATGAAAGAACTTGTAAATCTCCTTAAGCTATCTTAGTTCCAGCTCTTGGCTTCATTGGGCTCTCTTCTTTTCTTCCTTTAGACTATTACCCTTTGCAGTCTTATAACCTCTCACGAATTCAATGATCATTTCTAGTCAGATGATTCTCGGATTTATTTATCCAGCCCTAATCTCTCTCTTGACAAACATTTTCAAATTTCCAACTGCCTATTGGAAATCCAGAATCGGATGGCTTATCCATTATTTTAAACTCATATTTCCAGAACTGAAATTTCTTCCCTTCCTCAAGCTCTAATTTCTTCCTAATTTACCTATTACTGCAGAGGGCACTATCATCTTCCCAGTAAACCAGGCTCAAAACCTAGATGTTATTCTTGACTTTTCACTCTCTCTCATCCCCATATGTAATCTTTTGTCAAGTCTAGTTGAGTTGAAATAGCTCTTCTCTGACACTACCATCTCCTAGGGTCCAGACCCTATCACTTCATGCCTGGACTATCACAAGAGCCTTCTGCTTAGTCTCTGTGCCATCAGTCTTTTCTCACTACAGTTCATCCTGCACTTACCTGTCAAAGCCTAGGTCTAACTATATCACCCCATATACCCTCCCTGCCCTCTTCAATAAACTCCAGTACCTGCCTTTCTGTTTGGTTTTTGAGGAACTTCATAACCTACCTGTCCAGTATCCTTACACCTTAGTCCTCATCCTGAGTATGCTTTGTTTTGGTCACTCTGGTCTCCTTACTATTCCTTGCACAATACACTCCATTTCCTAACTTGGGCATTTTACTGGCTGTCCCCTATACCTGGAATTGTATCCTTCCTCATCTCCACCTCCTGGCTTTCCTGACTTTCTTCAAGTCCAAGCTAATATCCTATCTTCTACAGGAAATCTTTTTAAATCTTCTCTAAATTCTAAGGTCTTCTCTCTGTTGATTATCTCCAAGTTATCTTGTATATGCAGCTTATTTGCACATAGTTGTTTGTATATTATCTTCCCCTCATTAGACTGGCTGCTCCTCAGACTGACTTTTGCCTTTCTTTGTATCCCAAGCACTTATTACAGGATCTGGCTGGTGGTAAGTGATGAATAAATGCTTATGGACTAGAGGGCTAATTTCACACCATTGCTTATTAAGACTTTTCTGCATGTCAGAAATCTCTAGCTCCTCCATGAAATTGGGACCTCATGAGCGCTTGTGTGGCCACATAACAAGCGAAGACCTTAGGATCCCAGATCTAGATTCTACCCCAAATCTGAGATAGATATAAGAGGTGCAATGGTCAACAGTCCCCATTAAGCTAATGTAAAAGAAATAACCTTTCTGATGTGCAGATCAGTTGAGTCTCTTGGATTTTTCCAGAGCTAGATGGCTTCGTTATCTGACTCTTATATGGCTCTTAGTTTAAAAGATTCAATCTCAAGTCAAGATTGTAACAGTTCAACTCCTCCAGTTAGGTATGAGGCTTTTGGGTGAAGATTATCTCCTTTATCCTGCCCCATCTACCTTTCCTCTGACCAGTATCCATAAACATTTTAAAAAATTCAGGGGTGGCATTCTTACTTATAAGGTCACATTTCTTTCTAAAATATTTCAATTTTATCCTTAAAAAAATCATAATCCATGCAACTGTTGCATTTATAAGCATTTGCCCCATGTCCTTACCTATGTACAGGAACATAAAATGATTCAAATTGACCAGAGGCAAAGAAAACTCCTTTAGGTATTTTATAAATAGGGAGGTGAGGTGATACATCAACGAGTCATTATTTGTCACGTCAACCTTCATCGATAGCTTTCAAGTCATTTAAAAGTTGAGTTCTGAGTCCTGTTCCACTCCTCCAAAGCATTCAGTATATTGTCACCAGAATATTCCCCTAAAACATCTTTCATGTTACTCTTATGTCTCTAAAACCCATGATAGCTTATTGCCTCTTGCAATGTAAACTCTTCCCCTTGGCATTTGTGGTTCTCTGGCCACCCAATCAAAGATCTATAGTAATGCTCCTAATGGGCCCCCTTGGCCAAGCATTTTATTTATTTCTCCTGTCTTTGTTCAACCTGGCTGCCACTTCTAGTTGGACCCAGTGGAAGTCGAAGGACCAGTATTACAGGCCCTTCTCTGTCACTATTCATCAATAAATTATTTCACCTCTCTGGGGACTTTTTCCCATATATTAAATGAATTCAGTTGATGCTAATGGTTTGCCTTTAGCTCTATAAGTCAGTTATTTACACTCCAGCCTGTATGCTAGCTCCCTTCTATGAACACCTGGAATCTATTTGCACTAAATATTAGGGCAGTGGACTATGTAACACTTAAATGCTAAATAATTTTCACATGGTAGTTTTGGCTTTCTTCTTTAAAATATTTAATTCACTTTAATGAGCATCCATGAGAAATGATGTGACCGCAATTACAGTACAAGTACCGAAGTAAGAAAGCAATCCGTCGTAACGTAGAATTTTATATCAACATTCTGATGATCCTCCTTGTTTTAGCAATAATTGTAGCATTGTATTTTCAGTATATTAAACATGTACAGTGCCTGGTCACTTATTCTCAGATGGAAATTTATATTAAAACCAAAAATGTTTCTAACCTTTTATTTAAGTAAAAAACGATTTGTATTAATTAATAGGTAAAAATTATTCCACAAACCTTTTAGTTATAGCAACTTCTTATAGCAGTAAAAATTGACATTAAGTGAAATCTAAAACCCTTGTGCCTAACAATGACTGCTACATGAGTTAAGTAGGATTTGGCAGAAATATTAGAAATTTTGTCAGGAAAGTGTAAGTGAAGAGATTGATTGTTGAATAAAGTTATCTTTCTGTTTTTAAGTTTTGATCTTTCAAAAAAGTCAATAAGCATCTTTTTTTTTAATTTAAAGTTTTTTTCGCTTAACAAAAAATCAATTTTTTCCCTCCTATGCCCCCCTTATTAGAAAAAAGGAAAACCCTTGCAACACACACAGACACACACAGACACACAGACACACAGACACACAGACACACACACACACACAAATAAAATATTTGCTTCATCCAAAAATATATATGTCAGGGCAGATAAGTGGTGCATTGGATAAAGCACTGACCCTAGTCAGGAGAAGGTGAGTTCAAAAACTCTATGTCTGCACCATGAGTCTATCACTTCTTTGTCATAGGTAGGTAGCATAGTTCCTCAAAGGTCCTCTGGACTTGTACTTGGTCATTTCAGTTATCAGAATTCTGATGTGTTTCCAAGTCATTTATCTTTAACAATGTTATTGTTATTGTATAAATTGTTCTTCTGGTTCTACTGAGTTCATTCTGCATTCATTTATCAAGATCTTTTTAAGTTTCTAAGAAGTTATCCCTTTCATTACTTTTTTACATTACAATAGTATTCATGTATTATAATTTGTTCACTCATTCCAGTTCTTTGCCATCATAAAAAGAACTATTATAAATAATTTTGTAGTGGGAACTTTTTCCTTTTTCTTTGATCTTTTCATTGTTTTGGTAGGCAGTGGGGTGAAGTGACTTGCCTAAGGTCATACAACTAGGTAAATATTACGTGTCTAAGTTTGAATTTGAACTCAGGTCCTTCTGACTCTAGGACCAGTGCTCTACCCCCTGCACCATCTAGCTGTCCCTCTTTGATCTTTTTTTGAAGTGAAGACCTAGTAGTAGTGAAAAAGGGCAAATGGGTATGCACAGATTAATGAATTCTTAGACATAGTTTCAAATTGCTTTCCTAAATGGCCGGACCAATTCACAGCTCCTTAGCAGTACACTAGTTAACTTGTTTCCTGCAGACCTTCCAACATGTCATTTTCCATTTTTAAGTCATTTTTTCAGCAATCTTATAGGTGTGAGCAGGATCTAAAAACTGCTTTGTGATTTGTTGGTGATTTGGATCATTTTTCCCTTATGGTTGTTGACAGCTTGGATTTTTCCTTTAAAACTATATCCTTTGACTATTTATCAATTGGTTCTCACTCTTTTAAATTTGAATCAGTTCCTTATATATGTCATAGATGAGACCTTTATCAGATGTACTACAAAGACTTTCCCACATATAATTACTCCCCTTCTCTTTTTAGTTGCATGGATTGTTTCAGCAAAAGATTTCAAATTTTATGCAATCACCCAAAGGGCAACAAAAATGTGCATTCCCTTTGATCCAGCAATACCACTACTGGGCCTATAACCTGAAAAGTTGATGGAAAAGGGTAAAAGCATCACTTGTACAAAAATACTCATAGCAGCTCTGTGTGTATATGGTGGCAAAGAATTGGAAATTGAATGAATGTCCATCAATTGGGGAATGGCTTAATAAAATGTGATATATGTATGTCATGGAACACTATTGTTCTATTAGAAATCAGGAGGGATGGGAATTCAGGGAAGCCTGGAAGGATTTGCATGAACTGATGCTGAGTGAGATGAGCAGAACCAGAAGAACACTGTACACCCTAACAATAACATGAGGGTGACGTTCAACCTTAATGGACTTGCTCATTCCTTCAGTGCAAAAACCAGGGACAATTTGGGGCTGTCTGCAAGGGAGAGTACCATCTGTATCCAGAGAAAGAATTGTGGGGTTTGAACAAAGATCAAAGACTATTACCTTTAATTTAGGAAAAAGGAGTTATCTTATGTAATTTTACTATCTCTTATACTTTATTTTTTTTCCCCTTAAGGATATGATTTCTCTCTCGTCACATTCAACTTAGATCAATGTATACCATGGAAACAATGTAAAGACTAACAGACTATCTGTGGGGGAAGGGAAGTGAAAATAGGGGAAAATTGTCAAATTCAAAATAAATTAATTAATTAATTTAAAAAATTTATGCAATCAAATTTGTCCATTTTTTTCTCTAATCCTTTCTATCCATTGTTTGGCCATGAATGCCTCTCCTATCCATAGCTCTTAAAGGAAATGTTGACTGGGTTCATCTGGTTTCTTTTTTTTTCAAATTACATTTTATTTTTTCAATCAGAAAAAAAAACTCACCTTCTTTCCCCTTCACCCCATCTTGGCTCTGTTTGTTTGTAACAAAACTTAAGTTACAAACATGTATAGTCAAGCAAAACAAATTTCTACTTGGCCATGTCCTTACAATCTCATTCTGTATTTTCAGCCCTTTACCTCTCTATCAGGAGGTGGATAGTAGGCTTCCTAATTAGTTCTCCAGAATTATGGTTGCTTATTATTTGGATTAGAGTTCCTAAAGTGTATCCAAGTTGTCTGTCTTTAGTCCATTGTCATTGAATCAATTGTTCTTTGCTTCTGCTCAGGTTTTTCTGAGACTATCCCCTTCATCATTTGTATGTGTATGTGTGCATATATATTCAAAACATTTGTATATCATAATTTGTTCAGCCATTCCTCCAATTTATGGACATCTCTTCAGATTTCCACTCTTTGCCACTTCAAAAAAAAAGTCATAAATCCTTTTTGTACAAACTTAGAGATTATTTTGCTTAGAACTAACCTCTTCTGTGGCATATTGATGCATTGTTGACGGGATTGTGAACTGATCCAACCATTCTAGAGAGCAATATGGAAATGCCTAAAGAGCAATAAAACTGATCATACCCTTTTACCCAGCAATTCCAATTCTAAGTCTATATCCAGAAGAAATCATAAAAATTGGAAAAGTCCCACATGTTTCAAAATATTCATAGCAGCTCTTTTTATAGTGGGAAAGAATTGGAAATCGAGGGGACATCCATCAATTAGGGAATGGCTAAACAAGTTATGGTACATTAATATTATAGAATATTATTGTTCTATAAGAAACCAGAAATGGTCAGACTCTAGAGAAGCATGAGATGACTTACAGGATCCGATGCTGAGCAAAGGGAGCAGAACCAAGGGAAACCTTTCACATTAACAACATTGTGAGTTGATCAACGTTGATGGATGTAACTCCTCTCAGGAGTTCTGAAAACTAGGACAACCCTGAGGAGACCTGTTTGTTAGTAACTATGCTAACCCCATCCAGAGTAAAAGCAAACCAAACCAAACGAAAAAAACCCTACAGAATCTAAATGAATACTATGTTCACTTTTTAAAAATTTCTCTTGTGCTTTTCTTTCCTATCTCGTTTTCTTTTTTTCCCCTTAGTCCTAATTCCTCATACAGAAAATGACTAATCTGTATACATGTTAAACACAAAGGTAAATGTTCAACAGAAGGAAGGGGCTTGGGAGGGGAGGGTAGAAGGAAATTATTAACTTATAAATATGCATATGCATGTAGGTGAATGTTGAAAAACTTTTATAACACATAATTGGAAAAAACAAAATAAACTATCAATTGTGAAAAAAAGGAACAACTTCCTTAATCTACTATCCCCCTAAATTCCCCTTTTCTCTTCTGTTTCTCTGTTGAGTGAAAAGATTTATGTACCAGATTTTGTGTGTGTGTGTATATTTGTATACATATATATAACATTTATATACCATAATTTGTTCAGTCATTCCTCCAATTTATGGATATCCCTTCCGATTTCCATTCTTTGCCACTTCAGAAAGATCAATAAATATTTTTGTACAGACTTAAAGATTATTTTGCTTAGAACTAACTCTTCCTTAATTTACTGTCCCTCTAATTCCCCTTTTCTCGCCTGTTTCTCTGTTGAATGAAAAGATTTCTCTACCAGATTATATGTGTGTGTATTTTTTCCTCTTTTGACCAATTAGGAAGAAAGTGAGGTTCATGTGTCACTTCTTATACCACCCCCTCCTTCTTGATGTATAGATATCAACTTGTGCACCATGATAATGTGAGATGAATTTTCCTAAGCTTTCTTTCCTTTCCTCCCTACCCCCCCCCCCCGTGGATTCCTTGTAGTCCCCCTTCTCTTTCCATTCTGCTCTTAAGATCATCAAGGTATAACAACCATTTCCAGATCTTGTCTAATTAGACTCAGGAAATAAACATTTATTAAGCACCTACTGTCTGCCAGGAACCATGGTAAGCACTGCGTATACAAAGAAAGACCAAAAAAAGTTGTGTTTTCAAGGAACTCACAATCTAATAAGAGAAGCATGAAAACAGTGATGTGCAAACAAGGTCTACACAGTATAAACAGGAAATAATCAACAGAGCAAAGGCACTAGGAAGAAGAGAGACTGAAAAAGGCTATCCAAAAGATGAGATTAAAGTTTGTATTTGAAAGAAACTGAGGAAACCCGGAGGCAGAGATAAGGAGGGATAGTATTCCAGGCATGGGTGAAAATACTCAAGACAGGGAGTATCTTTTGCAAGAAACAGATAGGATGCTTATGTCCCTGGATCAAAGAGTACATGGTGATTTCAGATGGGAGAGGACTAGAAAGCTGGGCGAGGGGGGGGTATAAATGCCAAATACAAGATTTTATTTTATTTGATCCTAGAAGTAATGGGAATCCATGGGAATTTATTTAGTGGGGGGAGGGGTAGTGACTGGCCATACCTGCATTTTAGAAAAATTACCTTATCAATTCAGTGGATGATAAACTAGCCTGGGGAGAGACTTGATGTAGGGAAAATGACCAGTAGGCTATTGCAACAGGCCATGCATGACATGGTGAAGGCCTGCACCAGTGTGTTGGTAGTATTGAGGAAAGAAGGGGTAGTATATTTAAAAAAATGGTGGAAAGGTGGAACCGGCAGGCCTGGGCAACAGATTTGAAGGAGAGATAGTAAGAAATAGCACAAGACTGGGAGTGCCAGAAAGATATTGGTGCCCTTGACAGGAATAGGGAAGTTTGAAAGGGAAGAGGGTTTTGGGGGGAAGATAATGAGTTCAATTTTGGATTTATTCCATTTCTGCAAAGCTTTGACCTTTTCAATAGGAATGTTTTTCCCACACTAGTATTCTAATCAGTTTTTCTGGGTAAGTTATTTTTGGTAACATGGCAAGAGGAGGTTGCTCCCCCAGAAATTCAAGGATGCCCTCCATTGTCCATTTCTATGAAGATAAAAGGACTAGATTGTCCTGTGACAGACACAGGAATGTTTCTCTCTTAATCATTGCTGGCAAGATGCTTTCCAGAGTCCTCCTAAATAGACTGATCCCCCACTTGGAAGATGGTCATCTACCTGAGATCCAGTTTCAGAAAGGATCAAGGAACAGTCATAATGGTGTTTGCTGCCTAATAACTCCAGGAGACATGCCGGGAGCCAAACAGAAGCCTGTGCAGAGTTCATCAATCTAACCAAGGTCTCTGATACTGTCAGTCATGAGAGCTTATAGAAAATTACATAAAAATGGAGAAGTTCATCAATATTATACATCAATTTCATGACAGTGTGCTTACCTGGGGTTCTGCATAATGGCTGATGCCCTTGCTCTTTCTCAGTCAATAATGGAGTGAAACAAGGATGTGTGTTTGCTCCCATCTCTCTTAGAATGATGTTTACAAGTCATGTTGTCAAATGTCTTCAGTGAGGACAAACATGATATCGAGGTCAGTTAACACACAGTTCCATCATTTCCTGGCCTGAACCCTTACTCACTGTCCACAGACTTGCTCCTGCTCTCCCTGTGCCAACTCACTGTGACTTTTTCTTGGATTTCCTCATCAGGATTCATTTGGGTGCATTGTCTTTTTTTTTTTCATTCATTAATGCGTTTGTTATTTATTACATTTTGAGTTCCAAGTTGTCTCCCTCCCAACCCCACATTAGAGAAGGTCAATATTTGATACAGCTAGGGGGCAGCTAGGTGCCTAGAACACCAGCCCTGGAGTCAGGAAGACCTGAGTTCAAATCCAACCCCAGACACTTAATAATTACCTAGTTGTGTGACCTTGGGCAAGTCACTTAATCCCATTGACTTGCCAAAAGTAAAAACAAAAATAAAAACATTTGCAATAGATATGTGGAGTCATAATACAAACTTACACATCAGATCTTTCTCTGAAGGTGGAAAGCATTTTCCTTCATCAGTTGTTCATAGCTGATTTAAATGATCATATTACTCAGAACAGCTTAGTCATTTACAATTACCATTTAAATAATATTGTTAGGATTGTAAACATTGCCTTTTTGGTTTAGCTCATTTCACTCTTCATTATTTCATATATGTGTTTCCATGTTTCCCTAAAACCAACCTGCTCGATGACATGATGGTCTACCTAAAGAATCCCAAAAAGTCATCCTAAAAAAACTACTAGAAATAATTAGCAACTTTAGCATGGCTGCAGGATATAAAATAAACCCTCATACATCCTCAACATTTCTATATATGACTAGAAAGATACAGCAGAAAGATTTAGAAAAGAGAAATCCCATCCAAAGTAACCTGAGACAGGGTGGCTAGGTGGCAAAGTGGATAGCGCACCAGCCCTGGAGTCAGGAGTACCCGAGTTCAAATCCAGCCTCAGACACTAATTGACTAGCTGTGTGGCCTTGGGCAAGCCACTTAACCCCATTGCCTTGCAAAAAAAAAAAAAGCCCAACAATGTAACCTCAGACAAAATAAAATACCTGGGAGTCTACCTGCAAAGGCAGACTCAAAAAAATTTTTAAAACAATTACAAAACTCTTCTCATGCAAATAAAATCAGCTTTAAATAACCCAGAAAACATCAACTGTTCATGGATAGGTCAAACTAATATAATAAAAATGACAATTCTACCAGAACTGAACTACCTGTTTAGTGCCCTACCAATCAAAATTCCAAAACATTACTTTAATGAGTTAGAAAAAGTGGGTAGTAAATTTATGAGAAATAAAAAGTCAAGAATTTCCAGGGAATCAATGAAAAAAAGTGCAAAAGAAGGTGGCTTAGCTTTCCCAGATCTAAAATAATATTATAAAGCATCAGTCCTCAAAACTGTCTGGTATTGGCTAAGAAAAAGAGTGGTGGACCAGTGGAGTAGACTAGGTGCAATAGCAGGAAACAATTATAGTAATCTGCTGTTTGATAAACCCAAAGAGTCCAGCTATTGGGATAAAAACTCTCTCTTTGATAAAAACTGCTGGGAAAATCGGAAGTGAGTATGGAAGAGACCATCACCTCACCTCCTATACCAAGATAAGATCCAAATATCCATTTGGATTTAGACATTAAAAACAATATAAGCAAGCTAGGAGATCAAGAAGCAGTTTACCTGTCAGATCTATGGAATGGGAAACAGTTTATAACCAAGGAAGAGATACAGAACATCATTCAAAACAAACTAGATAATTTTGACTACATTAAATTAAAAAAACTTTTGCACAGAAAAAATCATTGCTCATTCAAAAGAGATGTAGTAAATTGGGAAACAATTTTTGCAACTAGTATTTCTGACAAAGGACTCATTTCTAAAATATACAGAGAACTGAGTCACATTTTCAAAAAAACAAGCCATTCTCCATTTGATAAATGGTCAAAGGATATGCAAAGGCAATTTATAGCTGAGGAAATCAAAGTGATCCACAGTCATATGAAAAATTGCTCTAAATCATTACTGATTAGAGAAATGCAAAATAAAGCATCTCTGAGGTACCACCTCATACATCTCAGACTGGCCAATATGACCAGAAAGGACAATGATCATTGTTGGAAGGGATGCAGGAAATCTGGACACTAATTCATTGCTGGTGGAGCTGTGAAGTCATCCAACCTTTGTGGAGAGCAATTTGGAACTACGTCCAAAAGGCAACAACAATGAGCATACCCTTTGATCCAGCAATACCACTACTGGGTCTATACCCTGAAGAGATGATGAAAAAGTGTAAAAACATCACTTGTACAAAAATATTCATAGCAGCCCTGTTTGTGGTGGCAAAGAATTGGATATCAAGTAAATGTCCTTCATTTGGGGAATGGCTTAGCAAACTGTGGTATATGTATGTGATGGAACACTATTGTTCTATTAGAAACCAGGAGGGATGGGAATTCAGGGAAGCCTGGAGGGATTTGCATGAACTGATGCTGAGTGAGATGAGCAGAACCAGAAAAACACTGTACACCCTAACAGCAACATGGGGGCGAGGATCAACCTTGATGGAATTACTCATTCCATCAGTGCAACAATCAGGGACAATTTGGGGCTGTCTGCAATGGAGAATACCATCTGTGTCCAGAGAAAGAATTGTGGAGTTTGAACAAAGACCAAAAGACTATTACCTTCAAATTAGAAAAAAAAAAGCGTCATATTATTATGTAATTTTACTATCTCATACTTTATTTTTCTCCCTGAAGGATATGATTCCTCTGCCATCACATTCAACTGAGATCAATGTATAACATGGAACCAATGTAAACACTAACAGAATGCCTTCTGTTGGGGGGGGGGGGAGGAAAGCAAGAATGGGGGGAACATTGTAAAACTCAGAATAAAATCTTTCTTTAAAAAAAACCCCGGGGCAGCTAGGTGGCACAGTGAATAGAGCACTGGCCCTGGAATCAGGAGTACCTGAGTTCAAATTTGGGCTCAGACACTTAATGATTACCTAGCTGTGTGGCCTTGGGCAAGTCACTTAACCCCATTGCCTTGCAAAAATAAAAAAAAAAAAACAACTAAAAAAAACCCCAACCTGTTCATGGTAGTAATTCCATCACAATCATGTACAACTATTTGTTCAGCCATTCCCCAAGTGATGGGCATACTCTCAATTTCTAATTCTTTGCTAACACAAAGAAAGCTGCTATAAATATTTTAGAATATAGAGGTTCTTTTCCTTTTTTCCCTGATTACCTTGAGAAATAGACCTAATAGTGGTGATGATGTTTGTCCTTCCTTCTCACAGAAGACTATGATATCAGAGGAGATGATAGCATGACAAGCACATGAATTGGATTTGGGGGGGGCAGGGAGGAGCTATGCTAAGTCACCAGCCTCACTTTCTCTTCCAGAGTCATCTGGGTCCAGTGGTCAGATATGAATCAGGATGACTGCAGATGACCCTGGATGTGAAACAATCAGGTTTAAGTGACTGGTCCAAGGTCACACAGCTAATAAGTGTCAAGTGTCTGAGGACAAATTTGAACTCCTGCCTCCAAGGTCAGTGGTCTATCCACTATGCCACTTAGCTACCCTAATAATGTTATTGCTGGGTCAAAGTCTTATAGTCTTATAACTCATTGTTCATAATTCCAAGTTGCTCTCCAAATAGTTGGATCAGTTCAAAATCTATCAACTGTATATTGATATCTCATTTTCCCCCACATCTCCTCCAGCATTTTACCCTTCTCTTATTTAGTTAATCTGATAGGTGTGAGAAATTATCTCAAAGTTGTTTTAATTTGCATTTCTCTAAGCAATAATGATTTAAAACATTTTTATGTGACTATATATAGCTTTGATTTCTTCATTGAAAAGTTGCCTATTCATACCCTTTGACTATCAACTGGGGAATGATTCATATTTTTATAAATTTTACTGTTCTTTATATATTTGAGATATGAGACTTCTATCTGAGAAACTGCCTATAAACAATTTTCCCGAATTTTTGCTCCCCTTCTGTTTTTGTCTATATTGGTTCTATTTGTACAAACCTTTTTTAATTGAATGTAATCAAAATTATCTATTTTATATCCCACAATGCTCTCTATCTCTTATTGATTCATAAATTCTCCTATCCAATAATCTGATAAGCAATATGTTCCATGTCATTCTAACTTACTTATAGTTCCCTTTTATGTCTAGGCAATGTATCCATTTTGACCCTATCTTTTGGTAAAAGGTGTAAAATATTGGTCTAATCTCTAAACATAGTTTCTGTCAGACTATTTTTCAGTTTCCCAGAAATTTTTGCCAAATAGTAAGTTCTGATCCCCCAAACTAAGATTCTATTTATCAGACATGAGGTTACTATAGTCACTTACTATTGTGTAGCACTATTCTATTACTTTGCCAGCAATAGTTTTGCCAGTTACCATCTTATAGTATAGTTGGAGATCGGGTACTGCTTCCTTTACATTTTTCCCCATAAATTCCTTTGAGATTTTTGATTCTAGTTCAAAACAAATAATCTTTTGGTCATTTAATTTAGATGTCACCAAATAAGTAAGTTAGTTTAGGTAGAATTTTCATTTTATTGTATTGACTTGCCCACCTATAAACAATATTTCTCCAATTATTTCAATCCAATTTTATTGGTATTTAAAATGCTTTATAATTATCTTTATATAGCTCTTGAGTTTGTCTTGGCAAGTGTACTCCCAGGTATTTGATATGGTGATTGTGTGTTATGGTTATTTTCTATTCTATGATTATTTTAAATTAGTTTTTACTATGTCTTCTTTAATGGCTTTGTTGGTGATATACAGAAATGCTGATTATTTGTGTGCCTTTATTTTATATACTACTAATTTGTATAATATACTACTAATTAACTTATTTATTTATTAATTTATATTTATATTTATTTTATTTATATATTATATATTTATATATTATATATTTATATTTATATTTATTTATTTATGTACTACCAATTAAAATTATTGTTTCAATTAATTTTTAGTTGATTCTCTGGGATTTATAAGTATGCTATCATATCTATTTCCTCATTGTCCATTCTGATTCCTTCACTTTCTTTTTCTTCTCTTAATGTTATTGCTAGCAATTTTGGGAGGGCTTTTGCAAGGCAATGGGGTTAAGTGACTTGCCCAAGACCACACAACTACTATTAAGTCTTGGACGTAGGTTTTTGAACTCAAATCCTCCTCACTCCAGGCCAAGTGTGCTTCCTCTGCACTACCTAGTTGTCTCTGTTGCTAACATTTCTAGCACAACATTGGAACATAAGCATCCTTGCCACACTTCTGATTTTCTAGCTTCTAGCTAAATTTCATTACAGATAATACTGACTGATGGTTTTACAAAGATAATTCTTACCATTTTAAGGAAAAATTGATTTTAATCTATGCTATCAACATTCACTTTTTTTTGCAAGACAATGGGGTTAAGTGACTTGTCCAAGGTCACACAGCTAGGTAATTATTAAGTGCCTGACAGCAGATTTGAACTCAGGTCCTCCTGACTCCAGGGCCGGTGCTCTATCCATTGCGCCACCTAGCTGCCCCTAAATCTATGTTTTCAATAGGGTTGAATTTTATCAAAAGCTTTTTCTGCATCTATATGATTTTTGTGTGTTTTGTTATTGATATAACCAACTATATTAATAGTTTCCCTTATATTGAACCAGTTCTATATTCCTGGTATAAATCCCACTTGGTTGACATATGTAATCTTTGTGCTATATTGCTGTATTTTCGTAGCTAGCATTTATTTAGGATTTTTGCATCAATACTCATTAGTGGAATTGGTTTATAATTTTCTGTTTTTGCTCTTCCTGCGATAGCTATCAAAACCATATTTATTTCATAAAAGGAGTTTGGTAGAACTCCTATGCCTATTATTCCAAATTTATTTAATATTGAAATAGTTGCTCTATAAATGCTTGATAGAATTCACTTGTAAAACCACCTGATCCTGATGCTTTTTTCTTAGGAAACTCATTTATAGCTCCCTTTTTCTAAAATAGGTTTATTTGGATGTTCTATTTCATCTTTTGTTAACCTGGGCAATTTGTATTTTTATAAGTATTCTTCCCTTCCATTTAGATTGCTAAATTTATTGGCATATAATTAAACAAAATAGTTCCTGATAATTGCTTAAGTTTCATTTTCATTAGTGGTATATTTGCCCATTCATTCATTTATTTACTTATTTATTTTTAGGTTTTTGCAAGGCCAATGGGGTTAAGTGGCTTGCCCAAGGCCACACAGCTAGGTATTTATTAAGTGTCTGAGACCGGATTTGAACCCAGGTCCTCCTGACTCCAGGGCCGGTGCTTTATCCACTGCGCCACCTAGCCACCCCTGTCCTTTAATTTTTAATGAGTGATTTGGTTTTCTCTATTTTTAAAAATCATATTAACCAGGGGGCAGCTAGGTGGCGCAGTGGATAGAGCACCAGCCCAGGAGTCAGGAGGACCTGAGTTCAAATCCGGTCTCAGACACTTAATAAATACCTAGCTGTGTGGCCTTGGGCAAGCCACTTAACCCTATTGCCTTGAGAAAAAAAATGTTAACCAAGTTGCTTTTTTTTTTTTTATGTTCATACGATCAGCTCAGTTTCATCTGGGTGCATTTTCTAGATTTGTTTGGAGGAGTCTCAGTGGGGAAGAGGTCAGGGAGCTTGTACTTCTTCCTTGTACTCTGACATCTTGATTCTGTCTCTAATTTATGTTGTGACTTTTTTAAAATATTTAAGCCATTTGGTACTTATTCTGGTTTTTTTTATGAAATGTTGGCCTAAATCTAACCTCTCCTACATTACTTTCTTGTCTCTCTGGCAGTTTGCTTGTTTGGGTTTTTTTTTTTTTGGCCTTGGGGTCAAATACTGAGTTCTTAACCTAGGATACCCTAGTAGCATCAAGTCAAGATGTATTTGTGTGTATTTGTGTATGTTTGTGTGTGTGTGTTTCACATAGTATATGCCTGCCAAAGGGCAATTAAATGGTGCAATGAATAGAGCATCAGTCCTGATGTCAGGAGGCAGAAAGACATGAGTTCAAATCTGACCTCAGACACTCATTAGCTGTGACTTTGGGCAAGTCACTTAACCCTGACTGCTTCTCATCTGTCACCATCTCAAGATCCCTATTTGGCCACTGGACCCAGATGATTCTGAAGGAGAGTGAGCCTGGTGACTTAGCACAGCCTCCTCTCCCTCTCATTCAATTCATGCACTTAGCATGGCATCACTTCCCTGATGCTGTGGTCTTCTTCAAGAATGAACATAGCCAGGCAATGGTAGTCCTTGACCTCAGGGACTCACAATATCATGGAGGGGAGAAGACAAGATGAGAACTGTTTTGTATGAACTAGCAGTAGAGAAGTTAAATAGGTAACGATCTCAGGGCTCAGGCACTAGTGTTAAGGATAGAAAAAGACATCTTACAGGTGAGATTTTAGTTGAGACTTAAAAGAATTCAGGAGTCAGAGATGAGGAGAAAAAGTATTTCAGGTCTGGGGGACCATCAGTCCAGCATGCCTAGAGTTCAGAGATTTTTGTACAGGCTACAGGAAGAAGGCCAGAGTCCCTGAATCACTTGAGTCACTGGAGAAATGTATTAGGACTGGGAAAGTAGGAAGAGACCAGATGGTGAAGGACTTCCAATAGCCAGAGGATTTTTATATTTGATCCCAGAGATGATAGGAAGCCAGTCGAATTTACTGAAAAGGGAATGGGGAAAGTAACATGGATGGGGTCCCAAATGAAAAAAAATGACAGAATAACAAAAATCATTTTGGTAGCTAAGCGGAAGATGGAGTGGGGAGAAACTTGAGGCCAGACTAAGCCTCAAGGTGATTGTGTATTACAGACCCAAGGTGACTGGGCCTCGACTGGGGGGATTGGAGTAAGAAAAGGGGGGCATATTTGAAGATTGCAAAGGTAGAACACTTTGGGCAGGACTTGAGCATGAGTGTGGGGGGGGACAGTGAGGAGTTGAAAAGGACACTGGATAGGAGGATGGTGGTGCCCTGTTAAGTGAGGAATTAGGGTAAGGGGGAGGGTAGATGGAATGGAATTAAATTTCTATGGGACATCCGGTTAATATGTACTTCATCTGTCACCTTTTTTAATTAGTACAAATTTTTAAAATTAGTGTTCTGTAGTAATGTTCTTGCTGAGCTCCCTTCCTCCCCACTTTATTACTCCCCATTTGTTTTTCCAGATAAATTTCCCCCATTCAGTTTCATAAAATGGTAGCTTGTTATAATACCAAAGAAATGTAATTATATTGGCTCACCCTCCCCATGAACCCTGATATTTCTTAAAGCCTTTACCCCTAGGAATCCACCTACTAAGATAGAGGAACCAAATGAGAAAACTATTAAGCTTATTTATTCATTTTGCATTTATATTGATGCTGAGTTTTGCTTCCAGTATAGGTAACTTGTGTTGAATCTTAGTATTCTACTTTATAAATGACTGTGTTACGTTAAAGTATTCCTGTTTTGTTGGGTTCAAAAGAAATGGGTGATTTTAGCAAAATCTTTTTGAAGACATGGTTCCTGATCATGGCTTTTATTTGTTAGCCAAGGCGTGCAATAGTAAATATTCTGATAGTTAATTCCTAACCTCCCCTTGCTTCCTCCCCTTTTCCCCAGGACGCAAGGCAGTCACAAATAACAAACCCTTTTTTTTGTAGAAGCCCTTTATTAGCAGAATTGCATCTTCAGAAAATTATGAAGCCATTCACCTGGACCAGGTCTAGTTCCTAACAAAAAGGTTGGGCTTTCCCAAACACACAAATAACCGACAACTTTTAAGAAAGTTGCCAACACTTAATTTACCACCTCCCAACAAGGAACGAAGACGGCTTATTGTGTGAAATAAGCAGGGGGTCAAACAGGCTACTTCTCTGACTGTGAGTTAGAGAAATGAACACAGTCAGCTGCGCGTAATCTGGCTGAGACAGCTCCGGATTAGCAGCACTGGAGGCTTCCGCTGAAGGCTTGCAAATCTTAGATCCCCACAACAACCCTGTGAGGTAGGTGCTCTCTTCTAACTCCTTAGAACACAAAACAAAACACAGAGAGGTTATTGTGAAGGCTTGTTTGAGGCAGGGCTGGAGCTTGGTTTTTCTTGACAGGAATAACTTGTTGCGGGATGATCTCTGCCTCTTAAGCATAACCTCAAACAGACAAATGCCACACAGAGATGGAGAGAACAGGAATTTAAACTATATCACAATACACAGTTTACCGAACGAATGGATGCAAGAGATGAAGACATTCAAGGGCAAGACAAGTCGAATACTTTGCTGGGGGTTTTCTTTGACGTCTGCACTTTGGCAGACAGGTTTCCAAAATGAGAGGGGCAGCAGTAGTAGTTACTTCTTATTGGGGGCAATGAGGCGATGTAAGTGATGGATGGATGGATGGATGGATGAATGAATGGGTGGGTGGATGGATGGATGCAATGGCAGGGAGGGGGAGGTGGTCTTGGTGTAGAATGTCTTTCATTTCCCTGGCCATCCTTTATAACCCGAGCTTGGTCCTTCTCCAGTGTCTCCTCTTTGAGTTGTACCTGCATGGGGGGAAGGGGGAAGACACCAAAAGATCCAGTTACTCGTGAAGACAGTAAATAGCCCTTGAACTGTCTTTCACCTTTTCCTCATTTCCTTTGGATCCTAACTGCAAAACTAACCGGGCATGAATCAGTTAAACAACCCCCCCCCCCAAGGGCAAGCTGATCGGATGAAAACCTTGAGAATGGCCGGCGCGGCCCGTCCAGGAGGGGCAGCTGGTCTTACCTGATCTTATTGCCAGTTTTCATCCGAATCCACTGGGGAATGGGACGATTCTGCTTCTGTTTCTTGGCCAGGAACCTCTTGATTCGGAATGTTTTATGAGAGGACTAACAAGGAAAAGCAGCGTTTAGCAGGGTTTGGAGCCCGGCAGAGGCGAGGGAGAGAAAAGCCCCGCCCACGTGATCCCCTTCCCCGCGCATGCGGCAACCCCTGCAGAATTGGGGGCGGGACAAGATGGCCGCAGACTCCATGACGTCACGACTGTCAAGCCATTTGCTCCGCCCCCCTTTTCTCCTCTCGGCCAAGCCATTTTCACAATCGAATCCATTAAAAGCCTGGAAAAGGGCCTCGGCTAAGTAGTTTGCGGCTCAAAATGACACGTCCGCCTAGAGATGGCCCTTTAGTTAGCTGCGAAGACCCTGATTTTACCGAAGGGAAAGCCGGCTTGGCCAAGATCGCACACACAAAAGGGGCCTGGGGCCGGGCCACGCCGCGTAGCAGCCCTTTTCATGGCCGGCGACAAAGAGGCCTTTTGGGGGCTGCCTGCCCAAGTCCCAGCCTGCTTTGCAGCTTCCAATTTCCGTTCTGCTGAGGCTCACCACCCCAGAGTCCCAGCAATGTCGCCCAAGGGACCGGGGAGGGGCCTCTGTTCCCAACCCGATTCTCCCCCCTTTGGGGAGTGGAGGAGGGGTGCAAGTCCGGTGGCTCCAGGCTGGGGCCCCGGGGATCCTCCTCTCGGCTCTGCCAGGTGGAACCTGGAGAACCCTCCCTCGCGGACCGGGACCTCAGGTTCGAGGCTAGGGGGCTGGGGGGTGGGGGTGGGGGCGAAGGGAGCCTACAGTTCCCAGCTCCTTTAAGTGATCGCCTCCCCTTTGCTTCCTTTCTAGAAGCTTCCCCGAATGCCCTTCACCCCTGCTGCGCTGCGCCCGGGGCAGCGGCCGCTCGGGCTGGGGGGGGCATGGCGGCGGATTCTCTTACCATGATGATGAGATGACAGCCGAGCTTCCACCACGATGGCTGGACGGGCGAAAAAGGGAGAAAGACTAGCGGAAGCTCGCTATTAGAGGATCTGCAGAGGGCGGAGCTTGCAGGGGCTGCGCCTGCGCATCCTGGCCAGGCTGCGCCCTCTGCAGGTTCCCAGGGGGCACGGCGGCGCAGAGAGAGGCCTCCGGGCCGGTCTCCGCCCACGGACGCCGAGGCCCCGCCTCCCATCCTGCGGCTTGGGGGAGGTGACGTCATTCTGCTCTTGTTCGGCTTCGAGTCTCTTTGCTGCAATGCAGAGTTTGACCAGCCCCCCCCCCCGCGGCCCCCCCCCCGCGGCCCCCCCGCAGCCCCCCCCCGCGGCCCCCCCCCGCAGCCCCCCCCCGCGGCCCCCCCGCCATTGTTTCCTTTCTTTTCCCCCTCCCCCTCCCCAGACCTGCCGTTATAAGAGTGTTTTGAAACCAGAAGGAGAAAACAAGAAAAGCGATCAATACTTCATTCGGAACGGGCTATTCTGTGCGAGGCACCACCCCCACGGCGGGCAGCGCCCGGGCCAGGCCAAGGCGGGCCCTGCCTCGCTTTCCTGTGCAGGCAAACTGCTCTGCTTATGGTGAGACAAAATGCATTCTGCACTCTTCCCATGCATATTGCTGGAAATAAAAAAAAAAAAGAGTACTTTTTCCTTTCTCAAGAACATATACCAACGTCTTAAAATGTCATGGCTTTGGAAATCATGTTTCCGGAATATTTCCATAAGAACATAGTTATTCATCAACTATCCCCTCAGATCTCTTAATAAATGTCTCCTAGGGGAGGCCTTTCATGTAGTTGTTAGAATACCGAATTGGGCTTCAAGACCAAATCCTGTCTCAGGTGCTTCCTGTGTGACCCTGGACAGTCAGTTGCTCTCTCTGGGTCTCACTCCCCCAACAGAGTAGCAGCAAATGCAAGCACATAAAAATGAATAATGTTGCTGTTATTGATTAGGATCTTGTACAGAATCAAAGCCGATCCTTTGGGATTGCACCACTGGCTCCAAATAACCAATATCTATTTAACGGTTTAGGAGCTGAGGAATTTACCCATACCCTAAAGTGGCATCTGCTACTTTAAAACTAAACTGCCTGGGAAGTAGTACAGTGGAAAGAACCCCAGCTCCGGGTTCAGGAAATCTGAGTTCAGACGGGATCTCTGATGCTTCTTCCAGCTCTACTCTTAGGATCTCTGTGTGACCTGGGACAAATTACTTCTCCCGGAATCTGTTTCCTCAACTGTTTAAGCAAGTGTGAGAGTGGGGGGAACGAGCTGGCCTGAGGCCTCTTCCAATTCTACATTCATTTGGATTAAGGTTGGTTCTGCAAAAGTGTAGAGCAGATACACCATCTTCTCTTGTTTGCAGATATTGGGGCACTGGAGACTTTTCCCCCTTGACTGCACATTTTCCAAAACATCTGGTTTTTTTCTTTTTTCTTTCAGTTTGGAGAAGGTGGAAAGAGGTTGGAATAAGGTTGAAGCCTTTGTAAAAACCACACAATGAAAGTCAGCCAGAAAAACATACAAATAGTTTTGAAAGTTGTATTGTCAACTGAAAAGGAAAAGAAAATATGAAAGGATTTGCAGTTTCACATACAATCTTTTTTCTGTTCCACTTTTAATGTGTAGATACTTCTATTTGGAGGTTGAATTCAGAATTTTAAAGGATTAAAAAAAAGAGTTGAGGGTCATCAATGTTGCTGGTTCGAAAGTATTGAATCCCATTGAAATGGAGTTTCTGCACTTTTAAGAGCAGAGTGTGCTCTTAGCTACAAATTCTCCATTCTGGAAGTTTCCATGTCTCTTTATGACTGAGCTAGTGCATGACAGACTGGCACAACATTGAAAGCTAAGTAGGGTGCAATGGAAAGTGTATGAAGTCAGAAGACCTAGGTTCTAGTCCTAGATTTGAAAGTCTGTGACCCAAGTCCTGATTGCTTCCTCTACCAAATGGAGGCATGGGACTAAATGATGTCTAAGGAAGAGAAAAAAGGTCAGTCATAAGCAGGAAAATTCTGAAAACAATGTGTTGGATTTATTACTTATAAAGATGCAGTTGTAGATATAACAGATTTGTGATTTCCTGTATAATCTTTTCTGATCTTTCTATATGGAAATGCTCATTGTATGGATGAATGTCAATTTCAAAGTAGTACAAAATAAAAATTATTTTTAAGAAATCTCTGAGGTTCCTTAAATCATTCTTACTTTTTGTCTTTGTCTTGATTTCTACCCCTGAGCATTTATGGCTTCTACCATGGAACAAATAACTGGAGAACCAAAATACTACTTCAACAACTTTCCCCTCAGTGAAATGGTGTAGAGCAGTGTCTAAGACATGACATGGGAGATCCCAGGGGTGTACCATCAGAACACGAAATCATCCCTTTCCTACTTGCAAAAGTGGGGCACAAGGGGTATGAAGCGTTGCATAAATTGTCAGACAGGGCCGATCCATGATCCTGGATTGTAGCTGTTGAACTTTTTTTCACTTTTTTTTTGGCAGGGGGTGCTTTTGTTATCTCACTAGTTGGATATAATCAGAAATCAGGAGGAAGTATGTAAAAACCAGATGATATCAATAAAAACAAGATTTATTTTTCAAGGAGGTGCACTGGTTACGGATCAAGATGGTAACAGGATAGGCTGAATTCTGTACAGGCCTTCACCCAGAGGAAGGATGCCAGCACATTGGGCAATTCGCAGATGGACGCTTTACATGAAACAGAGACAAATAGGACCAGACATGGATGGATGGGCTGCCATCTGTACCACTGGAGGAAATATCCACATTGGTGAGATCTCAGTCCTGCTGAGTTTTAAAATATATTAAGGTGCATTATCAGACAAGAAATATCAAGGGATATCAGGATGACCAGTTCAATTTGGAACACCTTCACTTACCAGTCAAGACTTTTGATGAATTAATTCCCCTCTCTGGACCTCAGTTCCTTGCCTAATGATAAAATGGAAACAGTTTCTGATGTGATCTATCTCACTGAGTTGCTGTTAGGTTTCCCTGAGTTGATGGAAGTAATTCACTTTAGAACTGTAAAGCACCATATAAATATCCTAAAGTGTGTGCAATTTGTTGTCTATGCTCAAATGAGTTATAAACTCCCTGAGGGAAAAGAGCATATTATATATGTGTCTTTTTTTGTATAGGTGTCTCCCAACATCTGGACACAACTACCAGGGAACACAGGATACTTTTCAATGTTCCCTGGTGGCAACTGGTTGGATGCAGCTCACCTGAAATGAGTGAAGCTTTCAGGCTAAACTGTACATCATGGGCTCAGAGATCTTGGGCTGAATGGGGAGTTGGAGGTCTAGTTCACACCTGTTACTTTACAGATGACGGAATGGAAGGCCTGAGAAATGAAGTGATTTGTCCAGGGTCAAACCGATAGTGTCTGGAGCAGGATTTGAACCAAAGTCCTAACTCAGGCTAGGTGGGCACCCGGAGAGTGTTGGGCCTGGAGTCAAGAAGACATCTTCTGGAGTTCAAATGTGGCCTCAGACACTTACTAGCTTCCTTTTAACCCTGTTTGCCTTGGTTTCCCCATAAGTAAGAAGGAAGTGGCAAACCACTCCAGTATCTTTGCTGAGAAAACCCCAAATGCAGTCATGAAGAGCTAGATATGACTGAACGGTATGGTTTTTGTGGCCATAGCCACATAGTTGGGGATGAAGAGAGCTGGGCTCAAAATCTTTCTAATTCCACTCAGGGATGCTGGGAGGAGAGCCCATGGTAAAGTTGGAAGCACTATGGATGTGGTAGAAGCCATTATCATTACTCTTATTGCAAGATATCAAGGTAGCTGGCTTTTTGCATTTCCTTATTCAAAAAAAAAAAGCAAACCAAACAAACACCCAGGCTCTTGGAAGACTCAAATGAACATGGAGTCAGGTAAACAGAACAGAGAAAGCAAATACAATGATTATGATAATGTAAATGGGGGAAAATTCAATAAAACAAAAATAAATGCTGTGTGATTATGATGTGCAGTAAGAGATGAGAAAAATGTTCCTCTCTTCTTGGGAGAAATTCTTCACTAGGGGTGAAGAATACTGTATATACTGTCAGATTTAGTTGATAATTTTTTTTTAGTTTTCCTTCACTTCTTTCCATCCCTGTCTTTCTTTTGATTTCTTTCCTATAAGAATAGGCTCAATAGAGGCACATAAATTTAGAAAGTGATGGAAAAAATATTAAGGAAATAACTATCATTGCTGAATTTGTGGTGTAACAGACCAAAAAGCTCTCTATGGAACTTTGGGCCTCTCTGGCAGCTTGGGACCCATTGCCTTTTCTCAGGACCCACCCTTAACTCTTCCCATCTACTTCTGCCTTTTCCTGAAAGCTTTTGGAAATTCTCCCTTATGGAAATTTGAACCATGTGCTCTAGGGCCCTGACCAGAACTAACCTTCATGGTCTCCCTGTCTGTGACATTAGAAATGGAAGTCAACAGATCCACTACTCTCACCCCCAGTAACATGTTTGTTGCTCTCCTTTCACTTTCATCTTAACTCTCTTCAGTCTGACTTCTGACCTCTTAAACTAAAATTTCTCTCTCCAAACTTACCAATGGTCTCCAAGTTGTCAAATCCAATGATCTTTACTCACTTCTCAACCTCTTTACCCTCTCTTCAGCTTTTGACACAGGTCACTCAAAAGGTTTGTGAAATCCATTTTTCCCTGATTCTCCTCCTCCTGAACAGCTCCTGGGTTTCCTTTGCTGCATCTTCATCTAGTTCATGTCTGCCAACCACAAGTATCTATCCTGGGCCCTCTTCTCTTTTCTCTACATAATAATTCACTTGGAGTATCTCATTAGCTCCCATGGACTTAAGGATCTTTTCTAAGCTAATGATTTTAATATATATAATTTATGAAATTTGCAAGATATATTTATATATACATACGTGTGTGTGTGTGTGTGTGTGTATAACCTCTGCTGACTTCTAGTCTCACACCTCTAACTGCCTCAGACATCTCAAAAACATTATTTTATTTTTCCAAACCCACCCCACTCCTTCTTCCAAACTACCCTTGTTGAGGGTACTACCATTAATTCAAAAGGCTCAAAACCTAGGTGATATTTTAAACGTGAGCTTTCTCACCCCCTCCCTCAACATCCAATATGCTGCCAAGTCTTGCCATTTCTTCTATCACGACTTCTCTCCCACAGTTCCTCTTTCTTCCTCTGGCACTGTAACCACCCTGGCCCTTAACAGACACTCCATCTCACTACTGCAGGCCTTTTCATTGGCTGTCTCCCATGCTTAAAATACCCTTCCCCCCTCATCTCCACTTCTTGAAGTCCTGGCTAAAATTCCTTCTTCTTTAGGGTTTCTTGATGCTTCTCTTATTTGCAATTGACTCCTTTAGACAGAAAGTTCCCCTTGAGCAGGATGTTTTTTTTTTTGTTGTTGTTTTCTTTGTACCCCCCCCCCCCCAGGGCCTAGCACAAAACCTGATTCTTAGGAGGTGCTCAACATTTGTTAACAGTGGTCTTTTCCTCATCTGATTCAAAGCGGGGCAGGAGGGGCCAGGACTCATAGTAATTAGAATCTAAAATTTTAATGCAATAGGGAATTCTCAAGTGAGCAAACTCCCTCTACCATTAATTTATAACTTTAAAGTTGTTTTCCTGAGAAGCTGACTATTTCCTAGGCCATGTCACTTCCCTAATATTACCTTACTTCATGTTCCTTTTATGCACGAATATTATGCAAAAATTATAAGAAGTACATTCCCCCCCCCCCCTTAGATTGTAGACTTCTGCAAGGAAGGGAAAGGCCTTCTTCCTGCTGTATTTTATCTAAGCTCTGGCACATAAAAGCAGGGCAACTAAATGGGTTTTTAATTGAGTTACAACTAAAAACTATTTTAAAGTTTGTAAATGTACTTCAAAACAGCCTTCAGGACTTGCTGTTTGGTGAGATTTTTATTGATATCTGTATAAAATAGTGAAGACTGAAAGCTCCTTTGATAAAAGGTGACCATAGATGGTAAGTGACCACTGTGCCTGGGATAGGAAATGTACTCATGCCATAAGGGGTAAGATGAAGCAATGATGGAAATGACGAATTTTGGAGGGTTGAATTTTGGGTAATCCTATTTGGAAAAAAGAGAGAGAGAGATTCAAACTGGAAGAAATGGTTGAAATATTCTCATATTCTAACCTATATTTTAAAAAAGCCAGTTTATCCATACGGAGAATGTAGACATTATTTGATTATGTTTGCCATGTCATCCAAAACATCTGTTCATGGGAAGTGGTCTGATATCTTTTTCTTAGCCTAAATTAATAAATAGGATGCTTTCTGATTCAAATTGATTCCAATTCTGTAATTAATATCCATGATAAAGTTTGACTAAGGAAAAGCCAGTCTTCCTTCAAAGGCAGCTCAATATAAATGCAAGCATTCTCAGCTGACCAAAACCTTTCAAAATCAGCTATAGGCTTCCAACCTTTAGCATACTGATGTGCCATGATTAAGGCCATGGAAGACATTTCCACTTTCAAGCAAACTTTAAATCAAGTAAACCTCAAATCATTTTCCTCATTATTATCTAAAAACCCTAAAATATTATTCCAATAGCTGCATAGATAAAAATCGCCTCAAATTTGGCCTCTTGAACAAAGATTTCTGCTTTTGCCCCCCGCCCCCAACATGCTCGTCTGAAAGGTAGCCCTATCAGCACCTGGACCCTCTGAGATACTGTCTCTCTATTCCTTCTTCTTGAAGGCACTGCTAGACTGCTTGATTCCTGCTCTTTGGCTATCTGTACAGTCAGAACAGTTAGCTATCTGGGCCCATCATTCCTCTTCTTTCCTACTATTGTTCTCATTCTCTTGTTTTTTATCTGGAGCTGGCTCTGCAGATTTCAAAGGGCTGTCTTCATAGGGTCCCAGGCGATTCCGGCTCCGGACACCTGGCTGGTAGAGTTGCATGGCTGGGCGGTCCTAAAGAGAAGTGTAAGACGCATTAGTGGGCTGTACTTGACCTGCAAGTTGCTTCTGGCCCTTTTCGTAGCTTTTTGAATGTTCTAAGCACCTCCTATTGTGTCAGTGGGAGTAAAACTTCAATGGCACCAATGGCCAGGACTGCAGACTTCCCAAAGGTCAAAATTTGAGTGCATGGTCCAATAGTCAACCTTGACTTGGATTTTGCTTGCAAAATCCAAAATGAAAGATCATTTTTATAAAGCACTATATTGCATTCCTAACTACCTAAGACACACATAAAACACATGCTCCAAATCATCTGTCCATATTTAAGGACTATTTGAAAATGAACTCAACCAACCTAAAATGTTTCAGTTTAGGAACCATTCTCATCACCTACCTCTTTCCAGCTAGAATTTTTTAAAAATTAAAAAAAAACAAACCAAATAATTAGCAGGAAATTTCAGAGGAGCAAAAGATAAAATCAAAAACGTCTGTCAATGCAGATGACTCGTCCAAGATCTCATATGTAAGAATTATAAAAAACAAACATATGAACTTGGCTTAGTGCTGACCTATCCCAAAGTCATGATCTTAGACCACTACAACCCTGTGAAAACACTAGACTAAGAAACTAACAATATAACATCCAGGTAGGCAGTTCTGGGTCCACCACATGCTGGAACTCAGACTTGACAAAGCCATTCTGTACAAGTAATCTATTTTGATTCATGACTTAATTTGATTCTTGGAAATTCTAATTCAAATCATATAATCTACGAGTTGATAGGGGCTCCAGAGGCCGTCCAGCTTAATTAACCCTTACCTGAGAAGGTACTCCTACAACATCTCTAAGAAGAAAGCAATCAATCTTTATTTTAAGACCACTAATGAAGAGCAACTCACGACCTCCCAAAGTAGCCCATTCCATAGCTCTAATTATTAGGATTTTTTTTTCCTGACAAGAAGGCTAAATTGACCTAGCTTCAACCCCACCAACACCCATTTTGCCCTCTGAGGTCAGGCAAAACAATTCTTCTATACAGCAACCCTTCAAATCCTTGACCACAATTTTCATCCTAGGTCCCCCTCAAAGAGCCTTTATATATCAGATAATCCCAAATATCGGTTCTTGTGTACCCTCTCCTGGAGTGACAGAACAAAAGCGGCATCACTCCTTTGGGCCTAATCCCAAGCACACATTTCAGCAGTACTTCAAAATATGAGGCTTCACAAAAGAAGGCCAGATGAGCACCCTGTTTAGTGTTTCAAGGAGTTTGTGCTAGAAGATAACTTTGCACATTGCATATTAGCATCCACCAGAAGGCTCAGTGTCCAAAGTTTTTTTTAGTAGCCTTGTTTTATTTTTAGGGAAATTTCACTCCCAAGATGGCTCTTCTGCTTTAGATTTCACCAACCTAATTTATCTTTCCTTGTCAATGCAAGCTGTTTAAAGTGGCCATTAAAAAAACTTAAGATTTCAAAAGAACAAGTAACAAGTTAATAATCCTTTTTTTTAAGTTTTTAGTGTTTTCCCTAAAAACCACCAAACCACCTTGTGAAAATAAAAAAAAAAATTTAAAGTAGCACCTTGTTTCTTATGCGATCTCTTTTCGCTGCATCTTCTTTTCTGTCCTCTTTGGTCATTCTGTCTGAGTTGCCTATTAAATCTGTACCATCATTCCTCTTTCCTTTGTCCCTAAGTAGATCTCTTTCCTTTTTCATTTCTTCTTCTTTTCTTCGAAAGATCTTCTCTTTCTCAAAGCGTTCTTTTTGTCTCCTCTTGTCTTCTTCTTGTCGCCTCAGTTTCTCCTTGTCTCGCTGCTGCCTCTCTCGCTCCTTGTCTCTTTCATAGTCCTTGTCCCTCTCCCTGTGGTCTTTGCCACCCTCATCTTCAGATCTGCATGGAAAACAAATCTGAGAATGAACCCTCAGCGTTTTGGGCATCATAAGCGAAAGACACACTGTGCTTTCGACTTGGCTATTGAAATGAAGCTACCTAGGAAAAAAAAGGCCACAAGAGCGTGCTGCAACTGGTCACATGTCATGACTCAGTATTTGGTCAAGCTCCTCTGGAAAGCTGCTTTGAGATGCAGGACAAGGAGCATTAATGGACCCTCCTCCCCACCATCTAATTAGAAACAGTAGCTGATCTTCATTCAGCGGCAAAGCCAGGACAGAGCAACCAATGCCAATAGCACCCTTGCATATAGGAGCCACTTAACTGTTCGTAGAATTCAATTCAATGCTGCAGAGACAAGTCTAAAGGAGACATGCTGGTGAGCCCTAGAATACTAACTTCTTGGCTTTCTCTTCTTTCGTCTCCCCATCAGAACGCTTGGCCGCCGAACTACTCTGCCCACTGGTTTTTTCCTCATTCAGATTCTCTTTGTCCAATCTCTTGGATTTTTCCCTTTTTTCCAATTCTTTTTCATCTCCTCTTTCTGGCTTCTTGAGCAGCTTGAAAAAGAACAAGTTTATTTTCATTTTGAGGGGTAGAGAGGGAGTGTTCCTTTTTAAAAAAAAAAAAACATCTACAGAAAACCATGCTTTGGCCCCTCTAAGCCTTAGATCACTCCCAGAAGCTCCCATTTGGTTCCCCACTGGAGGTGCACTCCATTTTTCAGGTTAATAGATAGTGCACAGAGAAAGGTAACTTACTAAAAAGAGGCGAGACCAGAGTCCAGGTCACAACTACTCACTGAAACCGGATAGTGAGAGGATCATAACTCTTCAGTTTTAGAAAAGCTAATTCTAAGCATGTTGTCCATAGGCAAGTAGTGTAGCTATTGCGGTTGGTGATTTTTTGTGGCAGACTACATCATGGACCCAAACAAGCTGGAGAGGCAGGTGTTGCTGGGGTTTGGTTTGGGTTACTGCTCTGAGTGACAAACAGTTGTACTGGAGGCTTTTTGTTGTGATGGCACCCAGTTGAATGGTTAAGAACTGCCCAGCAGCTGGTTAATAAAGTCAAATGCCTCATATGGTAAAAGGGAGACTGCTGTTCCATCTCTGCTGAGGAGTCAGATAATTAACGTTTACTTGTTAAAACAAGAGGGTTCAAAACCACCACACAGGCAGGTATGAGCTCTAAGATTCCCAGTAGGTAAACAGAACCCCCTCTATGTCCCCAGCCTAGTTTTCCCTAGAAAACCCTCCAAAATCCTCCCCGAGTGACGGATAGCACCAAGATCTATTCTTATGGAAAGCATAAGAACTCCAAGTCTTAGAACGAAGGCTTCATGCAGCGCTACGTCACTGAGCGAAGGGCCTGATAGCACAGCACACACTGAAGCAGGAGCTAATTAAGCAGAAACAAACAAGTCCCCTGCAAAGGGCTCAAGTTTAATCTGAACAGCACGACAGGCAAAGCATCATCCTAGGTGGTATCACATTGCTGGTCCAGAGTGGATGTTCTTCTTGCCTCTCCAATAAGCATCTTCTTGGAAAGGAGTTGACTGGGCATTGGGAGAGCCAGAATACTTAGTACTCTAATAGGAATGTAAATATATTGTCTCCTGCTTATGGGTAGCTGCCTTGTTGGAAAGAGGTGGGAAAAGCACAAGTCATGGCTGAGGTGGCAGGCGCAGGGTGTGGATGAGAGACTGAGAAGAAGCCCTGGGATGTACCTCACCCCCATGAATGAGTTGGGGGCCCAGGAACTGAGGGGATTCCAGAACCCAGAGAAGCAACCGGGTACAGGGGTAGGGCAAGACCAGGCCTCCCACTGCCGTGAGTAGAATAGGGGTTGCTTCCTGTTTGGGGGCAAATTGTCCCCCTTTCCCCAAATTTTCAGGGAATAAATTACTCCACGAAGTTTGGCAGAGCAAAAGCTTCCCCAAACCTTGATCCAGAGGTGGAGCTAGCAGGGCCTAGCTCTAGATCCTTCCTTGAGGAGAGATTTGGAATATGTGTGACTGGGAGCTGCTTGCTGGCTGGCTGGCTACTGACTCCTGTGCACAGTGAATGGAGAAAACATGGACAAAAGAGGGAGCAGAATGCCAAGCAGGCCCATCATCCTCAGTAGCCCCTACCCAACTGGGTTAACCTGTAGACAGTGAAGGCAGAGGGAAGAGGGAGCGGGATTAGCCAGCTCCTCTTCTTTAATAAGCTATGGGATATGCAGCAAAGAGAAGTCAGGCCTGTGGCTTGTCACTGCAACCCCATCCTCAGACCTATAAAAGGTGTTTCCACTGCTAACCCTAGCACGCCAAATACTTGGTTAAGACCTGATTATATGACAAAGTACCAGGTTCTCTCAGCTCTGTTGTGCTGGGCCTTGACATTTGGGTGATTTGCAGTTTCTAGCCTGTGTACCAGAAGACAGTGGGAAAACACACAGACAAGCCAACTCAATTGAGTGTCAGTGTGAAGGTAAATGTGGAGAAAGGTCTACCGCTTTGCTATTCAACTGGGAGAAAATGAAGCAAGTAGAAATCCAATAATGGAGTATGTTAAATGGCAAAAATGGACCCCCAAAAAGGACAAAATTTGTAATGACAAATTAAATGGTATGAGAGGTGCTAATTAATGCTCTCAAGGGCTTCTCACTTGTCAAAGTAAAATGATAGTGTTGGAGGAAAAAAGTTTGCTTTATTGGTTTGCCACAAGAAACTTTATTTTCATCTACACCGACACTCAATAACACGGACACTCCATACATGTTTCAGGAAGTTGTTCCATGCGACTTTTCTGCAACATGGATTTCATACCTTAATCTTTGGTTCATCCTTTGATCTATCCCTTTCTTTTTCTGGACCTCTTTCAATCTTCTTTATCTTGTCTGTATCCTTTCTTTTTCTTCTCTCTTCTTCCTTCCATTTTCTCCTTTCTTCTTCTCTTTGCCTTTTTCTCTCGATTTCTCTCCGCCGCCTCTCTTCTCTCTTTTCTTCTCTCATCCTCTGCAAAGAAAGATTCAAAGTCTTTTAAAAAAGATGGACACCAAAAAAAAAAGTCTTGAGAAGCCAAAGCATGCGGAGTACCTTACATCTAGCAAAGGCAACCTCCCTTCCCTAACCTGTCCACGAAGTCCAAGCCTGCCTTCTTGAAGAAAGGATAGGTGCCCCAGTTAGGCAGTTGATTAAATGCCTTACCAATGGCTTTCAAGAAGACAAAGGGCATCCAGAGAACAAGCAGAAGGGCCAAGTCTAAATACAGTGGGACTAGTCTCTTCCTACCTCAGGGCCCAAGTGGCTAGGAACAACCATAGGCATATGTACTTAGAAGGCCACCACCTACCCCCTCCTTTCCAGTGTAAATGAGATCAAGTTTATTAACATTATTATATTTCTTACCTGTTTGCTTTTCAAGAAGTTCAAAAGGGGAGTTGTCTTCTTGGCTACATAAATATAAGGGGGGAAAAAACTGAGTGTCAATTATATACCTAGAAAGAACTTTCTTCTGACCTTCAGAGTCAGGAAAATGATGGACTTTGAAGGAAAATTTCTAACATATCACAAGAAAGTTTTTCATTTCAAACCTAGTAGCAAAAACAATTCCTACATTTGTTCAGCACATTGTAGCTCTTTCCAAGCTCTTATAGAGAGGATCTTGGCTCTGGGCTTTCAGAAGGGGATGTGGGTGGTATTTAAGGCCAAGGGCATGATCCTGGGGTGAATACCACCTCTTCAGCAATAACCAAATAATGTGAATGAAGCTAGCCAACCTTCAAGAAGGAATTCCAGTTACACCTGGATTTTTTAAGGCAAATGATTTTGGTTTTATGACAAAGCCAAAGAAAAAGAAATGATTTGTTATAAAGCTTTTATTTCCCATCAATTAACTAGCAAATATTTGCTTACAAGTAAGTGCCTGTGTGCCAAGCCTTGTGTTATGTGTTAGAAATAAAAGACAAGCAAAAAACAGCCTTTGTTCTCAAAGAGCTCACATCTGACTATAGAGTAAGGGGGGGGGGCAGGGAATTGTGAGGAAGAAACAGGAAAAGCTTCATGTTGAGAAGCCTTGTCTCCAGTTTGGAAGGAAATCAGATCCCCAAAGGCCAAAGCAATGGAGTACACTGCAGTCACAGAGCACAGCTAATGCAAAGGCCTGGAGATGGGAGATGGAATCTCCTATGTGGGGAATAGAGGAAGGGTAAGCCTAGATGGAATGCAGAGTTCAAGAGTAAAGCATAACTAGGCTGGAAAAGTCAGGTTGAATCAGTTTTCAAAAGGGCTTTAAAAGCCAAATAGATGAGATTGAATTTTGGCTTAAAGAGAACCTCTGGAGTTTACTGACCAAAGGCTTAAGGAAAATCATTTTGACATCTGGGAAGGGGACTGGCCTAGAGAGAGACTTGAAGAAGGAACATGGATCAGAAAGCTACTGCAATAGCCCAGATGAGAAGGGATGAGAGTCTGAACTAGGTTGGTAGCTATGAAAGTGGAGAGAAGGGAATAGATTAGAGATGTCTTAGAGGTACAAACAACAAAATTTGGCAATGGACTGGATGGGAGGAGAGGGAAGGTGAGTCATCCATGATGACAAAGATTGTGAACCTGGGTAATTGGAAGTTAGTTCTAGTTTGGATCTGTTGAGTTTGAAATGCTATAGGACCCTGCAGTTTGAAATAATCACTGGGCAGTTGACAATTCAGGATTGACATTTGAGGGAGAAGATAGATTTGGATAAATGGAAGTGGGAACCATCTGCATAGATGATCTTTGAACTTGTGGAAATTGATGAGATCACCAAGGTCAATAGTATGCAAGGAAAAGAGAATAGGGCCTGGCACAGAGGCTTATGCATATTATTTTAGCTAGAAATACTCATTTATAAGTAGTAGAAAACATCAAAATATCTTCAAAAACTTACCAGAAATTCAAAGGTCCTAAAACTTACAATTCTTAAACCTCTATACCCCAAGAAGATAAAAAACAGAAAGGCCCCATAATATACAAAGGTTTTCATAGCAGCTCTTTTTGTGACAGCAAAAAACTGGAAACAAAGTAGGTGCCCATTGATTGGAGAACAGCTGAGAACCGGCTGAACAAAGTGATCTATGAATACAATGGAATGTTATTCCACTAAAAGAAATAACAAATATGAAGAATACAAAGAAACATGGGAAGACTTGTATGAACTGAGGAAGAGTGAAAAAAGAACAACGTAAGACAATGAGTACAATCACGTACATGAAGTAGCTTAGGTGAGAGGGATAATGAATCTTAGTTCCAAGAGAAGAGACTTTAGGTAGGAAAATGGATGACTATGGATATATAATGCCATATAATGCCAAGTACAGTCAAATGTACGTTATTTAGCTCTTAGCCAAAAGTTGACAGAAAAAAAGAAAGGCATAACATAGATTTAAAAGATATACTCCCAAGATTTACACTTACCATTTATTTATAGAATAGTGATGTTCATAATGAATATCGTAAAATTTAATAAAAATCATGACCCTTTTAAGAGACATGCATTACCTTAAGAGCATTCTCTCTGCCCTCCCTCCACTCTTACCTATCAGCTCTTTATTTCTTGCTTCTATTTCTTCTAACAGAGTCTCCGGAGTAGATGTCAGTTTCTCTTCCTCTGCACAGTAACTCTCCAAAAATTTCTTGTATTCGGGATCTAAATATGGAATTGAGGAAGTAGGTCAGTTGGGCCTTTTGGTGGCTGACTTTATAATTGTCTTTCAGAAGGATTCTCTCACTACTTTATGCAAACTTAACTTTGGCTCCCCAAAAAGAGAGGACAAAGCCCATTTGAGATTTTATTGCTTTGGCTCTTTGATAAGGGTACACCAAAGGGCAGAACTTGCTCACACAGTACCCCCTCTTCCCCCTTTGTTTAAAAGCAGCAGCAGCTGCAGCCCCAGCTACCCAACCCAGTCACACTTGCAAGAGGTCTCATCATGATAGTATCTACAGACTACCAAACTATCAGAATGCTCCCCTCCCTCCATGCTGTTTTGAAATTTCAGTTGGCAGGTTCTTTAAGGGCAGGGACTGTCCTTTGCCTCTTTTTCTAGTTGCCAGGATTTAGCACAGTGACTGGCCCAGAGGAGGCACTGAACAAATGTTTCTTGATTGAATGTAATCTACATTTACTTTTTGTAGAACTTTTCAGGAAAACATGAAATGCTCTTATATTAGCATTATGAGAATGCCTCTCACAGTACTTCAGGGAGATCTAATCTAAGTTCTTGAACATGGCATTTGAGGTGACAAAGATCACTCAAGTTCTTCCCAGGGCACTTGTTTCAAAAAATGCCAAACCCTGTGGCTAACAGGATTCTGATTGAGATGGAATCATCTAACACATGCTCCCATTTTATAATGGAGTAAGTTGAGTCTCATAAATGTTGAGTGGCTTGCCCAAGGTTAAGAAGTAGGATAAGGATCATAGATCTAGAGTTGGAAGACACCTTAGAGTTAATGAGGTAGCAAAGTGGTTCAAAGTGCAGGACCAGGGGCAGCTAGGTGGTTCAGTGGGTAGAGCACTGAGCCTGAAGTCAGGAGGACCTGGGTTCAAATATGGCCTCAGACATTTAATACTTACCTACTATGTGACCTTGGGCAAGTCACTTAACCCCACTGCCTTGCCAAAAAAAAAAGTACAGGACTTGATATCAGAAATATCCGAGTTCTTATCTAGACATAGATATATTAACTGTGTGATTCTGGGCAAATCAACTATGTTCTCAGTCTCTTATTTCCTCCTCTGTAAAATGGTAATGGTAATAATAATAATAATATCCCCTCTGTCCCAGGGTTATTATGAGGAACAAAGAAAATAAACTTGTTGCCCTCTGCCAATCTTAAAGCATCATATAAATGCTAGTTATTAATTTGCCCAATCCTTGTTTTTCAGGGGAAGAAATTATTTAGAAAACAAGGTGGGATAGATGTGATGATCCAAAAATCAATGCATCTGAATTCATAATAAGTAAATTGTTAATAGGTTTACATTATATTTTCCTTATAGAATACCATCTACGGTTGTTCTAAATAGTTTTGTAAAAGGTCAGGTGACCATGAGAACCAGGACCTCGAAAGCTTAGGTAGATTCAAGTGGTAGCTAGGATTGAGAGTACTACTCCATGTCTATTAATTTGAGCTGATGCATGCAGACCATTATCAACATACATATAAATACAAGTTCCAAGTTTAGAGCACAGAGTGATTAACTGAGCATTAATTCTGAGTCATGCTAATACTTCTCCACAGATTTTCCATTTGTGAAGTTGACAGAAAGGGAAACCAAAGTCAGTTCTGTTAACATGGTCAGAAAATGGGTCCAACTCCCTCATTTGAGAGAGGAAGAAACTGAAGTTCTGGGTCAAACAGTGGTTTCTCTTGTTGCATTTGAGGTATATTCATCTTACAAACAAAGGTCCTCATCATCATCACCAAAAGCAGCAAGAAATATAGGATTTATTACACTAACTATACTACAGTCCCCAAAGGCTACAAATAAAATTCAGTTAAGAGAAAAATCAATAATCTTTTCTTCTGGGGGGGGGGCGGAATTCAGACTTTCCTCTAAAGACTAACCACTGAATATAACAGTCCCCACCACTGAATTATATTTTATCTTCACCTTCTGAGCAAAAAAAAAAAAAAATGCAAGTTTCCCCTCCCCACCAACTCTAACCCCATATACCACCATGGTAGTATCGTACCATCCTCAATAGTTCCAGTTTTGGCATCTTTCTTCTTGTTCTTCTTTTTTGCCGATTTTTGGAAAGGAGCAAATTCCACTATGGCAGGGTACTCCTGACCTGTTTGGTGAAAAAAACCACAATAAACCCCCCCACACACCAATAATTGCTCAAATATATTTTTATGGTTCACACCCCATTTGTTCCCTACTTGCTGCTACAAAAACAAAGAGGCAGGCAGAGGTGTATTATCAGTCCTGGTTTTACACATGAGGAAATTGAGGATATGAGAGATAACAATGATGTTTTTGTCTTTTTATATGCTTTTATAAAGGTAGTGCCTTCAAAATACACGTAAGAGACTCAAGTCATTTCCTTTGAAGAATCTAACTAGTGGCTATAGGGTCTTAGGTTCAGATTTAGAGCTGCAAGGAAGGTAAGTGACTTGGCAGCCAGGACCTCTGATAACAAATCCAAGGCTGTTCCCCTGGTAATTCTTCATCACTCATCATTAAGAAAAACATTATAACCTGGGTTACAAAAAACTCAACTATCACAAGAAAAGACAACTTTAGAAAGGAAGGCATTTTTATAGGGTTGAATTCCAATCATCTTAAAAAAATAGAGGTGGGGGGCAGCTAGGTGGCGCAGTGGATAAAGCACTGGCCTGGGAGTCAGGACTACCTAGGTTCAAATCCTGGATCAGACACTTAATAATTACCTTAGCTGTGTGGCTTTGGGCAAGCCACTTAACACAATTTGCCTCGCAAAATCCTAACAAAAAAAAGAAAAAAAAAAGAAAAAAGTAAAAGTAAAAAAGAGGGACTACAGAAAGGGCCCCTCAGTTCTAGAAGACATAATGCATAAGGGGAGCCACATGTTTGAGGCTGGATTGGAGATTAGATATTTGCTATACAATAACAGCAGTCTGGTAATGTGGACAGACAGTAACTAGAAAGCAAGCTTCAGAATAAAACAACATAGATTCAAGTCCTATCTCTAAACATTTCCTGGCTATGTGACCTTAGGCAAGTCATATGCCTCTCAGTGCCCACTAAGGGCAAGTTGCAAAATAGGTGCCAAAAGAAAGAGTTTCCTCATTGGAAGTTCTCTATTCACATACTTACTGAAAAGAAACGTAATTCCTCATCTTCTTGAAAGAGAGCAGAAAGGCAGGAAATTAAAAAAAAAACTTATGTACTTTCCTCCTAGAAGGCCCCCTCATGCCCTCATTATAGGAGTCAGTTCATTTTTTAAAAAATGGTTCTAAAAGCAAGGTGTAAAATTATGAACATTAGTCCCTGCCATCAAGGGGACATCAGTTCCCCTGTCAATAGCAGGGAAAACACAACCTGTAAACACCTAAGGGCAATATCTGGGATCACTGTCACCAGAGGCAAACATTCAAGAAACTTTGCAGGAAGGAAGAACATCATCCTGTTGTGGAAAAAGCAGTGAAGGTGGAGTAAGAAGATCTGAGTTCAAAAACCTCTGCTCTGCTACTTGTGTGACTTTGGGCAAGGGCTTAGACTAAAATTACATGACCTCTAAGGTCCCTTTTAACTCTACATCTACAATCCTATAAGAAATGGCTTCTATATGGATCACAGAGATCACACAAATCCATTTTTATTTTTCTAATTTCCAAACCTACTGTCCTTAGAAGGGGAAGGCTACAGGCAGGAGCAGAAAGAACCAGCTGACAAGAAGGGAGGAGACATGCATAAGTGGAATCACAGTATTCTGGACCACTTCTGTTAAATGCCAACAGTCCTATCCTAGACACAGAAAGAATTATACAGAATCATCATGAATCAGAATCACGACTCAAAGGCATCCATTAAAAAGTTGTGAGCTGTTCAATTACAGAAGATAAGCAAGGATTGTGCAAAAATTTCCATCCAAAATGATGAAAATGTTTTGTTTTTCAAGTCATGGTTCTTCCAGAAAGTGCCATCCTGACTAAATCATTCTCCAAGAGCATCTGATAGCTTATATAATTCTACCTTCCATGTGGATGTTGCTTTAAGGTTACTACAGATGTCAGAATAGGCATAAAGAGATTAATGATTTCTCAGAGGAGAAAAAGAAGGAACAAACAGTCTTTTCAGAATACTGAACTACTAAAGAAAGATAGCAAAAGAGAAAAATCCTCCATATTCCTTGGGTTCTATGCTGTCTTCACAGGTTAGTAAAGTGAAAGAATTCCCCATTGTTCACTGCCCGTTGCCAGCTCTCACCTGAATGATGCTTTTTCCCTTTTTTAAATCACTTGACATGAATTTCATTAGCCTCAAAACTTAAAATTCATTTTTTTCTGATTCTAATGGACAATTGTATTAAGCTGCATACTTTAGTGAGACAGACTGAAACCATCATCATTAACAATTCAAAGAGACAAATAGTTGATTCATTTTTTGACATAGCAAAAACAAAATTCAAAATAGTTTCTAAAATACTGAAATAGAAAAATCAATAAAAACTATCCTGATCTTTTTAAATTAATTTTTCTTAAGAAAGAGGATTGCTAAGATTTTCCAAAGTTTAGGAGAGGCTACTTTAATTTTCCATTTATTACAGGAACTTCTTCCATAGCCTTTTTCTTTTTTAAAATTTTATTTATTTTAGGCAATAGGGCTAAGTGACTTGCTAGGCAATTATTAAGTGTCTGAGGTGGGATTTGAACTCAGGTCTTCCTGACTCGAGGGTCAGTGCTCTATGCACTATGCCACCAAGCTGCCCACATAGCCTTTTTCAAAGAGTCATTCAACTTTAATGACTAAGTTATTTGTTCAGGCACTTCCAATAGGAACACACTACTTACCAAGATAGCCCTTTTTTTGGTAGGTAGCAAAAGAAAAAAATAAGCTCATTCTTACATTAAAATGGAATGCCTTTTAACTTTCTCAGAACTAAATGATGGATTCAAAGAAACCTTAGAAGATTAGGATGAACTGATGCAGAGCAGAGTGAACAAATTCAGGAGAGTGCATTTCAAAAAGAACATGATTTTATCAAGGCAATAATAAATCCTGTCTCCAGGAAGACAGATGAGGAAATCTTCCTTCCTACCTTTTATTTTATTTTTTTTAGGTTTTTGCAAGGCAAATGGGGTTAAGTGACTTGCCCAAGGCCACACAGCTAGATAATTATTAAGTGTCTGAGGCTGGATTTGAACTCAGGTACTCCCGACTCCAGATATATATATCTCCCTCTTTTCTATTCTCTTTTATAGAGTGAACTGCTCAAATCTGTTCATGTTAAAGTTCATCATAAAGAAATTTTTTAAGATGTCAATGTTATGTAAAACTAAAAGCAGCAATAACATTTATTCCTTAAGAAGACTTTCATGTTATTAAAGTTGGAATAATACTCAAAACCTGAAAGCTCCCCTCAAAGTCTCCTTTTATCTATGATTATACAGTCAAAAGTGGAGTAATAATTGGTGGATTACCTGTGCTTCAGAGCATATTGGTAGGGTTAAGAAGAGAATTTTTCAGACTCATTTGGGAAGAAATAATCGCATTAGGGAAGACATTTACAACATTATCTTCAAATACCAGTGGCTTAAAAGGTTTGAGCTCAACTGAGTCAATAATAGACAAAGAATTGGGGCTGTGAGTGAATATTAGAAACCTGTTATTTATCTTTATATAGGCAACAAGTTTCCATCATCATTCAAGTATTTAAAACAAGGCATCATTCAGGTGAGAGCTGGCAATAATTCATATCAGATGGGCAGTGAACAGTGGGGAATTCTTTCACTTTACTAACCTATGAAGACAGCAGAGAACCCTAGAATGTTAGGACTGGAAGGGACAGAAAAAATGGCACAGTGGAAGAAGCAAAGGATGGGAAGTGAGAGGACCTGGGTTGGCATCCAACCTTGGAAACCTAGCAACCTTAAGTGACTTTGGGTACGTCCTTTAACTTCAATGGACTGCAAAAAGAAAGGGACTGGGCTCAGTTGCCTTTGAGGTTCCTTGTAGCTTAGATCTAGGAAAAGATATGGAAGCCAGAAGAAAAGACACAATTTCCCCAAAATATAAAGTGAGTAAATGGGAGAATCAAGCTGAAATCTCCTTGACTCTGAAGTACTGGGCTCATTGTTAGCAGAATAGCTAACATATAGTAGATAATGAAGGGTTGCTAATTGGTTGATATCTAAGAGATTAATAAGAATTCTGGATGGTTGTTCAGAGTGCTGTACTTCCAGGTATGATTACTAAATTCACATGCTAAAGAAAAAAAAAAAAGGCCATGACTTGTGACTTTGTCTTGTGGAAACCCCTTCAAGCTAGGCAAACTAACTTTTATGTAACTTAGAATTTTCTAAGTGTTAAAAGAGCTGCTTCAAGATTTCACAACTCAAACAATTTGGGCAGTATCACGTAGTAAATTTCAGAAGCAGAATTCAAACCCAAATCGTCCTCAATTCAAATCTAACATTCTACTGAGTGGACCTTAAGGCCATTGCCTGAGTAAAAATATCTTGGTTATTGTAGCAAACATTCTCCCAGACTGTGTTGGGGACACAGGATACACCACCACATTTCTAAGGCAAGCAAGATATTTCAAAGGCTCTCTTTGTATTAGTTACCAGGACTCACCTTTGTGATCAACGAAAACATAACCATCAAATCGATCCCTGAACAAAACAATGTCCTCTTGGTTTTTAAAGTTGATGTATGCTCTAGAAAACATATGAGGATACAAACTGCAGAAAGAAAGGACAAAAAGTAAATGTGCTTGGAAAGTGCCTTGCTGAGTTTCAAAATATGCATTTTATTTATGCATAGAAATAGGTCCCAAAGTGTAATGAGAAACATTAGCAAGATAAGCATTGGTGGAGCTTTAAAAACAACCAAAAGATGTTTTTTTTTTGTTTTTTGTTTTTTTTACCTAGAATCGTTTGCAAAGAACTCAAAATAATCATGTTCAGGCAGAGGTTGAAGGTGTTCTTCAAGCTGTTCCTTGGTCAGAGTTGGAGGCAACCTCCGAATGATCACCTTGACACAAGAAGAAAAAAGAATGGACAACAGCATTAGTTTCCCCTCCCACAATGGCTAGGTTAGTCTGGCCTTTACTCCAATCAGTGATTTCACTTTTTGGGGCATCTTTCAACCTATTTTTTGCTGGTACCGAATGGCATCTTCATAGCTTCCCCAAACGTTGCCTCAATAAGGCATTGAAAAAAAAATTAACTGATTTGTACAAGTTGGGATTATGTGTCAAGGGCAGGAATTTTTCTCGTTTGTCTGACAATTTGTATAACGTATCTCAGTCGTGATGGTTCAAGTTGCAGTTGATTTTAACCTATGCATTCATGAGATAGACTATTTTAGACTACTGTTTCTTGATGGTAAGCCTCGTTTTTAATTCCAAATGGTCATGTTTTAGCTAACATTTTACGATTACAAGAGAAGAGCTTTTCTATCTTTATAATGTTTTTTTCTCACAACAACCTAGTGAGGAAGGGTGAGATAACTCACAGGTTTGGTGAGGGATGGATTATTAGGGGGCATAAGCCCCCTAAGAAACAGGGATAATTGATAATTAAGGATTAAATTCAGTTCCCCTAAATCTAGTCCAGTGTGCAGGGGATGGTTTCATGGTAGGGAAACCGGGAAGACCACTGCATTTGGTCCAATTTTGTCCCTGTCAACTTGTGCCCAAGACTTTGGAGGCCCTCAGAGGCTATCGAGGCCAACCTCATTTTACAGAAGAGAACAACAGGCTTCCTGAGATGTCCTGCCCGTGGCAGCAGCTAAGCAGTCTCGGGGGTCTGCCTGCGCCCAGCACAAGGACTACCATTTTTTTTTGGCTTTTAAAATTTGACGCGGAAGCAGCCGGCCGCTTTGGGCTGTGTCCACAAAAGGGCAGACGAACAACTTCGTCCCCAACCTTGAGTTCTCGGCTGCTCTCAGCACACCCGCCGGCTGGGCAAAACCAGGCCGGCGCTGTCCCCCATCCCCGCCCGGCCGGCCCGGGCCAGCCGCGCGCATGGGAGCAGCAGCTTGCCCGAGGGGAGGGGGTGGCGAGCCCCCAGTGGGGGCCCAGCCCCAGGGGGGCACCGCAGGTATTGCCTTTGCCTCTCCTGGATCCCCTGCTTGGCCCCCCCCAACTCGGCCAGTCCCCCCCCCTCCCCCAGGGCCCCGCCCCCAGCCACTTGGTGCCCGGCGGGGCGCGCCGGGTGGGGGAGGGGCGGGCCCCGCACGTGGCCCCGCACCTTGCTCAGCATCTCCTTCTTCTCTTTGAAGCGCTCCGCCTTCCTGTCCTGGGCCTTGGCGCCGTCCCCCGAAGCTCCGAAGCTCACGCTGGCTGCCGCCGCGGCTGCGGGTGGGGCCGGGGCCGAGGCTGCAGGGCCCGCCGCCGCCTTGCCTGCCGCCGCCGCCGCCGCGGTGTCCGCTGCTGCCGCAGACGAGACTGCAAAGGAGGGCGGCCGCTTCTCCTTGGGCCTCGCTTTCTCCTTATCCTCTTTCATGGCCCGGCCTCTAGCCCGCACGGCGTCGGGTTGTCATCACCGAAGGCCCGTCCCACCCCGCCGCCCGAGCCCTCCTCTTAAACCCTCCGGGCCAACCCGCAATCCTGCTGCAGTGACTGAGATCTCGCGAGACTGTCCCGAAAAGGGTCGGCTCCCTCCCTTAGCATTTCCGCCTGAACCCGCCCGAGGCCGCCCTGGGCCCATTTCCCCAGCAGGCTCTGGGCGCGGCCTGGGGGCGGAGCACTCTGAACAACCATCCAGAAAACTACAGGCCCCAGCATGCCCAACGCGACTTCCGGTCTCGGACCGAGTTAGCTCTCGCTCTTTTCAAGACTTGGAAGTCTTGGACTAGGAAAGCCTGATGATGATGATGATGATGATGATGATGATGATGATGGTTATCCTTCATTTTTTTTCTCTCCTTTTTGCAAGGCGATGCGGTTAAGCAGCTTGCCTAAGGTCACAAAGTCAGGCAATTAAGTGTCTGAGGTCAGATTTAAACTTAAGCCCTCCCGAGCGGTATCCACTTACTTAGTAACAATCCTCCAAAACAAGTTCCAACATCCACTTTCAAAACTTTGCCTTCCAAATTCTCTCCCTTCCTCCCACCCCCACGGGCCCCCACTGACAAAGCAAGTTACTTGACATAGCTTAAAAAATATATAGTCATGAAAAACATTCCTTCCATAGCCATGGAGTCAAAGTAACCACAACACCCATCCTCCCCCAAAAAGAGAAATCTCAAGAAAAAGAAAATGAGAAAAAAAGGCATGCACCAGTCTCTATTCAGACACCATCATCACGTCTGTCTTTGACATGTATAGTATTTTTTTTTAGTTTTTTTTTTTGCAACGTAGTGGGGTTAAGTGACTTTCCCAAGGCCACACAGCTAGGTAATTATTAGGTTTCCGAGGCTGAATTTGAACTCAGGTCCTCCTGACTCCAGGGCCGGTGCTCTATCCACTGAGCCACCTAGCTGCCCCGATAGTATTCTTTATCACAACTCCTTAGAAGTTTTCTTGGGTCATAATATTGCTGAGAAAAGGGAGGTTATTCACAGCTGATCATGCTGTAATATGGCTATTCCTCTATAAAAGGTACATTCCCGATTGCATTTGTTCTTATAACTTCTTTACGAAGAGCATGCTGGTCTTTTCCCATAACAGAACAAAATTTCATCTCAATCACATAGCACCGTTTCTTCAGTTATTCCCCAACCACTGGGCATTCTCTCAATCTCTACCTCTCCACCACCAGACAACAGCTGCTTTAAATATTCTTATACATATTGGATTCTTTTCTCCCTATACTTCATCTCTTCTGGAAAATAGACCTAGCAATGGTACTTTCAAGCCACACAGTAGCCATGGTTTTACAGCCCTTTGGGTAGAATTCCAAATTGCTTTACAAAATTGTTGAATCATTTTACAACTCTTACAACAGTGCATCAAGTTCTCAATCGCCCTATATCGCTTTCAACATTTCTATGTTGACCAAGATACCAGAGTGGTTTGCCACTTCCTCTCCACCTCATTTTACAGATGGGGAAGCTGAGGCAAACAGGGTTAAATGACTTTTGTCCAATCTAGCATAGTATGCATGCATAGGAAGCCTTAAATAATCACTTGTGGGTCTACTTAAACCCAATTTCTACTACGGTTGCAAAGTTTTCTAGCCAAAACCAAAATTACTGGTAATCATGAAATAATGACTGAATCATACCTTAAATGCAAATTCCCAAATTGTTAACTTAGTTGAAGCACAAAATAAGTAAGGGATCCAGAAAACCTGAATTTATACTTCTGCCTTCAACCTCCTTTGATATTTGCCCTAAGTATCAGTTTCTTCACCTGTAAAAATAATAGTAGCTACCAAAGTGCTTTACAATATCTCATTTACCTTCACAATAACTCTGAGAGGTAGATTATTATCCCCATTTTACAGATGAGGAAACTGAGGCAAATTTTAAGTGACTTGTTCAGAGGCACATGGGTAGGAAATTTCTGATTTCACATTTGGACTCAGCACTAAGTCCAGTACTTGGTTAACTTCATACCTTTGGATTAGATGATGTTGAGATTCCTTCCAGCTCAAAATCCTAAATTGTTTTTTAGTTTTGATATAGCCTGCATCAGAAGGACATAGCACCTTATCTTGCAAATGTAGATAGTGGGGTATATGAAGAAGAAAGAAGAATCAAGAAAAATGTTGCGGTTTCTCAAACTTGGGTAGACTGGGTTCTGGAATTTCAATTACCTTTTTGAGTTAAAAGAAAGGGTCTTTTCTTCCCCTTAAGAATAAATATATATCGGGGCGCCTAGGTGGTGAAGTAGATAGAGCACCAGCCTTGGAGTCAGGTGTACCTGGGTTCAAATCCGGCCTCAGACACTTAATAATTACCTAGCCGTATGGCCTTGGGCAAGCCACTTAACTCCATTGCCTTGAAAAATCTTTAAAAAAAAATAGTAAATATATATCACTTTTGTATAATGACTGTTTTAAGTGAAGCAGGAAGGATAAAAATAGAGACAGATGACTTAAAGTTAGAACAAAAGTCAGCGAGTGGCAGAAACAGAAACTAAGGAGAATGACATATACTCAGGAACAGGACACAGGCAACAAGACAAAACTTGTCTAGACAAAGACACCCAGATACCATAAACTGCTACACAAAGAAATCCAGAAACATTTAAAAACTAGTACTCCCTCTTGCAGCCTGAAACTTTTAAACAAATGTATTTTTTTTTAATTCTAAGTATAGCTTTTGATTTGTGGGGTTGGGGAAAATCAAATTGATGAGATCACCAGTCTACTGAAATACTAAACATATGACTAGAGATATTAGTACTTGTCTGTGGACCAAATGAAATTAAACTCCAGGTCACAGATCCCTCACCCATATTTGAAACTACACCTTGAAGTAAAAAAGTGTTAATTTATGACATTGAGGTTCCAAAAAAGATATGTTGTTAAGTTAAAAGGTATAAATGTAGGACCTTCAAAACCTCAGAGATATCTTACTATATTGGTTGACTCATTTCTTGCAATAGCTCCATTCTACAGGTTAAAAGATTAATGTGGGAAGATGAATTGTTTCATTTTAGGGAACAAACCTTCACTTTGATGCTGCTGAAAGACAAATTTCAGTAAAAATGTTTAGTAGACAACTGGGGGATGTATGAGTGGCACAGGGTTAAAATTAGGGTCAGAGAAACACATTTGACAGTCATTTGTGTAGAAAAAAGTTGATTCTAGTTTAATAGACTACTTTGATAAATTTATAATCCCTCCAGGCAATGACTTCCAGAAGTCACTGTAAACAGTTGCTACATTTGTAATGAAAAGTCCAGGATGTTCTGTGCACTGTAGGGATCTGAAACAATCCATTGATGAGAAGGAATGTCAGTCACTGTCACCTAATAGAACCAGATCAAATGCCAGTCAGTCAAGGAATGTTCATAATGGTTACAAAGAGAAGACCTTTCAGTCAAGTTCACAATTCCAACAGGATGGTCACAAAACAAATTTCCCAAACTTTAAGGTTCTCTTTGAGAATGAAGGATAATTATCATCACCTTTGCCCTGACTGTTCAAGTCTTTAATACATCCCAGTCCCATCCTTCCTTCCAATTACCTTCATACTTGTTTTCTTTTTACATTTACATCTCTCCCAGATAAGACCTCCTTGAGGTCAACAACTTTTTCAATTGCTAGCTTGTCTTGTATCCTATCTTCATGACCCCATTTCTTTTTTATTATATAAACATTTTATTTGTTTCTTCAGTTCCATACAGTGGCAGTTTCTACCAATCTTTTTTTTGCAATGTTTTGAATTCTATAATTTTTCTACCTTCCTCCCTTCCTCCCCCCTTCCCCAACAGAAGGCAATCTGACATAGGCTTTACATTTGCAACCATGATAAACATACATCAAAATTGAATGAATTGATAGAGAAGAATCAGATCCAACAAGATAACAAAATGACACAATATATAAGACAACCTTTAAAAATTGAAGATAATATGCTTTGGTTTTCATTTAAACTACGGTTCTTTTTCTGGATAGCGATGGTATTATCCATACCAAATCTCTTCGTATTGTCCCTGATTATTGCACTAATGATGAGCAAGTCCATGATGGTTGATCATCAACCTCTGGTTATTGTTAGGGTGGACAATGTTTTTCTAGTTCTGCTAATCTCAGTCAGCATCAATTCATGCAAGTTTTTCCCCAAGGTCACACAGCTAGGTAATTAGTGTCTGAGGTCAAATTTGAACTCAGGTTCTGATTCCAGGGCTGGCGTGGTGTTCTATACACTGTGGTACCTAGTTGCCCCTCTCTCTCCTGGTTTCTAACAGAACAGTAGTGTTCCATCACATACATATAGCCATTCCCCAATTGATGAACATTCCTTTGATTTCCACTTCTTTGCCACTCCAAATAGAGATATGAATATTTTTGTACAAGTGATGTTTTTACCCTTTTTCATGGTCTCTTCAGGGAATAGACCCAGTACTGGCATTGCTGGATCAAAGGGTATACAGATTTTTATTGCCTTTTGGGGCTAATTCCAAATTGCTGTCCAGAAAGGTTGGATCAGTTCACAGATCCACAAACAATGCATTAGTATTCCAGATTTCCCACATTCCCTCCAACATTATTAAACTTTCTGGTCATACTGGCCAATCTGAGAGGTGTGAGATGTTACCTTAGAAATGCTTTAATTTGCATGTCTGTAATCAATAATGATTTAGAACAATTTTTCATATGACTATAGATAACTGATTTTTTGGCTGAGAATTGCCTTTGCATACCCTTTGACCATTTGTCAATTGGGGAATGAGTTGTTTTTTTTTTATAAATTTGGCTCAGTTCTCTATATAGTTTAGAATGAGTTCTTTGTCAGAATCACTAGGTGTAAAAATTGATTCCCAATTTACTACATTCCTTTTGATCTTGGTTACAGTGGTTTTATTTGTGCAAACTTTAATCTAATGTAATCAAAATTATCCAGTTTGTTTTTTATATTTTTGTATACCTATGCTATGGTCATAAACTGCTCCTCTTTCCATAGATATGACTGGCAAACTATCCCTTGTTCTCCTAATTGGCTTATAATATTGCACGATCCCATTTTTTTTTTTTTTTGCAAGGCAAATGGACTTAAGTGGCTTGCCCAAGGCAAGCTAGGTAATTATTAAGTGTCTGAGACTGGATTCATGATCCCATTTCTTGATAAAAATACTGGAATAGTTTGCCTTTTCCTTGTCCAGACCCGATTGGTTAGGTTTTTCAGGAGTAGGACCTCACATGAGGACAATAGAAAAAGGTGTCAGGGATCAATGAAGAGTTTTATAGGCCACTCCTTAGAGGCTAAAAGAACTAGTTGGTTTAGTTGTACTTAGCAGGTGCTTACCATTTATTCAACCCTTCATTAAAGAAGGCAGCACACTTCTCTAACTGCTGTACTTTAAAAGAATGAGCATATACAGTGGATAGAAGTTAAAATGCCACCTATGACAGCTATGAGTTATATGACTGTGAGTTAGCCACTTAATATTCTTGTACCTCAATTTCCTCCACTATGAGAGGGTTGGAGTAAGTGGTCTTTGAGGTTCCTTTCTACTCTAGATCTATGATTCAGATATGGAGGTACCTAGATAAGAAACAAGTCAAAAGACTTTATTACATTTATTACACCTTGCTTTGCTGTTGCACCCTAAGGATCCATTGTACTTATAGTCCAAATATCATGTTCTATTTATGTCAAGTGTTTTGCTCTGTAGTAAGTTCTTAAATGCCTTAATTCATTATTATGACATTCTTGAGAGCTTCTTAAAAGTGTCCTCCAGCTCCTTCTGGCATACTAGGAAGGTACCTCCCCTCCCTCCATTCCCCGCCCCCCAGTCTGACTTGGTACCTGAGAATACCATGCAATTTAAGCTTCCCCATTCTTCAGTTCCACCCCAGTTTAGCCAGAAATCTTCCTGGGTCCCAAGAAATCCAGGCTTCTCTCCACCCTTTGGCTGATTATTCGCAATGGGTACCCAGCAATTTAAGTTTTCCTTCCTTCCCATGGCCCCCTTCCATCCCTGGTTAGTCTGGTTCCCCGTGCCCACCAGGCAATCCCAGTTCCCTACTGTTCCCCAATCAGCCCTCTAGCTTCTTCCTGTCTCTCCAGCCCCCCCATCCCCCTTGCCTCTTTCCCTAGTCCCCCCCTTCCGATACTCCCCATCTTCCTTGTCCTTTCCCTTACTCCCCCCCCCCCAGTGATGCTGGAGTCACAAAGTTCAAAGAGAAGGATCTTTATTATTATTCTTATTATTACTGCTCCATTAACTTTTTTTTTTTTGCAAGGCCATGGGGTTAAGTGGCTTGGCCAAGGCCACACAGCTAGGTAATGAAGTGTCTGAGCCGGATTCAAACCCAGGAACTCCTGACTCCAGGGCCGGTGCTCTATGCACTGTCACCTAGCCGCCCCTGCACTGGCTTTAAGTGATGGAGGTGACACCTTCATCTGAGCTTTCTAAGGGGTCAGAAGTGCCCACCTTCCCCTCTGCCTGGTACTTGTCTAGTTTGGCGATCAGGTCCTTGGCTGGGTTGAAAACCCCGTTGGTCTGCTGGTCGCACACATAGCAGCGTGGCGACGTCCGGAAGTGCCTCAAGGCGCAGGTCTCACAGAAGTAATGCTTGCACTTGGTCACCACGGGGTTCCGGAAGGACTGGCGACAGATGAAGCACTTGAAAGGCAGGTCCTCCTCGCCGCTGCTCACCTCGTAGTTCTCTTCGTCGAGGCCGCCGTAGCGGCCCTCGTCCAGCTCGCGCTCGATCTGCCAGCCGTGCTTGTAGTCGGAGCGGTCGTGCAGGAACTTGCAGCTGTCGCCGAAGCCGCAGAAGCCGGTCTCCTTGTAGTCCTTGCAGATGTCTGGCTGGTAGTCCCAGCGCACCGTGGCGCGCAGGTGTTCGGGGGCGCGGATGGGCCCCTTCCGGACCATGCCCGACGACGCGTTGCCCATGGACGTGTCCTTGGGCTTCACGTAGCGCTGGTAGTTGTTGATGCCCCGGTAGATCTTGTCGTCCTCCTTGCCGCGGAGCTGCTCTTGGATCCTCTGGCTGCGCTCGAAGATGGCCTGCGCGTCGTGCTCCTTCTCCGTGTCCAGCTCGTAGACGGCGGTGGCGCCCATGTCCTCGGGGCCCACGGGCTTGGCCGAGCGGGTGGACTTGTAGACGACGCTCACCGCCGTCGAGGCCTCGCTCTCGTCGCTGGCCCCGCTGGGGGAGGCGGGCGCCTTTTTCTCCCGGCAGCTGCCGCGCGTCTTTTGGATCATGGGGTTGGGGGCCAGGCGCCTCTTCTCCCGGCGGACCACCACGTTGCCTTCATCGCTGCTGCTGCTGCTGCTGCTGCCGCCGCCGCCGGCCGCTTTGGCCGGGGCCGGCCGTTTCCGGCGCCCTGCGCTGCCCTTGCGGCCCGACTTCTTAAAGAGGAAGGTACACACCGGGCCCGCTGGCACCTCGGAGGACGGCGGCTCGGCCATCTTCCCCTTCCGGAGAGCCCGAGCTCGGGCGCGCCAGCTACTCGGCCCGGAAGCAGACGTCGCGTCTGGCCAGCGAGGAGACAGGGAGAGCAGAGCGGCCGCGGCGGCGGGAGCCGATTGGTCGGCGCCCAGGGGCGCGGCGCGCGGGGGCTGCTGGGACCGGAAGTGGCTGCTGGGACCGGAAGTGGCTGCTGGACCGGAAGTGGCTGCAGTCACCTTTAGCCCGCCCAGGTCCTGGCTTAGTCTCTTCCTCACGGGCTCGGGCCGCCTGCGGCTTACCTCCGAGATGTGGTTCGAGATTCTGCCGGGTCTGGCCGTCATGGGCGCGTGTCTGACTGTTCCGGGCATCAGCACTGCTCTCATCCAAAAGTACACCAGTGGGAACAAGGTAGGGCCCCCCGGGGGGGGGGTCCGGGAGCGGGCGCTCGGCGTGGGGGGCGGGCAGCGAGCCCAACCCCGGCATTTTACAGAGCAGGAAACTAAGGCCGGGGAAGGGAAGGGATCCTGGACGTAGTGCTGCAAGGGACTCCAAGACCGATGCCATTCGACCCTCCGCCTTCACTTGCCAGAGTAAGAAGTTGAGGCCGAGGGAGGAGAAGTGACCTAAGGAAAGGAGAAAATGACGTCCCCAAACTCATTCATTCGGCAGACGCTTTATTGAGCTGCTGTGGCCAAGGTCCAAGTGCCCATGCTGGGCTTAGGGTGATGGGGACGCAGGGGGTCGGCTACCGCATCCACCTTCAGAAAGGCTCCCACTCTAATCGCCGCAGATCCCACATCTCTGTGCCTATCAAGGCACAGGTGGAAGGGTGCAGTGGGCTTGCATTCTGGAAGATGCAGGTTCCAATCCCGCCGCAGATACCTTCTACTTCACAAGCTCTTTGGCTTCTGTTACTGCTCCGTGTGCAAGACCATTATTGGGTGCATAGAGTCGTAGGGCGACGTACGGGCCATCTCCCTCAGATAGGATGTAGGAAGGGTTTTGTTTGAAAATGCCGCACAATATATACCACATAGAAGGTATCTTATAAATGCTTATTAATGGATCCATTGAAGGTCTAATGGAAAGAATGTTGGAATCAGTGGACTAAAGCTCAAATCCCATCATGTGGGCAGGCTAATCACTCAGACTCTGTTTCCTCATCTGTAAAATTGGGATAATAATGACTAATGCATTTATCATATCTCACAAAGTTGCCAGGAAAATCTTGAAGCACTATATAAATATAACATGTTTAGTCTTCAGGAGCAGGATTATCAATTACAGGGAGATCTGGGACTTTAATAGGCAAAGATGGCAGTAGATGGATATTATTTGTTGACAGCAGAAACTGTGCCTAACTCTCAGAAGGTAATAAGACAGGATAATTATAGCACCTACCACCCAGGTTTGTTATGAGGATCAAACAAGATCATATTTGTAAGGTACTTCCCACAGTACCTAGCACAGCTAAATATTAACTATGATATTTTTATTATATTTACTTTGACTAATATAGCTGCATTATACATGTTATTATATATAAACATTTGTGTTTTCTTCCCATAATTTGTGAGAACTGACAGCCTCTTAATTTAGAAGTTTAGTAGCCTGGTTTTTCTTTCTGGACTTCATCCATACTCCCCTTTCTTTGCTTTATATGTGTGTCTTTGTCTTTCTACTTTCTAATTTCTGGCCACTAGCTCATTTGAACTTCAGTGTAAAGTCATTGTTCTCTTGATAGGAAAAAAGAATTGCCCGTAATCGATACCAGTGGAGTCTGCTGGAAAGGGATAGGAGACTGTCTGGATTCAATCGTTATTATGAAGCTAAGGTAAAATTTGTCCTGCTGGCTATGTGTACCAGTTGAGGGGCTGGGTTCATTTTGAAAGTGTTACCCAGAGAGGTATCTTTCAGTTGATTCAGTGGCTCTGGAGACCATAACTTGGGATTTCATAGCTAAAGTAGTTTCCTGCTTCTACTTCTATCCAGGACACAATGTGGAATTCCTCAAAATGCACTAAGGGTTCAGTAACTTACTTGCCTGGTATTACCAAGTGCCAAAGTTTCTTTTCTTTGGATAACTGTTGTCAACAGGCAGTCACAGTTTCATGAAGCTTAGGTTTATTACAAGAGAACTGAACATGCATAGGAAACCCAAAAACTTCACAATCCTTACAGAAGTTTGCCTATTTTTGAAAGCAGGACAAAGCAAGCAGGAGACACCAGAAATCTCTGCAAAGCAGTGTGACATGAAATGGGAAAAGGTGTTAAGGGGAGAAAAGGATAGATCACAGGTTTCCAACCTACTCCAGAGCAGAGAAACTAAGATAAATGTTATAAAGAGAAATTGTTGTTAGGATTTTTTTTAGGTAGTTTTGTTTTTTTCTCAATGGCTATGATTCCATTTAAGTCACTTTTTTTCATCACTGAAAACCCTTAAACGGCTTCTTATGACTTGGAATAAATGGAAAGATTATTTGAACATTTCTGCAAAAGAGCATGAATCTGAATCACTTTTCCCCCTTGAAGAATCATTTGAATCATACCAAATACCATTTAAGAAAGAGAAAGGATAAGAGATCAAGTTTCATTTTAGTCCACAGCATAGACTTCTTCTATTACAGGTATTTGTTAGAAGGTTGGAGTGTATCTCCAATGAGATACAGCATGTGTTCATCTCTTAAGAGAACAGTTCTGAAGGACCTACTTTCTCTGCACCCAGATTGCCTAAATGGTCTCTTTTTAAAGACACCACTAGACAGCAGAATACTTAGGTGATATTCTTTCAGTGATTTCAACCAGGTTTCAACCATTTCTGCTCCCTCCTGTTCCCAAAGTAATTTACTTACAAGTAATCTGTAGTATTATTTTCTCCCTGTCAAAGACCTGCAAAGAGGTTCTGATTAGTTTGTTATCCAGCCTAGGACTCCTCACTCTGTTCAACCCATGTCCTCCCTCTCAGAGAATAGAAACGTGGTTTCTGTATGTTTTCAGAACCATTGTCTATTACCAGGTGTATTTTCTATAAGGGAGTACCTAATACCTGGCCTGCTTCAAGTTTATTCCAGGAAAGATTCAGTTACCAAACAATGAAACAGGAAACTGGTTGTTAGAAACTTTATTGGTTTCTACAGTGCTTCACACAGAGAGCACTTAAATGCTTCCTGATTGGTTTCTCTTTTTAACTGCTAGATTTATTTTCCTAGATATAACAGCATATAAAGCCATTGACTCCTTTTAGATGGTTCTCAGTTTTGTTTCATAACTTCTGCCAGAATAAAGAGTGTACCTGGGATTTCACTAATATCCCTACAGCACTTCCAGGTGAGAGAACCTCCCTTTACCTTTGTAGGTCTTGCCCCTTCTCTGAAATTCCTAGTCTTTAACCAGCTCACACCATTGAGAAGTTAAGCAACTTGTCCAGGATTCCATAGGCAGTAAATGGCCAAGGTAGAACTCAAACCCGTATCTTCCTGGCTGAGGTTCATTCTCTTCCCACTGGACCATGGATCATATATCCATCTGAAAATTGCTTAAGTCCTTTTGGAAATAGGCAGGTAATATGATTTTCAAAAATGTATGATATTATTGTGTGTAATGATGTTTAAATTTACAGTTGTCTTTTTTATATCACTATAAATGCAATCAAAGAGTAATAGCTGTTTTGTAGAAAGAGCTAGAAGTGAGGAATACTGACCTTTCATTAGAGAGAATGGAATTCACATTTTTTTCCTCTTTAAATTTTTTTTAGGGCTTGGAGAATATAACCAGTGAAGCATAAAGAGGATACATGATGCCCGACTTCATGACTGCAGGACACTTATATAGTTCATTGACTGGTGTCCATTAAAGATATTCTAACTGTCCAGAGAGCTGTTCTTTTTTTTGTTCATCTCCTCACCCCTTCCTCTTTCTCTTATGTAATCATATCCAAGAAGTTGAATGTTGAGTTGAAGCATGAAGCCTTAGGAAATCAAAAGTCAGCTTCCAGCATTAGAAGTACTTAAATAGTGCTAAATCAAAGTTTCTTTAGAGGGCTAGGAAAACCTAGGGAAAGAAATGTAGTTACTTTGGATTTCTTTTCTAGGAGAATTGTTCTTCCTTTTGTCAGAAAAAAATATATGGCTTCATCCTGGAGTCAGGAATACCTGGGTTCAAATCCAGTCTCAGACACTTAATCATTAATCTAACTGTGTGTGGCCTTGGGCAAGCCACTTAACTCCATTTGCCTTGCCAAAATCTAAAAAAAAAAAGAAATTATTCTTATTAATTAACTCATATGCCTGTTTAGAAGAAAGTTGTCTGACAAAGAGATCCCTCTCTGCCAATCAAGTGTCTTACCTAGATACCAAAAAAGAGAAGTAAATCTGGGACTTACATTATCTTGTGGAAATAACTCCAAAAAGCCAAAAAAAAAATCATCCATACTATCAGGTTTGTATTAAAATTCCAGGGACTAAACATTTATCATTCAGAAAGAGAAAGAAAAATCAGAGATCTTTAAGTTGTTAGAGCCCAAACAGTCCATAGCAGACAGCATCAGAGACTCCAGAAGGCAATAAAAGGACTGCCAATTACAGAGATTCATCCAAGAGTAAATTATAAGGACCAGCCCAATTATGTCAGACCATGCCAACATAAATTGTTAGTGTGGTCTAACCCTTCAATATTTGTAGGTAGGCTATTTAGTCTTGTCCAGCAGCTAGTAGCTTAAACCAAGAGGCTTAATAAATTACTCTAGATTCCACAGTGGACACTGATTGGGGGGGAGCCTTGTATTTTGTTATAGGCTGTGACTTTTCCATATTTCTTTCAAAGATCATTACCTCCTGAAGGCAAAGAATTATTTAAAAATTGATTATTGAGTTTTCCATAGTACCCATTTAAAGATACTTTAGACATTTAAAAGGTAATTTTTCAAAAAGATAACAATGGCTGCCAATTGTGTTGACAGAAAATAATATGAGGTGAGAAAAGATGGGAAAGTTAAGAGTTGGATTTGTTACTGAAAAGAAACAAGAAAAAACTAACAAGTGAAAAGGGAAGTATACTCCAAGCACCACAGGTGGCATGATAAATTAAAAATCAAAATCCGACATGGTGGGCTAGACTTGTAAATTCATTGGTATATGGAATTCTGGGTAGGGAAACTCCCTCTACCAATGGAGTCTTTTTTCTTTTTTTTTTTTTTGCAAGGCAATGGGGTTAAGTGACTTGCCCAAGGTCACACAGATAATTATTAAGTGTCTGAGACTGAATTTGAACTCGGGTCCTCCTTACTCCAGGGCTGGTACTCTAGCCACTAGATCACCTTAGCTGCTCCATTACCAATGGAGTCTTAACCAGTAACCTACAAAGGATTGGTCAGGTAAGCCTTGAGCCCATCTTATTCCAGCCCTCATTTCCTCCTAATCCCTTCAAAATTCCGTTGAAAACTTGGCCTGATTATAAGACCCAAAGAAATCAAATACCCATCCTACTTCAGGATGGAGTGGGACCAATAGAAGGAAGCAGGATGACTAAACTTTACTCCCTAAGGTTTCATCACCATGACCAAGAATCGACAGTAGGAATGTCTTTTTACTCTTAAGAAATGCCCAGAATTTTCAGGGAGCTCTTGGCCTAACAAGAAAAGCTTGTGTGGGAGCCTCAGCCCTAGATTTCCCTTCTGGAGTTGGTGACAGGACCCAAAATTAGAAGGTCAGAAAGGCCTGCTTGCTGGAGGAGAATAGGACCAGCCTTTGAAAATGATCCAGGCTAATAAATTCAGACTTGATTATATAATATAACCTATACTTCATGTTTGGCTATTAAAATGCTAGATTCTGATGCCAGCTCACATGATTGAAATTTTCAAGTCACTCTTCTGAATTTTATAAACAACAGACATGACCAGGTTGATATACAAAGAACAGGAAGAGGACCGTATATGAAACTGATCCATCAGGTAAAATTGGTTTCTTGAAAGAATGGTAAATTTAAGACATCTTTCTTACAACAATTCTGATGCTTTACTAGTTTTACAGACAAGAAGCCTCATGGAGGAGAAATGACCTACCAGTGGCCTCACAGCTAGTAAGTGTTAAGGCCAAGGATCAAGCCCAGGTGACTTGTATACTTTCCATTTGGCCAGACTGCTTCTAGAGAGAGAACCTTATCAGATCTATGGGGCAAGTAGTGGTATTTACATTTTACAGACCTGAGTCTGTAAATGAACAAGGTTTGCTCATGATGTCTAGGCCTGTCCTCTATAAGATTGGATCACCTTACCTTTGTAACAACCAGGTAGTAATAAAATTGTTCGGTGAAAGTGTTATCCTCATTTTATAGAGGGAAGACCCAAAAACCTCTGGAACCCAGTTTCCTCCATTGTAAAATGAAAGGTTATAAGTGAAAGTCCTAGTTCCAAATTTTGTGGTCCCATTATGTGAAAAGCCCAGAAGGTGGATAAAGAGAAGCTGGTTAGCTATAGTGACTGACATTTTAGTTTCCAAAGTGCTCTATAGACAGTCTCATTTGATAAGTTGCTAGGTGGCACAGTGGATAAGACAGTCTGAAGTAGGAAATTTTAAGTCCAACCTCAGTAATTACTGGCTGTATGACCCTAGGTAAGTCACTTAACCTCTGCCTCAGTTTTCTCACCTATAAAATAAGGATCATAGCAGTACCTACCACTCAGGGTTGTTATCAGGTTAAAATGAGATAACTGTAGAGTGCCCTTAAGCATATTGTAAGCTTTAAATAAATGCTTATTTCCCCCTCATTTGAGCTAAGGCTCAAAAATGTAAGGAATTTCTCAGGGTCACACAGCTAATAAAATATTAGAAGCAGATTTGAACCCAGCCTTCCTCCAGAATCAGTGTTCTTTCCACTATTACCCTGCTATGGTTACTAACTCAGGAGAAACTGATCTTTGGGATCTTTGGGATAAGAGACCCTTAAGGGGGTCTAGTGGACTGACCACCACCCTCACTGGAAGCCAAGGGAAATAACTGGTTTCCCTATGAAATGACAGACTTTGGAAAAGTCACACCAATGAGAGCTCTCAGCCATCATGCAGGACCTTCTCCAGACCGGCCATTCATCCAACACCGATGACCCTTCTAGGCTGTCACCTCCCTAACCAACATTAGAGTGAACCCTGGGTCATATCTAGCTGACCAAGTTGACGATAAAAGGCCAAGTACCTTCCATGTGATCTCTAATCAACCAAGCCACAGGACTCTAATGATCCTTTTCTTAATTTTGGACAAATTATACCACCAACCCCTGCCTTGACTGGAAGGATGTATCATCTGCCCATCTCTTCACTCTTCTCCCCACCTTCTCCTTTGTATCTCTTCTCTGGGATTGATAATCTAATCAACTACTGTGACATGGCTTCAGTGAGGGTCCTTGGGACTCCGAGGCTCACCATCTGGGTCAGAACTCCCTTCCCTGGCCTCCCTACTCTGTCCCTGACACAGGGATCCTTCCTTTGTCCCTATCACACTCCATCCTGTCCTTCCATTGGACTCTATCATAGGGTCCAAAGTTATCCAATCTGCAAAAAACAAAAAAAAAAACACTAAGGGAGGGGCCCAAACCATTATTCATTAAACATAAAACACTGACAAATGATTATACTCACTAGACTTGCTTGGCTCCAGAAGTTGTAATGGGAAACTGTTGACCAAATATTGCTTGGTCACGTTAGACCTTTGCTTTTTCTCTCTTTTTTTTTTTTAGTTTTTTTTTTTTTTTTGCAAGGCAAACGGGGTTAAGTGGCTTGCCCAAGGCCACACAGCTAGGTAATTATTAAGTGTCTGAGACCGGATTCGAACCCAGGTACTCCTGACTCCAGGGCCAGTGCTTTATCCACTACACCACCTAGCTGGCGGCACCGGCCCTGGAGTCAGGAGTACCTGGGTTCAAATCCGGTCTCAGACACTTAATAATTACCTAGCTGTGTGGCCTTGGAAAGCCACTTAACCCCGTTTGCCTTGCAAAAAAAAAAAGTGAAGTGGGAGGAAGAAAATCCATTTTTGTTCATTGAAAAAAAATGAATGTTTATTTAAATCAAATTGAACTGAATCTTTCAGACCTCAATCTCCTCATCTGTAAAATGACAGGGTTCTTCTAAATGATTTCCACTATCTGCTATCCTCTCAACCTCCCAGGGTTGGTTTTCTATAAATAACGGTTGTGAATTCAGAAAGCTGAGTCTCAGTCCTTGGAGTTTGAATTCTTTTCATGGGTTGGATTTTCAGGGTGGCTAGACTGGAATCTGTTTCTTGGGGGCCTGGTTAGAACTGAGGTCAGTGGGGCTTTTCCACAATTTCCTGTAACATCACGATGGGGGAGGGATTTTCTGCACTCTAGAAAATGGCCTACATTTTCTATTCCTCCTCCTACTCCTGAGATTGAACAATGTTTAAGTCTGCCTTCTGCTGTGGGGAGCCCACCCTTTAGAAATCCCATTAGATTGTGAGCTCCTTAACAGCATGGATGTCATTTTCTCTTTCTTTGTATCCACAGAGCTTAACAAAATGCCTGGCAAACAGCAAGTATTTGGGGCAGCTAGGTGGTGTAGTGGATAAAACACCGGCCCTGGAGTCAGGAGTACCTGGATTCAAATCTGGTCTCAGACACTTAATAATTACCTAGCTGTGTGGGCTTGGGCAAGCCACTTAACCCCATTTGCCTTGCAAAAACCTAAAAAAAAAAATCCAGCAAGTATTTAATAAATGTTTATTGACTTAACAATTTAGGTAGATCTCAAAGTGTATCGCCTTTTGCTTTACTTCTCACATTGTAACTGCTTTATATACATTTTTCATTTACCTATATGTTGTGTATGTGTATATGTGTTATCACTATGACCTTGGATAAGTCACTAACCACTCTAAGGCCCACAGTGTCAACTCAAATAGAAATGGGAGGCACTAAATTTCACTGCTGGCAGCATATTGACTTAGAAGTTCTATATAAAAATAATCTATGCTCTACTGTATTTTTATTTTGTTAGTATTTCCCAATTACATTTTAATTTGCCTCCCCCTCCACCCTACCACAACACTGCCTATTAAACTGTGTTCTCCAGACTATTACAAAGCCCTAGTGGGGCAGAAGTAGGTTGCAGGTACTCTAGGCAAGTTTGGAAATTGCCAGTAGCCAGGAGATGGGGGCCAACTAGACCCCTCTATTTCCTTAACTGAATAAAAGCCAGTTACAATTGCCCTCTTCCCATTGGTTGGAAGTGATGCTGCCAGGACAACCATCTCTTGTAAACATTCCATCTAAGATCCCAGTGTAACAGCTGCTGACTGATCTCAAGGGAGCCTCAAAAGCAGCAGCTGGTCAGTGGAAAAGGGTTCCCAGCCAAGGATCTAGCTGACCAGGCAGGTAGGGCTGGGGCTGGATCATGCTGAGGTTTCTACTCTTTTCCTCTTGTTGGTTGCTTTGGGTGCTACTGGGGAGTGAAGGAAAGGGGTAGGAAAGGAGGGCTCAGGAGAAGGGGAGGAGAGGATGGTGGTTTGATTTTTTTTTTAATTGGGGGGGATTTAAAAAGTAGCCAAAACCCCACAGAAGAAGTAGAAGATACCTTCTTTCTATAAATGTCAGACCTTTTTAAATATGTTGAATTTTTTAAAGTTGTTGTAAGGAATGAACCTTTGGGAAGGGGAGGGACATATGGGGAAATGTGGATAAAGTAAAAACGGGCTAATAAAATTATTAATCAATTATTTATTAATCAATAACATTATTTATTAAACAAAATTGATCAAGAAATTGAAATCATGTGCCCTCATCTCTACCCCTACCTCCTCTTAGCTCTATCTGTAAACTCTCCATATTCTTTGTATACAAAACCTTATTTAGAGGCTCTTCCATCTGGGGAGATTTTGGCCTATGAGCTATGGAGTGATCCAGGCTTAGACATCTCCCCACCTGGCTTAGGCTTCTGTCTCCCCAGTCTTGTTTGTTCCACCCATCCTGGTTTGTGGGCCCTTCTCTCCTGTCTCATCAGTGGTCTGTTATTCTGACACTCTGGTTCTCCTTGATTGACCAACAATGCACCTCAGGCTATGCTCATTTGGACAATATTGGAGTCCTGATGGATTCAGAGTGAGTGTACAAGAAAATTGTTTCTGTTTTTGGCCAGAAACCCTGAGAGTTTTCCCCTCCTGGATTCACACATACATACATATATGTGTGTGGATGTATATATATATATATATATACACACATATATATGTATATACATACATATATATATACATATATATGTATATATATATATATATATGTATGCACACACACACATATATATATAACTATGTAAATATGTATGTGTGTGTGTGTGTGTGTGTGTGTGTGTATGTATTTTTTTGGACTATGCCGAAGATGCTCCTTGCTTCTTTTCTTTCTTACCTGCCTTAATCACTGAGACACCCTAAGGGTCTTACCCTCCCAAGAATTTTTTCTTTCTTCTTTTTTGCAAGTAGTCATTCTTGGCCTCTTTGATCCATCTCTCTCTTACCTCACCTTAATGATTGCAACCTGGGAAAGTCCTAGCTTTAGAGGACCAAGGCTTCCCATTGCAACCAGGGCCCTCTCTAGCCATCCTGATTCCTATCTGGCCACTGGATCCAGATGACTCTGGAAGAGACAGTGAGGCTGGGGACTTAGCACAACCCCCCTCACTCCAATCCAATTCACATGGTTGTCATGGTATCACCTCCCTGATGTCCTGGTGTTCTTTGAGAACAAAGTACAAACAATTAAAGAAAAACACCTTCTGCTCCAGTCAGTAAATGTCTCCTCACTGTTGCTGAATTTACTTAAATGTCTTTTGTCTTGACCTCTGTATCTTTCACAAGCCTTAGTACATTCAGTCTAAATAAAACCTGAACTTCCTGTTCTTAAAAGCAGATCTAAATTATGCTTTGGTATTGGTCCTCAGTGTTAGGCTTCTTCTTCACTCTTGTCAGGTTCATCTGAATTATCTTGTAGGCTCACTGTTTTTTTTTTAATTGCTCTGCCCCACTCCCTTGGAACCATGGATGGGATCCTACTCCAGATCAGTTGCTTTATTTTACAGATGAGGAAACCAAGGCTCCGAAGTCAAGTGACTTATTCTAGGCTACATAGACAATAACGAATGGAGCTAGGATTTAAACTGTGTTCCTGACTGGAAAACCCTTATAGCTTGCAGCAGCCCATATTTGTTGGAATTATATTGTCAGAATTTCAACTTTTTTTTTGAACCAACTCCCCTTGTAGAGACTTAGAACAAAGGATCCTGTCTGTTGTTTTCTTCTGAACTCTGAAATCTGTTGGCCTAAAATTTAGGATGAATGTGTGTGTGACTGTGCCCAGTGTTTGTTCCATGATGATCCCCAACTCCAAGATGACAGTCCTTTGCTCCCAAGTCGCCTGTCACTTTCCCTAAGCAGCTAGCTCTTCTTCATTGGTCGGCATTAGATCTAGAGCTGGAAAGGCCTCCAAGAGAACATTTAGTCCAACCTTCCTCATTTCACAGAAGAGGAAACTGAGGCCTGGGGAAGAGAAGGGACTCACTCAAGGTCACACCTAGTTCTAGAACTGAAAGAGATCTCAGAGGCCATTTAGTCCAATCCCTTCATTTTACAAAAGGGGAAACTGAGGCCCAAGAAGGGGAAGGGACTTGGTCAAGATCACACCTAGATCAAGAATGAGAAGACATCTCAGAGGCCATTTAGCTCAACCCCTTCATTTTACAAAAGGGGTAACTGAGGTCCAAGAAGGGTAAGGGACTTGCTCAAAGGCACAGAGATAATAATGGGCAGAACTGGGATTTGAACTCAAGTCCTGGGATACCTGGTTCAGAATTCTTTCTGCTCAACCATACTGCTTCTTCCTACTCATCATGTCTTCCACTTTCTGAAAAATGAAATTGTCAGCCATTCCCAAACTGATCTGGTTGCTTTTCATGGAGCAGAGAGGAAACTCTCTAGCCTTTTCCCCTCCCAAGTATGTCTCGCTTCTGTGCCAGTTTTGATCTGTATTTTCCATTTCATTACTCAAAAAAATCAACCATTGGATAAGCATTTCAGGGCCTACTGTGTGCTTAGCACTACGCTGAGTGATCAGGATACAGAGATAAAAATGAAATAGCTCCTGGGGCAGATTCCAGAAAGGAGCCTGTTGGATTACATGAGGGAAGTAGTTTCTGAGCTCCCTGTGTCTCCCCAGGGCTTCCTGGGGGCTGAGCTCCTCCTCTCCTTGTATTTGAACAGGAAGAGAACAGGTCCCCCGCCTCTATACCTTACCCTGAAATGTCCTTCCTTTCTGGGCATTCCCTACCAAGAAGCCCCCAAAGCTCTCTCCAGGGTGAGAAGTCCCAGGGGAGCAGTACCCCCTTCCATCTGACACGCCTGGCTGCTGGGGAACACTGGGAGCTGGCTCTGACCTTCAAGCATTCGAACTTTCTGGCTGCCCTGCTCATTTTTGCTGGGCAACTTGTCACTTGCCCTTCCTTATTCTGTGAAGAGGTAGTGTCCCCTCCTAGGTCAGTACCCCAGAACAAAACCCCTTTTGTATTACCCTAGTTCCACCTGTGGTTCCCTCCATCAGCTGAGTTTCTTTTGAATCATTCTTCACACTCCAATCCTACAAACCCATTCCAAGTGATACTCTTTTGTTCAAAATCTCCTTTTTATTTTATTAATTGACATTTTGTACATTGATAAGAGATAGCTGAGACCTCTGAGTAGTATTTTTAATCTTGTTCTCCATTACTTATATTGGAGGTTTTCACTACAGTTAGCCTTTTTTCTATGTCATACCTCCTTGGGGGGGGGGGGAGAATAGAGCACTCAGAAAGATCCGGGTTCAAGTTCTAATTCCGATTGATGTAGCTCTGAGCAATTCACATAAGGACTGAGTCAGAGTTAAGTTAGGCAGCAGCTCCCAGCTCAGGAGATAGAGGGAGCTTTGTCCCCAGAAATTGTCTTAACTGAAGAAATCATGAGGCTGTCCAAAACCACAACACAAGGTTGCAGTTTTCATCTTTCATCTTCCATTTAAAGTTCTCTCTATCAGAATGGCAATCCTCCAACCACAGTCTTCCAGGCCCCATTCATTCTTGCTTTAGCCAAGAGGCCGTCATTCCTGTCGATTAAACAATGGTTCAGAAAGCCAGCTCCAACTAACCCCACTTCCCATAGCTTTCTTTCTCTTGTAAGGTCTGCATTTTCAAGTAGGTGAAATGACAAAGACCCTATATTCATCCCTAAGTCAGGTAGTGGTCTAGGGGTTCAGAAAGCCTTCCCTAGACAAAACCCCCCAAAATATCTGGGGTTTGCTTTTCAGAAAGACAAAGCATCACCTGAGTGGCCATATCAGGTCCACACAGCATTATGGTCAGCCAGTAATGTCAGTCAGTCACTCAGTCAAAAAAACATGTATTAATATATTATGGACAACATTGTGCTAAGAGCTCAAGCTACAAAGAAAGTAAAAAAAAAAAAAAAAAACTTATGATGAAGAATGCTCTCCATTCCCAGAGAAAGAACTGTTGGTGTCTGAATACAGATTGACGCAGACTTTTTTTTTTACTTTAGTATTCTTGATGGTTTTGGTCTATATTTTTTGGTCTATATTTTCTTTTATAAGATGACTAATTATGGAAATGTTAACTACACATGTATAATTTATATCAATTTGCTAGCCTTCTCAATGGGGGAGGGAGGGGGAAGGGAAAGAATTTGGAATTCAGTGTTAAAAAATGAATATTAAAAATTATTTTTACAGTTGTAAAACTCAAAATAAATAGAATCTTTAAAAAAATTAATAAAAAGAGAAAAATGTTTTTATATGTGACTGGGGAAAAATAAAATACTAAGTAAAATCAAATACTCTTTAAAAAAAAGAAAAAAGGCAAAACCAGTCACTGGCCTCAGAGGGCTCCTATTCTCATGGAGGAAACAACACATTCAAGAATCTAAGAATGAAGGTATTAATTGTGGGGAGGGTGAGAAAGACCTCTTGCAGATGGAGATTTGAGGTAACTTTTTCAAAGGCAGTGGAGTTAAGTGACTTGCCCAAGGTCACATAGCTAAGTAAGCATGAGGCCAGCTTTGAACTCAGGTCCTCCTGATTCCAGGGCCAGTGCTTTATGCACTTTCCCTGAGGTAACTTTTTTTTTTCCTGTAAGATTTTATTTATTTTGACTTTTGCAATTTTTCCCCTAATCTTCCTTCGCCCCCCCACAGAAGGCAGTCTGTTAGTCTTTACAATATGATGAGAGAGAAATCCTATCCTTAAGGAAGAAAAATAAAGTATAAGAGATAACAAGATCAAACAATAAGATAACAGGGTTTGGTTTTTTTTTCTAAATTGAAGGTCTTTGGTCTTTGTTCAAACTCCACCATTCTTTCTCTGGATACAGATGGTATTCTTCATCACAGAGAGCCTCAAATTGTCCCTGATTGTTGTGCTGGTGGAATGAGCGAGTCCACCAAGGTTTATCATCACCCCCATGTTGCTGTTAGGGTGTACAGTGTTTTTCTGGTTCTGCTCATCTCACTCAGCATCAGTTCATGCAAATCTTTCTGGGCTTCCCTGAATTCCCATCCCTCCTGGTTTCTAATAGAACAATAGTGTTCCATGACACATATATACCACAGTTTGTTAAACCATTCCCCAAATGAAGGCTATTCACTTAATTTCCAATTCTTTGCCAGTACAAACAGGGCTGCTATGAATATCTTTGTACAAGTGATGTTTTTACCCTTTTTCATCATCTCTTCAGGGTATAGACCCAGTAGTGGTATTGCTGTATCAAAGGGTATGCACATTTTTGCTGCCCTTTGGGTGTAATTCCAAATTTCTCTCCAGAAAGGTGAATGAATTCACAGCTCTACCAACAATGTATTAGTGTCCCAGATTTCCCACATCCCCTCCAACATTGATCATTGTCCTTTTTGGTCACATTGGCCAGTCTGAGAGGTGTGAGGCGGTAGTTCAGAGATGCTTTAATTTGCATTTCTCTAATAATTAGTGATTTAGAGTAATTTTTCATATGACTATGGATCACTTTGACTTCCTTATCTGTAAATTGCCTTTTGCATATCTTTGACCATTTGTGAATTGGGGAATGGCTTTTTTTTTGAAAATTTGACTCAGTTCTTTGTATATTTTAGAAATGAGTCCTTGTCAGAAATATTGAGGTGACTCTTAAAGGAAGTCAAGGCAGGTAAAGCATCCTGAGAGGGGAATGACAAGGAAATGAGGGGGTAGAAAACTTAAGAAGACAAAAGAAAGGTAAGAAGGGGCCAAGTTGAGGAGGACTTTAAAAACCAGAGCATTTTGCATCTGATCCTGGAAGCAATAGGGAGTTACTGTTATTTTTGAATAGAGGGGTGATATGATCATATCTGTACTTTAGGAAAATCATTTTGGCAGCAAGGAGAATGTTGCGGCTTGCTTCACCTTGGGGCCTGAACAGTGATGACCTCCTTCCCAGAGGGGAGCTGAGAATAAGGAGTCAAGCCACCACTGCTTTATGCCTCTAGCTCAATTTTATTACTGCTTAACTTCTACATATATACTGTTAGGTCTTCCGGGGTAGAACAAAGACAATGAGGGAATGGGGTTGCACAAGCATGCATGTGCAGCATCTTGTGTTACAGGATAAGGGGCTACATTAGGGGGGAGGTGGTAAAACACAGCTGTGTCCTATGCCCTTGGGCCGTGGGGCAGAATGACCAGCTCCCAAGGACTCTGGCGCACCTTATCTCTCAGGGCAGCATACCAGCTCCTGAGACTGTCCAGGTGGTAGTTTACTTGGAAATGATTTGTGTCATGGCTGTTAGAATAGCCTGTGTTCCCACATTGCAACAGAGAAGATGGGCTAGTGGCAAGGAGAGCTAGCAGAAGTCTATTGCAGCAGTTCAGGATTGTACCAATTTGGCCACTGTGATTCAGTAGATAGAAGGGGAGGGTTTTTTTGTGGGGCAATAGGATTAAAGTGAATTGCCTACAGTCACACAGTAAGTATCAAGTGTCTGAGTTTGGATTTGAACTCAAGTTATTCTGACTTCAGGGCTTGTATTCCATCCATTACAGTGCCACTTACCTGCCCCAAAGGGAGAAAGGTTTTGAAGGTAGAAATAACAATACAATAAGAGATTTGATTTGATTCGTAGGAGAGAGTGTGAAGTCTGAAATGACACTCAGGAGGTGAGCCTGGGGACTCGGGATAGGGGGGCCTTTGACAGTAATAGGAAAGCTAGAAGAGAGGAGGGTTTGGGGACAAGATAATGAGTTTGAAATGCCTCAGGATATTGTGATGGCCACCAGACATGCAATTCTGGCTGTAGAGAACTGGGAATTGTCATTGAACCCATGAGAGTGGAGAACATTTTGAAGAGAGACAGCAAAGAGAGGAAATTGAATGTGTGCAAACCAAATTTCTCTGGTGTTCTGCAGTGTGCAACTATATACTGATTATTAAAATGTCACTGCATTGCCAAAAGTCATAGTGGCAGAGAATAAAAAAAGACCCTGAACCAAAAAAGTATAGAAAGGGACAAAGAAATAAAAGAGATCCCTTTGTTACTACCTTGCTTAAATGAATAAATTCATTAAAAATAAACTGTATAGAATAGATATGTTTTTGAAGGTAGCTGAGTTGCTCAATGGTTAGAGCATCAGGTTTGGAGTCAGGAATTCCTGAATTCCAATCCAGCCTCAGACACTTACTAATTGTGTGACCCTGAACTGGTTACTTAACCCTGTTTATCTCAGTTTCTTTATCTACAAAATGAATTGGAGAAGAAAATGTCAAACTACTCTAGTATCTTGGCCTAGAAAACCCCAAATGGAATTAGAGAGAATCAGATGCAACAGAACAGCTAAGTGTTTTTTAAAAATTCTCATATGTTTGTTTTTTAATTTTAATTTTAATTTTTTTTATTTGTTTTAGGGCATTTGGGGGAAAAAAAAAGTCTGGTTATCCTTTGTTTATCATCACCTTCATCCCCGAATGTGAGTGGCAGTATGGGTACAATGAATAGAATTGGTCTAAGAGTCAGGAAAACCTGAGTTCAAGTCCTGACTGTTCCATCCTGGCTGTGTGACCCTGCTTAAGTCATCTAACCTCTCAATAGTCTAGGTAGCTAAAACTAGAAGGTGCAGAGAAGCTGCCTACTTGCATTGATAGGAGTTCTCTATATGAATGAAATCTCAGGTCCAGTTCCTATCCTTATCATTTCTTTAATGTGTCCTTTTCTCTGTCAGGGAGAGCATTCTTTTTGAAAAAGAATGAAAAAAGAAAGGGGAAAATAAAACTTATTTAGCAAAATTCATCTATCACCAGTTAGGTGTGATGGTATATGCACTATTTCACACCAAAAGACTCCCACCCTCATGCCCCAACACATGCAACACCTCTGTAAAGAAGGGAAGGAGGCATATTTTCTCATCCTTTCTTTAAACTTGGTCCATGTAAGACTGTTTTTTGTTGATGGTTACTGTTTTACGGTTAAAAATCTGCAGAGGTTGCAAGATCAGGGATTGCCTCTCATCTCCTCTTCATGATCCAGGGAGAGGACCTTGAGGTTCCAAAGAGGAAGGCTCAGGTGGGGTAAGAGATAAGCTAGAAACCTACTGACAAACTGAAGTCAGTTTTTTTTTTCCCTATTTGCCTTCACAACTTTTATTTTTTTATTTTTTCTCTATCAATATTTTATTTTTCCAATTTCATGTTATGAAAGTTTTTCAACATTCATCCACATGTGTATGCATATTTATAAGTTACATAATTTCCTTCCACCTTCCCTTCCCATCATCCTCACCTCAATGACGATTAGTCTGGTGAACATTGTACATATGCATTTTTTGTTTAACATATTTACATATTAGTCATTTTGTGTAAGAAGCATTAGAACTAAGGGAAAAGAAAGAACTAAGGGAAAAGAAAAGAAAAGAAAGAAATAGGAAAGAAAAACGAGAAATTTTTTTAAAAAGTCAAATGTTGTGTTCATTCAGATTCTATAGTATTCTGTTGTTTTGTTTTGTTTTTCTGTCTCTGGATAGCATTGTCCATGGTCTGTCTAATAAGGTTAACCCAGCTCTCTGAAGTGCTGAGAGAAGCTGCATCCATCAAGCTTGTTCATCACACAATGTTGTTGTTAATGTGTCTGTTGTTCTCTTGGTTTTACTCCCTTTGCTTAGCATTAGTTCTGGTAATTCCTTACAAGCTTCTCTAAAGTCCGACCATTCATGGTTTCTTATAGAACAAAAGTATTCCATAGTATTCATGTACCATAACTTGTTCAGCCATTCCCCAATTGATGGGCATCCCCTCAATTTCCAATTCTTTGCCACTACAAAAAGAAATGCTATGAATATTTTGGAACATGTTGAATTTTTCCATTTTTTTATGATTTCTTCTGGATATAGACCTAGAATTGGAATTTCTGGATAAAAGGGTATGAACAGTTTTATTGCTCTTTGGGCATAGTTCTGTGTGGGACAAATGCCACTTAAATAAATTTCAGAGATCTCTCAAGGTATGAAGAGAAGGTTTTATTCGTTTCTTGAGAAATAGGCCACAATCAATTAGAGAGATTGAGGCAAGAGCAAAAGGCCCAAGAATCACATTTATCCTAACTGGATTCCCACCCCTCACTGACCCACCCTAGTTAATGAGGAATGTGGTCTTACAATCTTTAGACCAGCAAACTAATCTAGGGAAAAAAGCATAAAATTCAAACCAAAACCAGATTATCTCTTTAGCCCTAGGAATTGAATGATTCTCCGGACATCAACAGATAAAATGAGGTCAGTTGACTCCAACAATATCCCAGAAGTTTGCTTTGTCAAGGGAGGAGGGGCATAGTTAACCAAATTCAATCTATAATATTTTACTGAAGATATCTCAGACTTTATCCTACTTAATTCCCTCCTCGTTTATTTTTTATTATTATTATTTTTTACATTTTTGAAAGGCAAATGGGGTTAAGTGGCTTGCCCAAGGCCACAAAGCTAGGCAATTATTAAGTGCCTGAGACCGGATTTGATCCCAGGTACTCCTGACTCCAGGGCCAGTGCTTTATCCACTACGCCACCTAGCCCCCCCCTTATTTTGATGAAATTTCTTCAAATTTCTGAGTTGGCCCTTAAGTCTAAATAACAACTCCCTGATCACCTCCTTACTTCCCAGGGACCCTTTTAGATAAGCCCTATAATCACCATGATAATAGGTACATTTCCAAAGTTGCTGTACTTCCTTCTACTGCAAGTTTTTATACCAAAGTCTTTAGAAAGGTCTTCCTGGCTCCAAAAGTGATCAAACTAAATTTCTGATTTGGTGTCATTGGATCAACCCCAAGAATAGCTAATATACCTAGTGATGTTCCTTAAATTATTTTTCTTGCAAATGGCCATTTCCCCACTTTCCTTGCAAGTCCATACTAACTCACAATCAGTTTCCCTTAATAAATGACCCAGTTTGCGCATCTTTACAAAGGATCCAGGTACCATCATTAATCTCACATGAGTCTGAGGCCACCTTTCTCTAAATTGTACAATCCAGAATATATGCACCCTGCTTCTGGACATATTCAGACATATTCTACTCCCCAGGCCAATATCCTGGTCAGTCAGTTATAAACAATAGTCACCCTGAACTGACTCAGTCACATGTCACTGGTGTTTCTCTCCTCTGGATCAGAATCCTGTGCTACAGTGCACCTCTGATCAGGGACTAAGAATCTAGGTCAGACCCAGGGGTACTGCCACCCAATAATCTCTCTTTCTCTCTCAATGGAGAACATTTTCATTCTGCCTTCTCTTCTTCCTTTCCATAAGGAGAAGGGCATAAGTAGGGGTGTCACACTTACAGAGTCAAGGGAAAGTTACAGATAAACAATGTACACATAGGTGAGAGATGGTGGAGATGGAACTGGTTCAGTGTTTCTCCTCTCCTCTCTTCTCCTTCTCTTCTCTTCTCCCTTGGAGGCATCCAATGTCCTTCAGCATCCTCTGAATCTGTTCCAAAAAGTTCTCTCCAACTCAGGTGACTACTTGTCTTCTGGTAAAGAAACTGCTTAACATCTTAATTCAATTCAAAACACATGGCTTCCATCACAAAACAATGAGATTCTGGAGTTTATAATAATTTACATATTGCCTTACTGCCATATTGACACACATACTTCACTTTTAACACTTTTAACTTCCATTAGTATTTTACTATGTGAACAAACTCACAATGAGAATGATCACATTGACTCAAGGTTGTAACATATACATTCAACAGTCATCTTTGTTCTAAAAGTACCCAAAATCTGGTTTAAAATAAAACAATTTAGGGGTGCCTAGGTGGCACAGTGGATAAAGCACCGGCCCTGGAGTCAGGAGTACCTGGGTTCAAATCCAGTCTCAGACACTTAATAATTACTTTAGCTGTGTGGCCTTGGGCAAACCACTTAACCCCAATTGCCTTGCAAAAACCTAAAAAATAAAATAAAATAAAACCATTTTAACCTTTGTTCTCATTACAACTCAAACATCCTTAACCAAAATGATTTTTTTCCCAAATATTACCATATTTTTCTTTTCCTGGTATATTTATCTAACTCACATTTCTTTCCTTAAACTAGAATTTGAAACTGTAATTATCCTAAGAATTTCCCATTCTTCTCCTTACCTAAATATCCCCTCTACCACAAAAACTAAGGAAACTTAATTCCTATCTTAGCATGTAGCTGATAGCAGGTGTCAGAGCCAGACACCTAACCTGTCTCTGGCTAGTAGATCCAATTCACCTAAAACTTCTTTTTCTAATTTGCTTAGTGACTAACTATAAAGATCCAGGACATTAAAGAAAAATTCCTTTACAGATATAAGTATTGAATGTCAGTATACAGGCAGGTCACGTGGGTAAGTCAGATGTCTTAGGCCAGATTTATTCTTCCAGGTGAGAGATTATCCAAATGTCATTTTGGGGGAACCAAGTCAAAGGGGTTCAACCTCAGTCATACTGAGAAGCCGCCCTTTTGGCCGCCCATCCCTGTCACCTGACATCCTTGGCTTCCTTGACTCCAAGAACATAACATTTACCCAGTAGCATTTCTTTTTCTTGAGCATCCTGATATCTGACATAAGAGAAAAATCAATTAAAAGTCCTGTGATCTAAAATAGTTGTTTTACCTAGTTAAAACTTCCAGTGAATACAGTTCACTAAATTCAAATTATAATCTTAATGGAGTCCTAATAAATGAAACCCCTACCAAAAGCTCGGATTATCCTTCCTGGGTCTTTGCCTAAAACCAGGTATTCTAACTATGGCTGGCCCTGCAGGCCTATCTCCTAATTCTTACTAGAGACATCCCTTTATCTGAAATCATATCTACTCTATCTGTACATAAAGATGGTATATCAGATTCCCCTTGACTAGAGAAACCTCTTTCTAGTCTGTTGTATCTTACAACAAATAAATGCTGCCTTTGTCCAGGAGATTGCATAGAGAAATATCAAATTATCTTGTGTTTATCTTTCTAAATTATATAGTGCTTTTACTTCAAAGCAAACAACCACTGCTTTGGATATACATATATAGATCCAAAATATTCCCAATTCATATATATATATAGTTAGAAACTTATATACATACACTTGTTCACCTACTAGCCATCCTCAACATACAAATGGTTATTTTTGTTTTGGCAAGGCAATTGGGGTTAAGTGACTTGCCTAAGGTCACACAGCTAGACAATCACTAAGTATCTGAGGTCTGACCTGAACCCAGGTTTCCTGACTCCAGGGCCAGTGCTCTAACCACTGAACCACCTAGCTGCCCCATAACATACAAATTACTTTTTCAGAATTCTTTAAAACCATTAAAACATCGTAGGTAGCTTTAAATTTCCAACATGAGTTATTAATTTCATTTTAACAGAACAGCAATAAGTAACAGAGTAACACACAAATTACTAGATTGTACAAAGCAATCCCTCAATTATTACATTATTCATGAGCCCACAGATCTATCCCTGAAAGGATCATACTTTTTCATATTTTACTTATTGCCCTTCGAAGCAATCACATTAATCCAAGGCTTTAACAATACACTATTTAAACAACATATTCACAATAGATAGCTAAGTATTGCAAATATAATCTCCTTGCAGTTACAAAAAATATCACATAACTGATAAAAACATCTTATTCATCAATAAGTTACCTTACAATAAGGCCTACCATTGCAATTTGTTCAGAGTCCCCATCAGCTGTCTGCAGTAAGAAAGAAGTCCACATTCTTGACTTTAAAATTAAACAGACATTGTTAATATACATTAAACATTAAGATTCTAATTTAAACATCTCATTTCCTTTAGAACAAGAGCAAAATGAATATCCCATGTTTTTACACTTTTGTCTCTTTACCCAAATTCTCAGAATCCAATCTCATACATGACACATTTAAAACCCAATGTAATTACAATTCAATTAACTTCCAACAGTTTAGTTTGATAAAAACTTTAGAGTACCTTATACAGAGAATCCAGCACTCACATTCCAAAAGCTCTATCCAAAATAAAAATGCACTTGTTAGCATTATTAAACTTAACATTAAAACCAATTAGAGATTTTTTCCCAAAAGAAATCAGTAAAAATCCCTGATTACCTAGGTATTTCTTTTCTTAGTTAACCCAGTACCACTTTTCTTTAAACCAAAGGTGCTACAATAGTTTTAAAATCCCAAACTCCTTGCAAAAGTTACAATAATGTTAAAATAGTTTAATCCCAAACAAATTTAACAATCTAGGTTATTTAATTCCTTGCATTCTGTACAAACTTTGTCAGAATGTCACAACACTGGTATCCCTCTTTTAAAACCCTCTGAGTGCTTTCCAAAACTCTCTTCAGAAACTTTAGAAACAATGAGAATCATCACTCAGGACATGTGGCCAACAGATATTCATTAAATGTCATTTCCTTTCAATAAAGGAGTCTCTTAACCCCTGGATGATAGATATTTTTTTTTTCCAATCACATATCCCACCTGTGGAGGGATCTCTTTCCCTTTAAGGCTTCTCTCCTGTCTATCCCCTCTCCCTCCATGGGTGGGTGGGCTCTCAGGTGGACTTGGTCTAGGCTTCAAGTCTTAACAAGATGGTGGATGGGAATTGAGACCACCATGTGTTCAACCCATCACCCCTTCCCCCAACCCAGGGAGAAAGCATGGGATCTTTCCCAGATACTCGTAAGGATAAAAAATCTTTTCTCCTAAAACTTCTCAATCTTCCCCTTAAAGGTTCTTTCTTCTCTTAAACTCTTCTAAACTCTCCCCAAACCACAGCTTTTCTGTTTAAGAAACTCCCTCCCTTCCCTTAACTCTGCACAGCTACCACCAGCTCAGTGAGGGAGGGACTGAGTTCCACGTGTGTGTGTGTGGGGGGGGCACTGCACCACCACTTTCTTCTCCTCTTACAATGATGTGTAAGCCACTTTACAAAGTTCCCACAATCCATCTGTGGTATACAAAGTCAAACCTGCTCAAACCTTCTGTCTACAGACTTCAACCCACTTCCATACTTAATTCTTTTTCATTAGCTCCTCTTGACTTTAATTCATACTATTCTGAAATATAATCACATAGCTTATCCAGCTATAGAAACCACAGATATGATTCCATCACCAACTTTTAATAGTTAGCATTTCTTGATTATAACTGCTGAAACCCTGGAAAAGGCAGTCATCCAAAAATCCCTTAGCCTAATCAGAATATTCCCTCCCCCCCCCCCCCCCCCCCCCCCCCCCTTTCTTCAAATAGAGTAAAGCTGACTAACTTTTATAGATGGACAATCCTTGGAGGGGCAGTTGATCTTCTATTCTTTTTTTTTAGGTTTTTGCAAGGCAAACAGGGTGAAGTGGCTTGCCCAAGGCCACACGGCTAGGTAATTATTAAGTGTCTGAAACCGGATTTGAACCCAGGTACTCCTGACTCCAAGGCTGGTGCTTTATCTGCTATGCCACCTAACCGCCCCGATCTTCTATTCTTAAATCCTTACATGTTCCATAATTTTCTGTAATAACCAACATTACCAGAATCTAAACTGATAAACTCCTGAAGCTTTGTTACCGTATCATTCTGGGAAAAGATTAACTATTTACTTTCCTCAATACTGGCATATCTTGGTAACTACATTATATACTTTAGGATTAACCTGACTCTCTAGTATTTCTAAAAGTTATTTTCTAACAGCTCCTTTTTTTTAGGTTTTTGCAAGGCAAATGGGGTTCAGTGGCTTGCCCAAGGCCACACAGCTAGGTCATTATTAAGTGTCTGAGACCAGATTTGAACCCAGGTACTCCTGACTCCAAGGCCGGTGCTTTATCTGCTATGCCACCTAGCCACCCCATGATCCATTCCTTTTTAATCAAAATAAAAATCCCTTTTTTAAGTGCTCAAGAAACAACCTAGGAGTGAGGAGGGAGGGATCATATTATCTATTGTAACACAGGCAGAAAGCAGGCACAAGGAAAGAGCCAGGGAGAGTTAGATGAATACTGCCTAAAAATCCAAAACAAAATGAGGCTACCTAAGGAACTCTTTGGGAGAACTTGCCAACTCCTCTTTTCCTTGTTTAACAAATCACACAAGTAAATAGACATTCTAAACACATAAAGACAGACAAGGCACAAACAAAGATCACAAAAACACAACAGAATTTTCCAAACTGACAGTTTCAAAACATAGGCCAATGGCAAATTCCTGATGTCTCAGGAATGCAGAGAGGGGAGATTTCAGCCTCTCTTCTGACAGTCTCTCCCTCACTCAATCATTTTCTTCTTTTCCTTTATATTTTAGTCTTATTTAAGGCTTGCGACAGGGTCCTTCCCATTTTAAATATTGATAGAGACTTCTCAGGATGAAGTGCCCTTAGATCCAAGTCTCTTATGCCCAAATCAGAAGGGGTCGCCCCCAACCTTCAGTCACCCTAATGGACCCTCTGGGAATCTAGTACCCTCAGATTCCAAGGTCTAGGCTTACCCAAATGGACCCTCCAGGAATCTAGTGCCCTCAGATTCCCAGGTCTAGGCTTACCGTCTTTTGGGTCTCCATGCACAGAAGTTTAATGACTGTTCTTTGTCCTCACTGATGTCAGGTTCTTGCCGAGGATTTGATGTTTGCTTCCTACCGAGGCTGTCCGCTTCAGGTCATTTGCACAGAGGGGAAGCCAAGGCTTCCCAGAAAATGACAAACTGCCAGAATTTGTGGCAGCAGCACTGTTTTGCCAAGTTCTGAGAAGCTGAGGTCCTCAATGGGCATGCTATCCCGGCAATGAGCCCCCAAACTGTGTGGGACAAATGCCACTTAAATAAATTTCAGAGATCTCTCAAGGTATGAAGAGAAGGCTTTATTCATTTCTCAAGAAATGGGCCAAAATCAATTAGAGAGATTGAGGCAAAAGCAAAAGGCCCAAGAATCACATTTATCCTAACTCGATTCCTGTCCCCCACTGACCCACCCTCATTAATGAGGAATATGGTTTTACAATCTAGACCAGCAAGCTCATATAGGGAAAAGAGCATAAAATTCAAACCAAAACCAGATTATCTCTTTAGTCCCAGGAATTGAATAATTCTCTGGACATCAACAGATAAGGTGAGGTCAGTGGACTCTTCAACAATATACCAGAAATTTGCTTTGTCAAGGGAGGAGGGGCACATAGTTAACCAATTTCAATCTATGATATTTTACTGAAGAAATCTCAGACTTTATCCCACTTAGTTCCATATTGCTTTCAAGAAAGGTTGGATCCGTTCACAACTCTCCACCAACAATGCATCAATGTCCCAATCCTCCCACAACCTCTTCAACATGGATCGTTTCCTTTGGTACCTCATAGATATTTTAATTTGCATTTCTCTAATCAGTAATGATTTGGAGTATTTTTTTCATATGATTATACATAACTTTAATTTCTGTATTTGAAAACTGCCCATTCTTATCCTCTGACCATTTATCAATTGGGGAATGATGAAGTCAGTTTTGAAAGTACTAAAAGAAGCTGTTCCATTACTCTGTAGAGAATTCAGAGAAGTCAGACTTGATTGTAAGTCTTTCAAAAGTATCCCTCCTAGATTCTCTCCAACATGGCCAGAGGAAGCCAAAATATAGGAAAGAGTTCAGAGTGTACTTGGACTTTGGGTCCATTTGTAGTCTGCAGACAAATGAATACTTTGTCTTTAATTCCTTCTTAAAAGCTCTTTCTCAGGGTGGCTAAGTGGCACAGTGGATAGAGCACTGGCCCTGGAGTCAGGAGTACCTGAGTTCAAATCCTAACTCAGACACTTAATAATTATCTAGCCATGTGGCCTTGGGCAAACCACTTAACCCCATTGCATTGCAAAAACCTAAAAAAAAAGCAGCTCTTTCTCAGACTAGTTATCAGGGTTCAAAGGGGCCTGAGACATCTTCTAGTTCAGGAGTTCTTAACCGGGTCCAGGAACTTTTTTTTTTTTAACCTGTAACAAATTTTTTCATTTCACTTTTATTTGAACTCTAATGTCATACTTACTCTCGTGCCATGATCTTTTGTTTCTTTGGTTTCTTCTGGAATATCTTTTTCTTTTGAGCAACTTCCTCTTCTGATTTAGGAGCAATTTGTTTCTTTTCAGTAAGTATCATCTCAATATGGCACGGAGAACTTATGCATGGGTTGATTTGACGATGAGTCTTGTAAGTACAGGCTCATTTTGGGAGCCTTGTTAACCTGGATATACTCAATGACAAGAGACTCCACATATGGAGAAAGTGAGGCATGGAAAAAGGTAGGCTGTTTTGGAGTGATCCAATTGTAGACCCCAATTTGGAACTCAAGATTCCTAAATTCCAGTACTGTGCATTTACCATTAATCAAAAGTATTTCTAGCCATGATGGGAGAAATGGGTGTTTTGAAACCAGATGGAAAATCAGGGGAGCTTACCTGTCTCCCATCCTTCCTGTCTCCAATTCAGAATCAATCTCAGACGTTTGTCAGCTGTGTGACAGTGGGCAAGTCAGCTAACCTCTGAGGTAGCTTTTAGGACCGTCTTTTAAAGGACAGCTGCCTAAAAGCATTTGTGAAGGGAATTTCCACACTGGAAATGGTTCCCTACCTCAATGAAATCTCAGGTCTGCTTCCTCTTCCAGTCCAAAAAATGACATGTCATCTCTATAAGACTGAAAGACATCAATGGCTCACTACTTTTCAAGTATCCTTAATGCCAAACAGACCCCAAAATACTCTTCACGTTTCAGTAGATTTAATTTGGAATTGATTTAAATCCAGCCTGAACTCTTTCATTTAAGGTTTGAAACATGCTGCTAAATGATTCTGAGGATTCTAGAGAGGGAACTGTGTGCCTACCATCTCATCTTTCACTGCCTCTCTCCTGACCAACATTGTTACCCCTGTTATGATTAGAATAAAGTAAACTGAGGCACAAAGTTCTTCCCATGATCAATTTCTTAGTAAATCACTAATTTGCTAAAACATAGGATCTCAGCTTTCTCAACAAACCTAAGACCCCAGATGAGGAGGACAACTCTCTTTTATAGTTTTGGAGGAGTACAGAACAAAGAATAGGACTTCATAGGTGAGAAACAAGTTATGATTTGTTTCAAAGCTCAACATCTTAAGTGGCAAAATCAAAATGATTGGTTTCAGAGCTGAGGGGTGGGAGTCAATATGATTGGTTGGAAGTTAGAAATGAGGGGCTAGCAACAGCTCTCTCCTTCCCTCCTGAGAATCAGAAATATTTATTGTTTGAGTCCACCCATAAAGTTAGAGACAGTGGACCAGACTTCTTTGGATAACAAGTCAAACATCCTTGGAGGATAGCTTGAAGGTGTATCAGTCCACCCACATGCCTCAAGGACACCAGAAACAGATAGGAACCTGTTTCCATTACAGAATAGAAACATAAATGTACATTAAAAAGCAAAACACCCAAATCAATTAGAACCAAGCATCCACAGGATTGATTAAAAGAAGTACTGAATTTAATTTCTAAAATTAACTCATTATAGGCCAGCTGAGATCCTATACTAAGTTCAGACAAAAAAAAAACCCCTATGATTTTGGCAGTAACAGGACAAAAATCAATTAATTGTAAATAGGATCAATTTAAAAAGGGCACAGAGTCAATCTGATCATTTTACCCTTCCTTGATCTAAGGAATGCAGTTATCCTTTCCACATCATAGGGTTAGAAACACAGTACTCCTGAGATTAAGAAAAGCCACATAAATTTTTTTGGTCTCCCTTTGTATCACAGAAGAAGTTTGAATATTTCCTTTTTCTTTTTCGGGGTGTTTACAATATATTATTGTAAAATTTGAGTTAGATATTTGGTCATAGATGGTATCATCTGCAGCTTCTGTGACACTCCCCTCCTCCCAATCCCATTAAATTTCTTTTTTAGTTTGTTTTTTGTTTGTTTGTTTGTTTTTGATAAGGCAATGGTCAAGGTCACACAGCTAGGTAATTATTAAGTATCTGAGGCCAAATTTGAACTCAAGTCCTCCTGACTACAGGGCCAGTGCTCTATTCACTGTGTCACTTAGCTGCCCCCCCATTTAATTTCTTATGATCATCTATAATATATTTTAATCAGAGAAAGTGGAAGGGATGATTGTACTTTCTATTTTCTTCCTCAGCTGGCTGAGCACTATGGTGCTTGATCTCCTAGACTATTAGACTTGAGCTACTCTTCGTAGAATTCAATGCCAGAGACGTGCTAATAATTGTCCTAAGTCCCATTTGCCAAAGGACTTTCCTCCCCACCAACTTCCCCCTCCCCCTTCAGGTAGGTGATATTCAGATGATTATTTTCCTTTTAGAGGGAAGGAAACTAAGGTTTGAGCCCATAGTCACTAGCTTCATTTGAATACAGGTGTTGTGATATCACATCCTTTCTGCTGTTCTCAATGATTTGGCTTCACCAAGTAAATAGAAGAGAGACTTGATACCTTTCTGACACTGAGCTTCCCCAGTTGGTTGGATGGATGTGCAAGGAGAAGGGAGAGATGGTGTGATGAAATCTATTCTCCTTTCCTTCAGTTTTTACATTATTGCCTCTTCTTTGGGGTTCTCATAGTTAAATTAATGAACTCAATGAATCCCCAGAGCATTTGTTAGAAACTCCATTATATATATATATATATATATATATATATATATATATATATATATTAGATTTAGATTTAGAGCTAGAAAGGATCTTAGAGGCCATCTAATTCAACCCCCTGGTTTGACAGAGGAGGAAACTGAAGCCCAGGGAGGGGAAAGGACTTTTCCAAGGTCACATATAGGATCCTAGAATGAGAAGGGTTATCAGAGGCTGTCTGGTCCAACTCCTTCATTTTATAGAGGGGGGAAATTGAGTCCCAGGGAGGGGAAGAGATTTGCCCAAGGTCACATATAGGATCCTAGAAATATAAGGGATGTCAGAGGCCCGCTAGTCTAACCCCTTCACTTGACAGAGGAGGAAACTGAGGCTTTGCCTGAAGTGATTTTGCTCTAGGTCAAGCAAGTATGTGACCAGGAAGGATGTGAATCCATGTTCCTCTGACTCCAAACGCAATCCTTTTTTTTTTTTTTTTTTTTTTTTTTACTGTACCATATCTCTTCAATAGCAAAGATACAGTGTGGAAAAAAGCCCTGATTTTCAGACCTAGAATTTAAACCTGGCCTCCAGCTTTTCTTGATTGTGTGACACTTTGGGGAAATCCCTTACCCTCTCTACCTTTTGTTTTCTCTTTTTATTCCTCACCTCTTACAAGATGGTTTTGTCATTTGTTGTTACATGGACTAAATGGATGGGAAACAAAGTGTTTTGACCAAGTTACCTTGAGAAAGTCACTTCCCCTCTATTCATTCAACAATAATATATTGTTTAGTCAAAAAACATTAAGAAGGCATCTACTATGTGCCAGATCCTATGCTAAGCACAGATACAAAGAAAGGCAAAAACAGTCTCTGCTATCTAGAAGTTCTTAGTCCAGTAGGGGAGATGATGTGAAAATAACTTAGGTATAGACAAGATACATGTGGAGTAGATGTCAGGAAATCTCAGAGAGAGGGTAGTAGCCTCGGGGGGGCTAGAGAAAGGCCTGAATCTGAAAGAAAGTCAGAGAAACGAGGAGGGAGAGAGGAGGAGACAGTTTCCAGGAAGGGGGTCAGACAGTGCAAAGGCATGGAGATGAGACATCAAGTGATCAGCTCTAGAAACTGTCAGTTATTCAGTGTAACTAAATTGTAGAGTGACTGGAGGGGATTAATGTGTCAGAAGACTAGAAAGGTAGAATGGGTCCAAGTTGTAAAGGATTTAAAATGCCAAACAGAAGATGCTTACCATTCGATCAGAGAGGTGATAGGGAGTCCCTGAAATTTATTGAGTATAAAAGTGACATGGTCAGACCAATACTCTGGAAAATTACTTTGGCAGCTGAATGGAAGTTGCATTGGAATCAGGCAAAAACTGAGGCAGAGACACCGATTAGACGCCTTTCACAGAGGTCCATTTGAGAGACAATGAGAGAATGAACTAGTGATGTGTGGTGGGTCCGTAACTAGGGAGGCAAGGATTGTATTGAATCAAGATTTGCATGTTTGAGTCTAATAAAGGTACACATGCATGCCCTCTGCAGGGAGGCAGAGGTACTGACTGCCTCTCCCATGCCTCCTCTGACCCCATGTCTCTGAATGGACTGAGGTGGAAGGGGTGGGGAGGTGAAGAGAGGTGGCCTTGTCTGAGAGATGTTGGAAAGGTGGAAACAGCAGGCTTGACAGCAGATTGAATGTGTAGGGTGAGGATGAGAAAGGAGCCAGGATGACAACTTGGTTGAGAAAGGCGAAGACAGGGGAAAAGGTGATATGCAAGGAACCTTGGCGGGAGAGAGGAGTTTAACAACCATTAAGATAAATTCTGTTTGGGCTTTGTTGAGCTTGAGATACTTGAGGGGCATCCTCTTTCAGACATCCAAGAGGCATGAGATGATGTGGCACCATAACTCTAGAGAGAGGCCAGTGCTAACTGAATAGCCCTGGGAGCTTCTGAAATAGAGATTATGATTAAACCCAAGGAAGTTGATGAAATCAACAGGCAAGATACTGAAAAGAGAAGAGATAAGACAGACTTTGGGGGGATTCCCATGCTTAGTGGACATGACTCAGAAGAAGATATTGTGAGAAGGAATAGTTAGACAGGTGGTAAGAGAACTAGGAATCAATGAATTTAAAAATTTTTATTAAATGCCAACTGTATTCCAAGAAAGAGAGAACAGCGTCATGAAAGGAGCCTATCCTAGAAGGAGCTTATCCACAATGTCATAGGCTTTAGAGATGTTAATGAGAATTGAGAAAAGGTCATTTGCTTTGTAAATCAGGAAGGCCCTGGTAACTTTGGAGAGGGAAATTGATTATGTGTGTCAGGCAATGGAGACAGAAAGAGCAAAAATAATGAATTTTCCCCTTAATTCTTTAAGGAGTTTATGTGGTCAGTTTCTCTAACTGTAAAACAGGTCAATTCCTAGTCTGCTCTGAGTTCCTGAGGTCTCAGTGAGCTGGTGGATGGAAATTATCCTTTACTGAAATGAAGATTTCCAACATTGCCCTTGATGTCCTTGGGAATCTCCAATTATCCCAAGGGGAATTGATTTTTGAACCCAAATGGATTTGAATTCATGCCATAGGACAGTTACAGGAAGGAGGAAGGTGGTATGTTGAGAGTCACAGGGACACTAAGTTTTAGAACCACTACACAGTACAACATTCCTCACTGATGGAACTAATATGTCTACATCCATCCTTGGTTCTCAGAAAAGGGGACTAACAAGGAAAAGGGGCAAAAGGCAATTTCTTGAATTTCTTTCAGGTTGAAGATAATGGATTTAAACACCTCATCTTCGAATACAACACAACAATCTGTCCATATAACAGAAGATGCTATTTTGACGGCAGTCAAAACATTGGAAGGTAGTGATCCTGGAGGGGCAGACCATGCAATAAACATTTATTGAGAGAGCAAAGCACTGACAGAGGGATTCTTACTTAGCCCCCTTTTTGGCTCCACTGTACTAGTTAACTGGCTCTTGGTTTGCTTTCACATTTAGATACTCCAGTGAAAAATATAAACTGGGCATCATGTGAAGACTTCACAGTGGACTTAGGCCGAGAGCAGATTGAAGAATACATCTCAGTAAGTTCGGAGGGGCAAGTTGCATTTATTGACTACTTTCTATGTGCTGGGGATAGGAAGAAATGCAAAAACCCAGACCCTGTCCTCAGGGAGTTCATAAACTCATGGGGAAGACAACATATCAATAGCTCTATACAACAAGAGATAGCTAGTATAAAGGGAAAAGGAATCTATCTCCAAGGGAAGGTTCTAGCAGTGCAGCAGTGGAGGAAAGGAAGGATTAGAAAGTGGAAAAAGCCTCTTGCAGAAGAGATCTGAAGGAGGCCATGGAAGACACAAGGCAGTCCAGGCATGGGTATAAACCAGAGCAAAGCATGGAGTTCTGGGGTTCTGGCCTTTTAGCTTATCTTGGGTAGCAGAAGGCTAGGGGAATGGTTTTCAACCCACAACTAAGAAAGTTGACCTCTAAGAGGTGAGATTGGAAACTTATGTCTCAGCTGTAAATAGTGTCTCCTCTTGCTGTCTTTATCATAGAACCCAGAGCTTTCCCAATGGAAGGAATCTTAGAGGTGATGTTACATATTGCAGATGAAAACCTGAGTTCTGGAGAGGTCATGCAACTAGTGAATGACAGAGCTGAGACTAGAACCCAGTCTTCGGCTTCCAAATCTCTGCTCATTCCACTCTTCCTTATGCTGCCAGTTTGACTGGCCAATTGATACTGAAACTGTAAACTGGAGATGACATTTCCAAGTACAAAATCATGATTTTTGTGGCCATGAAGAGTCTCTGCCTCTTGAAAAAGAGGGCAAAAAGATGTGGATAAAACCTGTTGTTTTGCTTGACTTGGTTCAAATGGAAGCATTGGGTAGACTGGGGTTCCAAAGTCTCAGTGGTGCCATTGGCTAGCTGTGCAAAGACAAAACTTTTCCTGTTTCTGACCTTGGTTCCTTTGTAAAATTTGGGGACTGAATGAAATGGCATCTAAATTTCCTTCTTCTGACAGTCCAATTTAGCAAATGATTATTAGATGGCTACTATGTGATGGGCTCTCTGCCTGATGAAAAACAATTATATTCCTGCCTTCAAGGAGATTATCATGTATTCTCTGATTTCTGAAACTGTAATACAATGGAAAAAGCACTAGACTTGGAGTCAGGAGAAACCTGGATTCATACCTTGGTTCTAAAACTGCCTTTGTGACCTTGAATAAGTCATTTTACATCTTGGAAAATCAGTTTCCTCATTTGTAAAATTCAGTTAATGATCTCTGCACAATCTACCTCCTAGTCTGATTGTGGGGAAATGTGACCTATTTGTGGTCTTTCTTCCAGAATTCCTCCTTCTTGTAATTGGTAAAGTGAATTAGAATCCATTCTCCCTGTGGCATTTGTTTCTTAGAGGAAACATTATTGGGGAAGTCTGTTGAAGTGGAGGCAAGAAAACTCTAGAAGAAATCACATCAGGATGTATCCTGACTGGTAGAGAGGGCTTTTGGCCTATAGTGGGTAAAAGGCCCAATGGAAGACTAGATTGATTATTGGATAAACTTCTTGAATAGAGAGGGGCCATTGAGCCAAGGCTTCCTTGTCCCTATTCTCCTTGGGGTATAAGATATGACCTCCAGTGGATCCACTTTCAGTCAGTGGGTATATTGAAGGATCTTTGAAGAGTCCAAGTACCAAGCATCTCATTGTCTTTCCCCTGTTAATGGAAACTCCTGGGGTTGGTCCCAGTTTTGGCTGGAAACAATGCTTAAAAAACCTTCGCTTGACACTGCTGTCTCTTAAACTAGCCTCATGGATCACCCCTCCCTTTCACATCTGAGAGTCTCCAAAGGCTTTCCTCTCCTCTTTCACTCATATCTCAATCTTTTGCAATGTGGTTTTTAACCTCACACTTTGACTGGAACTTCTGCTTTCAAGGTGACCTCTTGTCTCTGAACTGCAAAAGCCTTTGTTTTTTTCTCAGTCTGCTTTCTGTTTGACCTTCTGGCATTTTTGACCCTATTGAACCTCTTTAATGGTCTTTCTTGACTTTTGAGATCTTTTTAGTTGTGGCATGAGCATTCCTTCTCTGGTTTGATTATCTCTCATCTGCCTACTGAAGATGAACAGTTCCAAGACTCTCTCCTCCTCTCCTTCTCTTCTCTTCCTCAACGATATCATTCCTTGTCATGGATTCATTGATCATTTCTATACACATGATTCCCATATCCCCACCAGCAGCTGTCTTTTAGACAGCTTGAACTAGATAATTCACAAACATCGCAAGTTTAACATAGCCCAAAACAGAACTCACTATATTTTCTTTTTTTTCTTTTTGCAAGGCAAGGGGGTTAAGTGGCTTGCCCAAGGTCACACAACTAGGTAATTATTAAGTGTCTGAGGTTGGATTTGAACTCAGGTCCCCCTAACTCCAGGGCTGGTACTCTATCCACTGTGCCACCTCGCTGTCCCTATATTTTCTTCTAAATCTATTCTGCCTAACTTCTGTCAATTGTACCACTATCCTTCTAAGGGGAGAAGTCTTGGAATGACCCTCAGTTCTTGCCCTCTTCTTAAACCTAAATTGAATCTGTTGCTAAGGCTTGGTATTTATATTACAGCAATATCTCTGCCCTTCTCTCCTCTCTGCTCACCAGCTTCTTCCCTGGTCCTGAGCTTCAGCGAGAATCTCCTTCGGCCTATTCTGGTTAGCAGGTAGCATATTTTTCCAGGAATCAGGACTACTTTCCCCCCCTGCCCCTGCCCCTCTCCACTTTCACTTCCCCTTTGTGTCTTGTCTCCCTCCATTAGAATGTGAGCTCCTTGAAGTCAGGCACTGTCTATTTGTGTTCCCAGCACTTTGCCTGGCACTCAGCAAGTGGTAATTAAATGCTCGCTCTGTTACCAAAATGCTGGTCATCAAACACCAATCCTATCATCCCCTCCTCTACGCAGAAATCTACCTTTCTAGGATGGAATAAGAATATTCTTCATTTAAAGGAAACAACTAAAGGCATCCTTTGACAGAGACCCTAAGTCTCTATCCAGGGCAGCCAGGTGGCACAGTGGATAGAACACTGGACTCGGAGTCAAGAGGACTGGAGCTCGAATCTGGACTCAGACACTTACTAGCCCTGTGACCATGAGCGAGTCACTTCACCCTGATTGCCTCCCATCCATGTCATCTCTAATTGACCTGATTCATATCTGGTGGCTCTGGAGGAGAAAGTGAGGCTGGTGACTTAGCACAGCAGCTTCTCACTCAAGTACAATTCATGTTCTTGTCATGACATCACTTCCCTCATGTGGTCTTCTTTGAGACTGAGAAACATCATTACCATCAAGGCTGTATTCCACTTTAGTAGACTGTCTTTGATGGGCATTCTTTGACCAATGAACGTTTTATCTCTTTACGTGATTAGGTAAGTGCTTGGACAATATATAGACTGTCTGGGCTTGGGTGCCAAATCTTTCCAGAGTGGTAGAATCTGGATAACCTTGTGTTTCCCTTGCATAACCTTTGAGAAGCCAAACATACCTCTACACTCTAATGAGTCACTGGAGGAACAGTTAATACGGCATCAATCTTTTTTTGTGGACCACATTCCGTAACTTTTTTCATCTAGGGAATTTGCCCTTTCAAATCCAGTGGGCAATTATTTGGCAACTTAATAGTCTTAGAGAGGTACTCAGAGTGGCAAGGGTAAAAAGACTTTCCCAAGATCACACAGTCAGCCTATGACATAGGTGGAACTTGAATTCAGTTTCTTGACTCCATAGCCTCTATTTACTGTACTAAGCTACCTCTAATAATTTTAAGTATTTATTCCTAAATATTAGTTTATATTTCAATGGCAATTTCTTCCCCAATATTACTATCTCCCATTCTACAGAAAAGTGAGCCAATTCTCTGAAAGAGAAAGTGATCTGCCAGCGCCATATAGCTAGGAACTATCCAGGCCAACTCTCCTGACTTCAAGGAAGGGCACAGCCCTTGGAAATGAAAGATTACCAGTACTCTTTACTGGTGGACCTTGCTTTAAGAAATCTAGGCCCAGGAGAACCCCTACTTATGAACTCAATAAAGTAGGGGCAAACCACAAAAAGAGCCTCTGCTTTATGAAAGGATTCACCACAGTGAAATCTTCAAAGAGTAATCCAGAGCTGGAAGGGACCCCAGTGGATGTTTAGTCAAACCCCCTAATTTCTTCTCCAAAGGAGGAAACTGAGACCTCGAGATATGAAGGAAGTTGTTAAAGGTCACACGTAGAATCTTATGTCTACCCCAGAGCCCATCTAGTTCCAACCCCATCACTTTGCAGAGGGAGAAACTGAGTCTCAGAGAAGTGGACTTATTTGCCCACACAAGATTACAGATCTACAACTAGAAAGGGCCTTATAGGCCCATTAGTCTAAACCCCTCTTTTTAAAGAGAGGGAAACTGAGACCCAGGGAGGTGATTTGTCCGAGGTCATAGAGGTAGAAAGTGGTAGAGTCAGCATTGAATTCAGGTTCCCCAAACTACAAGTTCATTATTAAAAATTCAGTTTTCTTTTACACTGTGCAATGCTTTTTCTCAGAAGTCTCAAATTTCCTCATTAAAAGGAAGCTAGGAGGAGGTTGTTATCAGACTAGGGGATGAGCAGCTGCATGCTGCCCTTTCCCTCTGTTCGGTGGCAGAGCTGTCATCAAAGGATGACTCTGTCTTCCTCTTCCTCTCTTTTCTGATCCTCTCTCTCTCTCTCTCTCTCTCTCTCTGTGTGTGTGTGTGTGTGTGTGTGTGTGTGTCTCTTTCTTGATCTCTCTTCCCCTCCCCGTTTCTGTGTTTTTGTTTCTCTGTATCTGTTTCTCTCTCTTTCCTGCTACCCTCTTTATCTCTCTATCTCTTTCTGCTTCTGACTTTCCCTCCTTCTCGATCTCTTTCTTGCCACCTCTGTCTCTACCCCCCCTCTCCCTCTGTTTCTCTGTCTGTCTCTCTCTGTATTTCTGTCTCTCTCTCTCCCCCACCTCACTCCCCATTTTGTGTTGAGCAGACATGGGAATTTCATGATAATTGGCTCCACTGGTGTGACTACATGGCCAAGGAGGAACTGGAATTCAGTGTATGCCATCATTACCGAGTGCGCTGGAGCACCCCCACAGCTCGCAAGCCCATGCCCCGGGCTACTGCCTGTATGTACTTTTTCATTGAGGTCTCCAAGATCAAACCCAAAGTAAGTGTTTCCCCTTTTGGTCACTGATTCCTTCCTGAAACAGAACTGGGGAAAGTACTCCTCCCCCACCCCAATGATCTTGCTATATCCTGGGAAAATTCTAGGTTGGTTATTGACTCTAAGGTTCTTACTGTATGACTTTATGGGTCCTGGAATGAGAGATGGGAGATCAGAGCTGGAGCCCCTGCACAAAGCTTTGTGGCCCTGGTAAGTCATTTCCCTGATCTGAGCCTTGATATTCTCTGTTCAAAGAGATCACACTCAATGGCCTCTGAGGGCTCTTCCATCTGTAGACCTAAAATTCTACACATGACCTTAGGCCAGTCCCTTCCTCTTTATATGTCACAGTGTGCTCCTTGCAAAAAAGGGGAAGGGGAGGATTTAAAGTCAATGATCTCTAGTTTTGCTTCTAGTGCCAAATCTATGATCCTATACTACAAGAGCCTGGGAATTAGAAACAGGGGGACTGACTTAAATTCCCTATTCAGATCTTGACTCCCTTGATGATTCTGGTCAAGTCACCTGACTCCTCGGAGCCTCAGCTTCCTCTCCTCTAAAATGGAGATAATTATAATCACACTCATTGCCTCTCAAGGGGCTATGGGAAGGAAAGTGCTTTGCAAATCTTAACGGAAGGTATAGACATAAGAATTCATGGTGTATATGTATACATATGTGGGTCTCAAATAGAAATTTACATAAAGTGCTGTGTATCAAAATGTTAGCTGTGAGAATTGTTGCCATTAATTACTAAATGAGATTTTTCTTTGAGACTGGAACTGTGATTTCACTGGTGACTATCTAATAGTTTAAATTTAAATATATGACCACTTTTGAGAATTCCTTATTCAGCCTAGTCAGGACCTAACTGCTTAGTGTTAGGGAGATAGTTGCAGACCAGAGAGGCTAAGTGATTTGCTTGGACTCATACAGCATCAGAGGTGGATAAGACTGGCCCCCAAGTGTTCTTAGCTTTGAGGAAGCCTCTTCATCCTCTTTGCCAAGGTAGAAAAGCTCTGTAAATATGAAACATGATAGAAACATCAGGTAATTATTATTGTTGTTAGCATTATTATTTTGGCAAAGATCAAACAGAGGCATCCTCATCAATCACCCTTTATATTCTCATGCCTCCCCCCTCCCAGGGGAAGCTTAACCAGTCCTGTCATTGGGCCTTGCATAGCCTGAACACATTCCCCATTCCAGTGACAGCCTTACTCCTAGGCTTAGATGACCAAGGTTAGTGAAGCTGAGCAGAGCCTAGTAATCAGCGAATGAAAAAGATTCCAAAAGAAAAACTTCCAGGAATATTTTAGCCAAATTCCCAAACTCCCAAATCAAAGAGAAAATTCTAAAATGAATGAAAAAAATCCTCTTAAATGCTTGCTGTTTGACCAAGCTCTATCTCAGTTGTCAGGTGCTAGAGATACAACTCCCAAAGTGAGATATCTCTGCCCTGAGTGGTAGCTAAGGAAAGGAATTGTTTTTTCTGGGGAGCCATAGGGATGGTCAGTTGAGCTATAAGGCAATCAATTGTCTTCTTTTCCAAAAACAATGGCACTGTCAGTTTGGGAGGTGAATTCAGCAGTGTGCAAATTTATAAGGAGGGATGAAGGAGAGAAGCTTTGAGAAACGTATTGAACCCAATTAAAAAAAATTTCTAAAATTTTATTTTCACTTATATCTTTTGTTTTTACAATACCACCTTTCCCCATCTACCCAGTGAACCAGGCCTCTTTTTTTTTTTTTTTAACAAAAAATAACAAAGAGAAACAAAAGCAGTTGAGCAAAGCTGACTAATACATCAGCCATTTCTGGCAGTGTATGTACTATTCCACCCCTGTAGTCACTTACCTCTGCAGAGAAGGGAAGGAAGTATGTACTCTGGCCTCTTCTCATCAATTCATCAATTCATATAAGTCTTTCTATATATCTCAGAAGTCTTCATATCCATTTCTGATAGTTACATTTAAAAATAATTAGGTGCCCACTATGTGGTGCCCTCCAGAAGCTTACATTCCCCCAGGGAATGTGTAACCAAATTAAGTCCATCTAGGTTCTCTCCTAGCTCTCCCAATAATTTTTCACCAACCCCAGGTTTCAGTCCTGGCTCTGACACTTGACCAGTTCTGTGAACATGGGCAATTTATTTGATCTCTTACTTTCCTCAAGTATGAAATGAGATTAAGAACACTTGCAAAAGGAGTAACTAGGTGGCTCAGTGGATAGAGCACCAACCCTGGAGTCAGGAGGACCTAAGTTCAAATCCAAGCTCAGATATAATAATTACCAAGCTGTGTGACCTTGGGCAAGTCACTTAACCTTGCAAAAATCAAAAAACCTAATTAAATAAAAAGGAACATTTGCAGGTCTATCAAGGAATTTTGTCTTCCAGTTATGTCTGACTTTTTGTTTCTCCACTTGGGGTCTTATTTGGCAAAGATACTGGAATGCTTTGCATTTCCTTCTCTATCTCATTTTATAGATGAGGAAACTGAGGCAAACATGGTTAAGTGACTTGCCCAGGGTCATACAGCTAGTATTTGATTTGAACTCAGGAAGAGAACTTTTCTCAGTTCCAAACCCAGTACTTTAGCCATTGGTCTACCCAGCTCCGTGTTATGAGGAAAGGGGGGGGGTCTCTAAACTTCAAAATTACATAGAAATGGCTAATTTCTTCTTTCTGTCACAGAATTCACCAGTCAAAGTAGTTTATGTCCTGGAGGGCAACAGATATGTTCACAGGTAAGGTGTGTTTGGAGACTCCATAAAAATAGGGGTGGGGGCAGAGGATCAGAGAATGGGAGGAGGAAGGGGAAGAGAGAGGGGCTTACTCTTCCTGGCTGGGGTATAGTAAAAAATTCCAGCTGGGAGGGCTTACTCACTGATTATAATCATGCATTTGGTTGAAATGCTTCCAACCTCTAAGAACTTTCCCAATAGGCTAACTCATTGATCTTTGTAGCACAAAGAAGAGTTTGGGTAACTCACAATCTTGAAAGATTTTATTTTTTTTATTTTTAAATTATTTATTTATTTATTTAAGTCACTGGGGTTAAGTGACTTGACCAAGGTCACACAACTTGGCAATTATTAAATGCCTGAGGTCAGATTTGAACTCAGGTCTTCCTTACTCCAGGGCCAGTTCTCTATCCACTGCACCACCTAGCTGACCCAAGATTTTATTTTTTACTAAAATGTGAAAAATTAATTTGAAATTCTCTTTAGTAACTTCTTTTAAATGAATACACCAGGTGGTACAGTGGATACAGTGTGGGTCATGAGGTTAGCAAAGATCTGAGTTTAAATCCTGCCTTAGACACGTACTATCTTCTAACCCTGGACCTGTTTCCTCACTTGTTAAAAAACTGAGGAAGTTGGAATTGATGTATTCTAAAATGGCCATTCCAGATCTATAGCTATTTTGATCCAATTTTTTTATCATTTCTTTTTGTCTTTCATAGTCATTTCTCATCCAGCCATCCCTTAACTTGGACCCTCCCTTGTGGCAAAAGAAAGCATTTGACAAAATACAGAAACCTTGTCAAACAATGTAGACAATAGTCTGTCACCGTGGTCTCTCACTTCTCAGTTTAATTATCTCACCACGGGAACCTTCATTAGTTTTTCCATTCTGTACTCCTGATGATTTTTTTTATTGACATTATTTTCATTGCAGTTGTTTCCTTGGTTCTATTTATTTCACTCTGCATCAGTTCACACATATATCATCGCATATCTCTGAATTCCTTACACTTAATATACCCAGAATATTCCATTCCATTTATTTATGCTAGTTCTTTGTTTATTTCTCACTTGGGCACTAAATTTGTTTCTAGTTCTTTGTTACCACAAAGAGCAATAGAATGAATATTTTGGTCTATATTGATCCTTTGTTTCTCTCTTCAACTTCATTGGGATAATCCCACTTGTGGGATTGCTATCTGAAAGGATGTGAGAAAGGTTAGTCATTTATCTTGTATGATTCCAAACTGAAATCCTGACTAGAACTACTCTGTAGGTCTATCAGGAGTGCATCAGTAAATCCATCCATAGTTACTCTAATTTTGACTGTTTTTGCCTGGCTAAGAGCTCGCTCTCTCTCTCTCTCTCTCTCTCTCTCTCTCTCTCTCTCTCTCTCTCTCTCTCCCCCTCCCTCTTCTCTGCCCCCCTCCCCAGACCAGGAAAATCTCGCTTCCAAGAAAAGTGGCTGAAGGACATCATTGAAAGCAAGATAATCCTAATGGACAAAATTGACTTCTAATTCAATGATCCACTGTTGGTTCAGGGTTTTCAGGACTGGATTTCTGGTCCATGTACACTAATACAGCATTAAAAATTCAACCATAGGGTTGATTTTGGGAAATAAAGTTGTCAGGATACTTAGAATCGAGCTGCCTGGAAATGCATTCTCTACATTTAAACGAACTCATAAATATACCAGACTGTTGTTTTCTATTTCTCCAGACCATCTTCTTTATTAGTTTACATGCCCCCAGTTAGGGTTCGCTAGATGGCACAGTGGGTAGAGTGTGGGGCATGGAGTTGGGAGGACCCGAGTTCAAATATGGCCTTGGATACTTACTGTGTGACCCTGGGAAAGTCATTTAACTGTCTTCCTCAGTTTCCTCATCTGTAAAAGGAGCTGAAAGTTAGGACATCCAGCTAGAGATGCAAGGCCAGAAAAGAGGTTAGGATTGAACAAGTTGACCTGGAAGTCATAAGCATAGAGAAGAAAATTTATATAATGTGAGCAGATGAAAACATCAAGCAAAAAGAGGGTCCAGGAGGAACCTTGTGGAGCATCTATGGTGAGCAGGCATGGCATTAGAATCCAGCAAAAGAAAGAGTGATCAGGTAAGTTGGGAAATCAGAGAACGATGTCTCAAAAACCTGGAGGGAAGACAGGATCATGGTTCCAGAAGAGTTATTAACAGTATCAAGGACTGTGGAGAGATCAAGAATGATGGACTGAGACAGTCATAGAATTTGCCAATCAAAATCATTGGGAGGGAGATGTTTTGTTAAATGACAGAAGCCAGACTATAAAGGTAAGAGAGCAGAGGAAGGGAATGCCACCTATTGCAGATGGTCTTTTTTTTCTCAAGGAGTTTGCCCAGAAAAAGGAAATATAGGACCAGAGGTAGCAGAGCTGGATAGATCACAAGGACCTTTTGGAAGATAAGGGAAACTTGGCTGTGTTTGTAAGTGGTGGGGAAACGGAGTAAATTACAGATTAGTTAAGAGAGTGGACATGAGAAAGGGATGTGTGTTGAAGACAATGGAATGGGATGGTAGAAGAAAAATGAGATGCTGTGTGTAAAGTACCTTACAATCTTAAAATCCTAGATAAATATCTGACATTGATATCAAATCTTCTTAGTCAAAACCGACATCCCTATAACTGCTTGTTCAGCAGCTTCTTTGTATCTTCTCCTCTGAAGCAACAAAACAAAACAAAAACAGAAACAAAACAAACAAAAAAACAGAGCCTCCCAGAACTTAGATCTTAGAACTTTAAGATTCTTGTAGTTAGTTAGATCAGGGTTTGACTACATCCATGCTTAATCCAATAAACCAAAAACACAAACACAAACAAAAAAAACCCAAAGACAAAAAAAAAAAATCACCCTTCCTATGGTTTTGGGTCTTCTCTTCATCCTGATTTCCCTTCAGCTTTTCAACCTGTCCCCTTTCCCTCCAACACAGCTGACTTAAGTGATTGTTTTTTTAAAAAAAATATTGTATTTTTCCCAATTACATGTAAAAACAATTTAAACATTAATTTTTAAAATATCGATTTCCAAATTTTCTCCCTTTTCCTGCCCCTCCCCATAGAGAAGGCAAGCAATTTGATATGTTATCCATATGCAGCCATGTAAAACAATTCCATATTAGACATAATGTAAAAGAAAATGCAGACCAAAGAATTGAAACTTGAGGGGATGTCCTGGGGGAATGGCTGAACAAAGTGTGGTATATGTATGTGATAGAACACTGTTGTTCTATAAGAAATCACAAGGGACAGGATTTCAGAAAAGCCTGGAAAGATCTGCATGAACTGATGCTGAGTGAGATGAGCGGAACAAGAAGAACATTATGGACACTAACAATGACTTAGGGTGATGATCAACCATGATCATGGATTTGTTCATTTGAGCAGTACAGTAATCAGAGACAACTTTAGGGGATTTGTGATGGAGAATACCATCTGGATCCAGAGAAGGAACTGCGGTGTTTAAATGAAAACCGAACTTTATTAACTTTAATTTTTGTTAAAGTTGTCTTATGTAATCTGTAATTTTGCTGTCTCTGTTTCCTTTCTTCCTTTTGGATCGGATTCTTCTCTCACAACAAGTTCAGTTTCAGTCCATGCTTCTCATGGACGCAAATGTTAAAACTAAGATTGCCTTCTTTTAAGGGGATGGGGAGGGAAGAGAGGGAGGGAGAAAAATTGTAAAACCCAAAACCTCACCAAAAAATGATTGATAGAAACTACCATCATATGTGATTGGAAAACAAAATATTTATATAATAAAAAAGATTAAAAAGTATATATAGACCCAAGACAAATAAACAAAAAAATAAAGTTTTAAAAATGATGCTACAGGAGGCCGAGGAGCTGCTGCGGCGGGGCCGGGGCGGCCGAGCCCGTGAGCCGGGGGCGGGGCGGGGCGGGCGCGGGGGAGGGCGGGGATGCCCAGCCTGCACCCGGCCGCGTCCCCGGCTCGGAAGCGGCTGCGCAAGGTCAAGGGCCCCCCGCCCCCCCCGGCCCGGGCCGCCCCCCGGCCCCCCCCGCAGCCCCCGCCCTTCTGCTTCCTTAGGCGCGGGCGGGGCTGGCGGACCCCCCCCCCCATCCGGGGGCCCAGGAGCGCGCCTGCCCCGCGCCTGCCCCGCGCCTGCCCCTCCGCCCCAGACGTGTGCACGTCGGGGGCCGCGGCCGCCCCGCGCCAGATTAATCCCAAGGCTGAATCCTATGGCTCTGAGTTTGCAGCTGAGACTGAGAGGAAGTCTGTGGAGGACACAGAGGTGGCTCAGATGAAAAGGAGAGCTAAGGACCAGGGCTCCGCAGTGATCTGTCTGAAGGCCCTTCAGGGCATTCTGGGGAAAGCCATACCACGAAAGAAAAAAAGAGAGATTGTGAATCCGGAGCCAAGCAAAGACCCCAGCCCTAGATGCAGAGAAGAATCCAGCAAGAAGAGTGCTACAGGTTCCTCTCCAGTTAAGGAAAAGCAGCAAGACCTTCCAGAAAACAGCCAAGGGGAAGATGGAGCAGCCCCAGGAAATCTCAGCAGCCTAATTATGGTTAGGAACTCTCAAGATAACTCAAGTGAAAAGCCACCTGGTGACCCCAGACCAGTCCTGGAAAAAAGCCCAGAGGCCCACTCAGAAGAACAGAGGCCTAAAGAGAGGGAGTTGGTGATAGAAAATCCAGACTGGTCACATATCTGAGCACCCTCTCCCTCAATCTTCCCTCTCTTCTATCACCTATCCCCCCCCCCCCCTTCCCCTTATCCCATCCCTTTCTTCTCATTTTTCTCTAGGGTAAGATAGATTTCCTCATCCAATGAAGTGTGTACGTTATTTCCTCTCTGAGTCATTTCTGATGACAATGAAGGCTCACTCATTCCCCCTCACCTTCCCCTCTTCCACTCCGTAGAAAAAAAATTTCTTGAATCTTACATGAAATATCTTAGCCCCTTCTTCATCTCCTTTCTCTTCCTCCCAGTACTTTATCACCCATTGACACCATCTTTTTACTATATTATCCCATTATATTCAGCTCCTTCCTATGTTTTGTCTATATATATATATATATATATATATATATATATATATATATATACACATGTTATGCTCCTTCTAACTGCTCTAATGAATGAGAAAGTTCCTATGAGTTATCAGTATCTTCTTCCCATGCAGGAATATCATTAAGTTTCTCATAATTTATCCTTCTCATCCACCCTTTCTATGGTTCCCCTGAGTCCTGCCCGCAGAGACCAAACTTACTGTTTCAGCTCTGGTTGTTTCAGTAGGAAAGTTTGATTCATTGAAGGTCCATCTTTTCCCCTGAAAGATGATGCTCAGTTTTGCTGGGTAGTTGATTCTTGGTTGTAAACCAAGATCTTTTGCCTTCCAGAATATCATATTCTAATCCCTATGAGCCCTTAATGTAGATGCTGCCAGATCCCATGTAATCCTGACTATGGAGCCTCAGTAGTTGAATTGTCTGTTTCTGCAGCTTTTAGAATTTTCTCTTTGATTTGGGAGTTTTGGAATTTTGCTATAATATTCCTGGAAATTTTTCTTTTGGGATCTCTTTCAGGAGGTGACCAGTGAACCATATGGTGGTATGGGGGCCCAGATTATAACCTGGATCTGAGTGTGGGCAAACAGCAGAGTCCTGCTCCAGGGAGAGCAGAGAGACCTCTGCAGTCTCCCCTGATCCCCTGACCATCCATGGGCTGCATTCTGGAGGTACAGGCTGGCCTTCCTGATTTCCCCCTGCAAGTTCTCACCACAGGGCTGCTCTGAGTCCAGTGCTCATTCCACACTCAGTCTGGTGTGGCAGAGTTCTCTCATCGCCCCTTCAAGCTGTTCCCAGTGATCCCTGGGCCAGAAGGTCTGGAAACCACCTCCTCTGCCACGAACCCAGGCACTCCCAGGGATCTAGGCATTCAGCCTGGCTGTGCTATGCTGCAGCTGTGCTCACAGCAGCTCTTTCCAACCCCCAGTCCCAGTGGAACAGACCTTTCCTGCAGAACTTCTAAGTTGTCTTGGACTGGGAAATTGTATCACTCAGTCTTTCTGTGGGTTCCGCCCCTCTAAATTTTGGCTAGGGTCATAATTTGATTGCTTTTGGAGGGTTTTGGGGAATAGGTTTCCAGGAATTCCTGCCTTCACACTCTTAAGTGGTTGTTAAATCAATATTAAATAACTCTTACTTTTCTACTTCTCTAATCATTTGATAAGAAAGTTCATCCATCTGTATAGTGCTTAGTAAAGCATTCCACACAGAGTGTTATAGAAACATCAGATATTATTTTGAGGGACAGAGATCAGGACATTTAATGAGGGAATAAAGTATTGAATGAACTTGAGTAAATTTAGCGTCTTATGTTAAATGAGCAGGCAAATCAATGAGAGAGATCTCATTTCAGTCTCACCTACTCTAGGGCCATTAGATAGGTTTTTGGCTCTTATATCTGAAGAAGAGATACTATTTCATTTCTAGAATTTATGAATTTTCCCATTAGCCTAAGTGTGGTCAGGCTACTAAAATTAATTCCAAATGAGTAAACATTATTCGCAATTCTCATCAGGTAGCATTGGGACTAAGTTCTATATATTGGATACCTGATTGCCTGGCCTGGGTTAACACAGTGACCCATCTTGAAACAGAAGACAGATATTTGGCAGATACCAAGACAAGGGTTTGATGCTAGGTTTGGAAAAGACAGGATTGTAGGGAATAGCACCCATATTGCCCCAACAGATCCTCAAACCACCAGAAACATAAAATTTGTTTTACTTGTACAAAAGTTATATAAACTCAATACATCAACAAGCAGATTCAATATTCTCCCTTAGCTCCCTAGCTGCTGTTGGTACAATAAGTCAGAGCAAAAATGGGAAGGAAGAGAATGGTGAGTGATGATACATTAAAATACCAGCCAATATTTTGCATTTTTCCCAATTTATTTTTTTATTTTAAGATTTTATTGATTTTGAATTTTACATTTTTTCTCATATCTTACTTCCCTTCCCCCAACTGCCCCACAGAAAAAAAAATATGGAATGCTTCACGAATTTGCATGTCATTCTTGCTAATTTTAGTATACGTGCTGCCGAAGCGAGCACCCTAATTTCCAATAGTATTACATACTTGTAAAAGCAGTAAGCAGAATCCATTTTTCAGTTTTTCATATAACAGATTATTCTTAACAAAGAAAACAAGACCCCCCCCCCCATAAAACACTATAGCTAAATAACATTCTTTTTTTTTTTTGGTACTAAATAACATTCTTGAACGTAAATCTTTGTTCAAAGATCCATCTGCACAAAAAGGTGGCAGATTTCAGTATTTGTAGTTTCAAAGACTAATATATTTTATCTTCCCCTAACATCTTATGGATCACAGTTGGAAATCTATCTCTTTAGATTGTCTAGGCAAAATTTAAACAGAAATGTCATCACACCGATAATACTAGAAACTATGCTTTTAACAAAAAGAACTCAAATCTATCTTAAAAACAACTTGTGTGAGCAAGAAATAGAGATAGAATCCTTAAGAGATTTATTTTAGGAATGAGAATTGTGAGGCCCAGAGAAACAAAAGGACTCACTTAAAGTTCCCCAAGGAGGAAAGTGGTTGTATTCAGATTTGAATCCATATTGAGTAGAAATCCTATGCTTTCTCTTATTTGTCATTCAACTGATCTGTTGCACAAGGAGGGTAGAAACCAACATTTACTTTTTCTGGAATAAATTCCAGTTTGTTCAATTATTCAAAATATTTTCAAATCCCCTCTTTTCCCTTTCCAATTGTGACCTCCTTTTGGTCACCAACACTGGGCTGCTTCCTGTGTTTCCATCCAGTCTACTGAAGACACATTTGAAATTAAGGAGAGGCTAATTTTGCTAAATCCCCTGTAGGGTGAGATTTACAGTTCTATTCTTTTATCAAGATGACCCTTGTTATGACTCCTCTCTCTCTCTCTCTCTCTCTCTCTCCCTACCTTCCCTCTCCCCAAATGGACATTCATAGAATTAAGAACAGAATTGAAAAACAACTTAAAGGATGTTCTAAATTCAATCCACTGTGTAATTTTTGGGCCAGTTTTTCCACCTAGGTTCCCAAGCTCTACATTTTAAGATACTGAATTTTCATTAATTAGGGGTCAATTACACCCATACCAAAAAGATCCCCAAAAGACACCTAAATTCTACCAACAATATTATTTATGCAAAAGAACTAACCATATCAAACTACAGGACATTTATAAACATAAATCACATATAAGAGAAAAGAAACTGATATGAAGATGAAAATCTTGCTTCATGACTAAGGAAACTCCTCGTCATCCTTCTTTGTCTTTTTATAGAGGTTTTCTTCGAAACTGACCAAAATATTGCTTTCTCTCTTGTTTCTCTTCTTGGTTGAGTGATTCCTGGGTTTGCTTCTCCTCATCAGAACTTGAGCTCTGGTTTTGTTTCTGCTCAGCCTCCATGTGAAGGTTTCTAGATAAAGTTAGAATAGAAATCCAATTTCTACCCTGTCCAGCCCTCCCACTCTCCCCTACCTCCATCGAAGGTTCTCATAGGTTTCCCAGTCTTTTGGAATACCAAGTAGCCTATTTAAAAAACTGTCTGAAATGGGTCATATTTGAAATAAACCAAGCTGATTCTCAGCTGATTTGGGATCTTTTCTAGCTTTCAATCCACCCCAGCTCTCCCGATTCCTTGATGCTCTTTCAGTATAACAAATACTACTTAGTCTTAACCACCCCTAAGGGTACCAGACTGGTATGGTGCTATTTCTGGTCTTCCATGGTCTTCTCCTCTGGATGGCAACATAACGAGATGTTGGCAAATGGATCACCCAGACAACCGAGTCTCTGTTGGATCCGACCATGCTATCAATCAGGCAAAATCCCTGTAAGATTCCAGGCCACTGAATAAGCAACAAGCCCTGGGGACTGTGAACTGGACCAGTACAAGGTTCCTCTCAAAGAGAGATTCTAGCATGTTGGCTCTGGCAGGGCCTGGGAGAGAAGACCACAAAGAGAGTACCATAAAGCTGACCCTACAAAGGGCAGCAGGGATCTCTCATGGTCAGGAGGGAAATCCCCCATGACAAAGAGTCCTCTCAAAAGACAGGGTGACCTCAGGGGAGCTGCCGGTCTTGACAGGAGGACACCGGCTGACATCCCACATATTAGAAGGAACACCTGCCAGCTGTGTATGTAGACATGTGTACACGTGTACGTGAATATGTGAAAGGCCCTAGAAAGGTAGGTCATTGTTAGTGCCAGGGACCATTATCCTCATTACTGAAACACAGCTTGGTTCATTTTTGACTGCTTCTCAACCACAGAACTTAGCTCCCCATTGGACCTAAGCTGCTACACAGGGAAGTTCAGAAATAGGGAACATTCTTTAGTGAAAGGGCATTTCTCCCATTACCAAATTGTTAGGATCCTTCAGGGGCAGAAATGTACAGTTGTATGCAAAATAGATTCTCCTAGGGACTAGGATTGCTATGGATATTTATCATGTGGTAACTTAAGGCATAGACATTGGTGTACAAAGACCACTTCCCAGATAGAATTCAATGGTCAGAACCCACCTGCTCCTACTCATACTATTGCCTGATGATCCAAATGAGGCTTGACCAGTCAAACCAATTTCTCTGCTTTGAGGGTTCCTACTTCCAGCATCCGCATTTTCAGCTGTGGCTCTGCCTCCACCAGGCAACAGAGCACGCAAGTAACTGCAAAGAAATTAAAAGGATTTGTTCATTAGGTCATTTCTGTATTCAAAGGAGAGATCATAAAGAGAAGACTCAAGTCAAGACTCCATTGGGAAACCTTAGAGAAAGCAATGACTAATGAATAGGCAACTTGACCTACAAATGCAGTTTCTTTGAGACCAGTGTAAATCTTAATAACCCCCCCCCCCGCAAATCCTGCCCCCAATCCTGATGGTTTTGCTTCCAATTCTCATTCCATTTTCCCCTTAAAAGAACCCAAATCCTTAAACAATGTTTCTGAAATTTCCATTTATTTGACCCATGATACCTGGACAAGTGCCATGGGCCTCAATGATAGCTCACTTGATAGCTCATATGACCACCAAGAGATGGCTTGAAAGGCACATAAAGATGAGAAGGCTGAACATTACATTTTTTCATTTTAAAAATATATTTTAGGGAAATTTGGGACACTAATACATTGTGTTTTTTTTTCCTTTTTGAAGATTTTATTTATTTTGAGTTTTATAATTTTTCCCTTAATCTTGCTTCCATCCCCCCACACAGAAGGCAATTTGCCAGTCTTTACATTGTTTTCATGGTACACATTGATCCAAATTGAATGTGATAAGAGAGAAATCATATCCTTAAGGAACAAAAATTGTAAAAGAGACAGTAAGATTATATAATAATATATCAGTTTTTTTCTAAATTGAAGGTAATAGTCCTTGGTCTTTGTTCAAACTGCACAGTTCTTTCTGTGGATGCAGATGGTATTCTCCATTGCAGAGAACCCCAAATTGTCCCTGATTGTTGCACTGATGGAGTGAGCAACGCCATTCAAGGGTGATCATCACCTCCATGTTGCTGTTAGGTTGTACAGTGTTTTTCTGGTTCTGCTCATCTCACTCAGCATCAGTTCACGCAAATCCCTCCAGGCTTCCCTGAATTTCCATCCCTAATAGAACAATAGTGTTCCATGACATACATGGAACCACAGTTTGCTAAGCCATTCCCCAATTGAAGGACATTTACTTGATTTCCAATTCTTTGCCAACACAAACAGGGTTGCTATGAATATTTTTGTACAAGTGATGTTTTTAACCTTTTTTCATGATCTCCTCAGGGTATAGTCCCAGTAGTGGTATTGCTGGATCAAAGTGCATGCACATTTTTGTTACCCTTTGGTCATAATTCCAAATTGCTCTCCAGAAAGGTTGGATAATGAGCAGAACCTGAATAACATTATACACCCTAACAGCAATATGGCAGTGATAGTCAACCTTGATGGAGTTGCTCATACCAACAGAGCAACAATCAGGCACAATCTTAGAGTATCTGTGACGAAGAATGCCATCTGTATCCTGAGAAAGAATCGTGGAGTTTGAACAAAGACTAAGGACTGTTACCTTTAATTTGAAAAAATGTTATCTTATTATGTAATTCTTCTATATATCATACTTTATGTTTCTTCCTCAAGGATATGATTTCTCTCTCATCACAATCAACTTAGATCAGTGCATACTATAGGAATGATGTAAAGATTAGCAAACTGTATTCTGTGGGAGGTGGGAGAGGGAAGCAAGATTGGGGGAAAATTGTAAAACTCAAAATAAATAAAACATTTCTAAACTTAAATATATATATATATATATTATTCATTTCATTAGCTATTTCTCATTTCTATTTCATTAGATATTTCCCAATTATATTTTAACATTCACTTTTGGAAATTCTGAGTTGCAAATTCTCTCCTTCCCCCCACCCCCACTTGAGAAGGCACATGATATCGATTATGTGTGAAAAGTCACACAAATTTCCATATTAGTCATGTTACTAAAGAAAGCAAGAAAAATAAAGCAAAAGCTGAGTATTCTATTTCTACATTTATACTTCTACTCACTTTAAAGGTTCCTGCATAAAGTGTGGTTTGGCAACTTTTGGTCCAATCAATTCTTCCCTTTTTTTATCCTCTGTCAAGAAAAAAAAAACCCAAATGAACAAACAAACAAACAAAAAACAACACAACCCCACACAAACAAATACGAAAGTTACTGATTGAATAATTAGATATTTTCTAAGCATATTCAGTCCGACAGGTACTTTATGGGCAGGAAGAAAATTCTTCATCATGGGAGCTTTCAATTTAGGGGAATTATCCCAGATAACAAAGAATTGACTTTGGGCCTTATGGAAACTGTTGGACGCAGCAGATTTGTAGTGTATGCTGTTGAGGAATTGGTCCTAAACAATTATACCTACATTGAAGCATGGAGGTGAGAGTTGAACTTCTCATTCTACAACAGTTGTTTACAAAGAACTTACCTGATGTGTATTCCAGACAGGAATATTCTCCAAATTTTTTATCTGAGAATTTGTCAGATGTTTTCTTTATATTCTCCTTTGACTTCTTCCTGCAATGATTATAATATGCACATTAAACATCTAGGAAAATACAGTAAGATGTAAGGAAATTTGTTAGACAAATAGAGCTTTTTTTATTTTAAGGATGATTTATTACTTAGAAATAGAGAGGGGGTAGAGCCAAGATAGCGGCATGAAGGTAGCATTTCCTGGGAACTCCTTCCCCCCAAACTCCAAAGGTCAACAATGATGACTCTAGCCAAAATTTAGAGGGGCAGAACCAACAGAAAGACTGAGTGATACATTTTCCCAGTCCAAGATAACTTAGAAGTTCCACAGGAAAGGTGTGTTTCACCAGGAACGGGAGTTGGAAAAAGTTCCAGTTGCAGCACAGCCCCAGAACAGCTTGAAGGGGTGGGGAGAAAATTCTGCTACACCAGAATGAGTGTGGAGTGAAGGAGCACTGGCTACAGGTGCAGCAAGAATCTGGAGAAAGCAGCCTATACCCTCAGAGCAAAGCCTATGGACTGTAAGGGGGTTGGGTAAGACTGCAGAGATTGCTCTCCCTCGGGGTAGGACTCTGCTGTTTGCCCACACTCAGATCCAGGTTGCAGTTTGGGCTTCCATACTAAGTAGTCAAGAAGGACCCCTCCTTACAGCTCCAGGGTAGAGGAAAGTGAGTTGGTCATCTACATATCAAAGCATAGGCAAGGGTGCATAAGACCTTGGAGGAATAAAGGTCCCAGGGGGTGTCCCCCCCCCAAAAAAAAACCCCAAAGCCTTGGAAGTGCTGAAAATTAGTCTTGGGCTGAGGAAATGAGTAAACAACAGAAAAAGAAGAATCTGACCATAGAGAATTACTTTAGTCCCATGGAAGATCAAAACACATACTTAGATGATGACAAAATTGAAGCTTCCATATCCAAAACTTCCAAGAGAAATAGAAAATGGGCTCAGACTATGGATGAGCTCAAAAAAGACTTTGAAAAGCAATTAAGGGAGATGGAAGAAAAATGAGAGCAATGCAGAAAAATCATGAAAACCAAATCAACAGCTTGGTGAAAGAAATACAAAAAAGTACTGAAGAAAATAATATGTTAAAAACCAGTTTAGGCCTAATGGGAAAAGCAAAACAAAAGGCAAATGAGGAGAAGAATGCCTTAAAAGCAGAATTGTCCAGCTGGAAAAGGAGATAAAAAAGGTCTCTGAAGAAAATAACTCCATGGGGCAGCTAGGTGGCATAGTAGATAAAGCACCGGCCTTGGAGTCAAGAGTACCTGGGTTCAAATCTGATCTCAGACACTTAATAATTACCTAGCTGTGTGGCCTTAGGCAAGCCACTTAACCCTGCTTGCCTTACAAAAACCTAAAAAAAAGGAAATAATACAGCAAAATTGCCCTGAGATCGATCCTAGAAGCAGAGGGTAAAATAGAAATTGAGGGAATCAGCCAATCACCACCCAAAAGAAATCCCAAAAGAAAAACTTCCAGGAAAATTTTAGCTAAATTCCAAAACTCCCTAATCAAAGAGAAAATTCTAAAATGTAAAATCTACAAAAATCTAAAATCTAAAACAATTCAACTACTGAGGCTCCATAATCAGGATTACACAGCATCTGGTAGCATCTACATTAAGGGCTCATAGGGCTTGGAATATGATATTCCAGAAGGCAAAAGATCTTGGTTTACAACCGAGAATCAACTACCCAGGAAAACTGAACATCCTCTTTCAGGGGAAAAGGTGGACTTTCAATGAAACAGGGGACTTTCAAACTTTCCTAACGAGATGACTAGAGCTGAACAGAAAGTTTGATCTCCAAGTACAGGACTCTGGTGAACCACAGAGGTAGTAGAAGAGAGGAACTAACTATGAGGAACTTGATGATGTTGAACTATTTGTATTGTTGCATGGGAAGAAGATATTGATAACTCATATGAACTTTCTCATTTATAAGAGGAGTTAGAAGGAGCATATATAGACAGGGCACAGGAAGGAGCTGAATATAATGGGATAATATAGTAAAAAGATGGAGTCAATGGGTGATAAAAGAAATTACTGGGAGAAAGAGAAAGGAGATGAAGAAGAAGCTAAGAAATTTCACATAAGAGTTAAGAAAAAGCTTTTTCAATGGAGTGGAAAGGGGGAAGGCAAGGGGGAATGAGTGAGCCTTCATTCTCATCAGAAATGGCTCAGGGAGGAAATGACATACACACTTAACAGGATGAGGAAATTATTCTTACCCTGGAGAAAAGTGAGAAGAAAGGGATGGGATAAGGGGGAATGGTGGGAATAGGAGATATAAGAGGGGGAAGATTGTGGGAGAAGGTACTCAGATACAATACACTTTTGGACAGGGCCAGGATAAAAGGAGAGAGAGAGAATATATTAAATGAGAGTGGGGAGGAATAGAATGGAGGGAAATACAGCTAGTAATAGCAACTGTGGGAAAAATATTGAAGCAACTTCTCTGGTGGACTTACAATAAAGAAAGCAACTCACTCCAGAGACAAAGGCACTGAAACATGAACACAGATTGAAGTATATTTTTTTTTCTCTCCCTCTCACTATTCTTGAGGTTGCTCATCTTCTTGGGGGGGGGGTTATGTTTACTCTTATGTATACTCTGATAACACATTCAATTTTGATCAGTGTATAGCATGGAAACAATGTAAAGACTATCAGACAGCCTTCTATGGGAGGCGAGGGAAGGGAGGGAGAAAATTATCAAATTCAAAACCTTACAAAAATGTTAGGTAGAAACTACTATTGTATATAATTGGAAAACAAATGATTGTTTAAAGCATAACTGATACTCTATATTAAAGGTTTTTTCCTGTATCAATTGACATAACTGCACTTGGTTAAGAATTGTCCCCCTAACCAGGTTTTTGCAAGGCAATGGGGTTAAGTGGCTTGCCCAAGGCCACACAGCTAGGTAATTACTTAGTGTCTGAGCCTGGATTTGAACTCAGGTACTCCTGACTCCAAGGCCGGTGCTTTATCCACTACGCCACCTAGCCGCCCCTCCCCTAACCAGTTTTCAAAGGAGCCTCCTTTCATTTTCATCCAGTTTATAAATGATGAAACCTTTAACATTTGGGTCACATATCCATTTGTAATTTAATGTAGTATATAGTAGAAGATGCAATTATCTACAGAATTGTTTTCTAGTTTTCCCAGCTGTTTAATAAAAGCAACAAATAACTAAAAAATGAAAAATAAAAAGAATGAATAACTTTTTTCTCCTACTAGTTTTAAGTTTTTAAGATTACTGAGCAAAGGGGCTACTACATTTTCATTGTTTCTGAATCGAGTTTGTTCTAATGACCTGTTCTGTGGAACAAATTCAAATTCATCATAACAGATAATTCTGGGGATATATTGCTTTAGTCTTTTTAGTAACTAATTATTAAGAAATATTTCTGATTTCAAAGTCTATTGCTAGAACAGCACGATTCACAAAACTATGATTACATTATTACTATTCAAACTTATACATGCCATCCAAGAAAAAAAGCTTTTATTTTTGATTAATGCCAAAGAGTTTTAATGCTTATTGCTTTATACAATAGTCTGAGGGTTAGGAAGTGCTATTCTTATTTTTTTTTATTATTTCCTTTGAGATTCTTGATCTCTAAATCTATTTGATCTTCTATATAAATTGGAATATTTTTTATGTCATTTAGGTCTGTGTGGGATAAAAATCTACTTTAAAAAATATAGAAACTAGGGGCGGCTAGGTGGCGTAGTGGATAAAGCACCGGCCTTGGAGTCAGGAGTACCTGGGTTCAAATCCGGTCTCAGACACTTAATAATTACCTAGCTGTGTGGCCTTGGGCAAGCCACTTAAAACCCCATTTGCCTTGCCAAAAACCTAAAAAAAAATATAGAAACTCCTATGAGCAAAAGGAAAAGTTTATTTTGACTTTTCTTCAGTAAAAAGGATATACTCCAAGTCCCACAAAGGTAGGGAAGATCAAGGAGCTGCCCTGAATTAACAGTCAAGCAAGATTATATGGCCTAATGAGATCCCTTCCTCCTCATTCTCTGTTGACTCACTGGCTAGTCTTCAGAGTTACATTCCACTTGTGAAAATCTACTCCAGCAACAAAGAAAAGAATGAAAGGTTTTCATAAAATATGATCTTACCATCCAGATGGTGAGAATAACCTTCAGGATTATAACTATCTTATTGAAGTAATGTAACTTGTCTTGGAAGGCAAGGTCTAGGGACAGTCTACTTATACTCAAACAAGAGAAGTCTTATGAGCTTCTTTGGAATTCAAGGTTTTTCTCATGGGGAAAAAGTCTACTATCCTTCCAGTAGTCAGTAAAAGCAGTCTTATCAAAAGCAGAGTGAACCACCTGTTTGGACTACGAGGGGCTTTCTTCTAGAAATAGTTTAAGAATAATAGTTTGTTCTTCCTTTAATATTTCTTAACCCTGAGAGGACTTCCCTAGGAATGTTAACCCTGAAATGGTTTTATTTGGAATATTCCACTCAGCTCTATGAAGAACCCCCTTGACAGTATGATTCTTGCAAGTTTAGGGAGCATAATAAATTTTATTATATTAGGAGGGCCTAGCCTTGTATATAAAATAATTTATTTATTTAAAACTTGTCTTATTTTGTAAAGAGGGTTTTGCAATTGCATTTAAATTAAGCTGAGTGTGTGTTGGGCAACCAACTCCCAGATACTTTATGAATTTTGTTGTTATTTTGAATGTACTTTATCATTTCCCTCTTGATTTTTGGAATTGCTAAATGAAAATGTTGTTGGTGTTTTATTTAATGTGAGTACTGCTACTTCACCAAAGCTATTTATTACCTCAATTTCTCTCCTGATTCTGTAAGATTTTCCTAAATAAACTATCATGTCATCTGCATACAACAATAGCCTTGTTCCCTATCTGCCTACTTTAATTTTCTTTCTTATTTCAATGTGATTGCCAACATTTCTAGAACAATGTCAAATAATTGTGGGCATCCTTGCATTACACCTGTATTTATTGCAAGAGCTTTAAGTGTCTCTTCAGTGCAAACCATGCCAGCTTTTATTGTTACATATTTTTATATTAAAAATTGATTTTTATGTGCCTATTCCTGTTAGAGTTTTAAAGCATAACTGACACTCTATTAAAGGTTTTTTTTCTCAATTGATGTAACTGTGCTTGGTTAAGAATTGTCCCCCTAGCCAGTTTTCAAAGGAGCCTCCTTTCATTTTCATCCAGTATGTAAATGATGAAACCTTTAACATTTGGGTCATATATCCATTTGTAACTGAATGTGGTATATAGTAGAAGATGCACAGAAAATCCATTTTTTAATATAAAAATATGTAACAATAAAAGCTGGCATGGTTTGCACTGAAGAGACACTTAAAGCTCTTGCAATAAATACAGGTGTAATGCAAGGATGCCCACAATTATTTGACATTGTTCTAGAAATGTTGGCAATCACATTGAAATAAGAAAGAAAATTAAAGTAGGCAGATAAAGGTAGGCTATTCTTGTATGCAGATGACATGATAGTTTACCTAGGAAAATCTTACAGAATCAGGAGAGAAATTGAGGTAATAAATAGCTTTGGTGAAGTAGCAGTACTCACATTAAATAAAACATCAACAACATTTTCATTTAGCAATTCCAAAAATCAAGAGGGAAATGATATCATTTTCTGACCATTAGTCTTGGTTTTAAATAGCCTCCAAGGACTCCTCCTGCAAGATCCCTCAGCCTTTAAGAGCCTGGAATTTTCTTCAATATCTACAGGGACAAGTTTTTGGTGATAGAGCTCCATACAGAATCACAAATTATGAGTTTACTGATTACAAATCCTGCTGCAGTTCAGCAAAGTGATCCCAGATGTGCAAGAGAAGGAGAACTCTAAAATGATAGACTTTTTATTAACTAATTATTGAGAAATATTTATGGGATGGCTAGGTGGTGCAGTGGATAGAGCACCAGCCCTAGAGTCTGGAGTACCTGAGTTAAAATCCAGCTTCAGACACTTACTAATTACCTAGCTGTGTGGCCTTGGGCAAGCCACTTAACCCCATTGCCTTGCAAAAACATAAAAAAAAATATTTCTGATATCAAAATCTATTGCTAGTATAGCACTATTCACAAAACCTTTTATATTATTACTATTCACAAACCTATCTATGCCATCCCAGAAGAAAAGCTTTGTCATTATATAAAATTACCAGCTGAATTAGAAGCAGTTTTATTAGAGTTTATATTTTGGAATATATATTTATATATGTGCTCATCTGAACTGAACGTAAAGAAAAGAGTTGCACATATTAGGCATATGATGAAATAGTGTTTACTGCTTTGATGGATCCATGATATGTGTGAGTCCATGCTCATTACCTGACCTGTACCTCTCCTTTTTGATATATTTTGAAAACTTATTATTTCCCAATAAATGACATCTTCCTTATTAAAAAAAAGTAAGTTACTTAAAGCAATTCTAATATAGTGATTGGGACATATATAACATTCCACTCTTATAATCTTACAGGTGGCTAACAAAAATCAAAGAAAATATGTTTTAGTTTCAGCCTGGGACTATTTATCCTGCTGTTATGCAATGTAGAACAAGAATCTAAATCTAAAAAGGGCTCAAGACACAGTAATATCTGCTCAGCACCCCAGAATAAAGAGAGATTAGTTTAAACTGCAACCCAAACTATTTAGGTCATTTTTAAGAAATTTAAGTGGAAAGGTTTAGGATTGAAGGACCATTTAAAATTCATAGACTGCTGGAGCTAATCAAAGGGGCCTTAGACACTATTTAGAACAATAATCTAATCTAAACAATCATTTAAATCTAAATAGCCAAATTCTCTCATTTCATTGGTAAGCAAACAGCTAGAGGGGAAAAGTAACTTGTTTATTGGTCCCTTAGAAAGTGAATCATATAGATAGATATATGTTAGATAATATAGATAGATATATAGATAGATATATGTATGATTTCCTTGGAAGGAATGATTTAATCTTGTTTATGTAAGAGAAGAGGGATGAGTGTGAGTCAAATGATCATTTTAATCCATCTATTTATTCTATGCAGAAATGCTTCTCCCACAAGTGATCATTTGAGCTTTTTAAATGAGGAATTCATTGCCCCCTAATGAAAGCAGCCTGCTTCAGCTCTAGTTATTCAAAGTCCTTCTTGATGTTAATTCAAAAATCATTCTCTATCATTTTCTGACCATTGGTCCTGGTTCTAAATAGCCTCCAAGGACTCCTCCTGCAAGATCCCTCAGCCTTTAAGAGGCTGGAATTTTCTTCAATATCTATATAGGGACATGTTTCTGATGATAGAGCTCCATACAGAATCACAAATTATGAGTTTACTGATTACAAACCCTGCTGCAGCTCAGCAAAGTGATCCCAGATGTGCAAGAGAAAGAGAACCCTAAAATGAAAATTATTGTTAAAGAAAAAGGAAATATGGGAAAAGAGGCAAAAACAATTTAAGATTATAAAGAGGAGTATATAGACTTGATTCACCAGAAGAATCATTTGTTCCCTATTGAAATTCATTTTGTGACATCTATATCTGACATATGTATGTTAAAACAAAGCCAAGAGAAAAATAAAGCCCTTGCAAATAGTTAGTAGTTTAATATTAAACCTTGTTATAAATGAGAAATCAACATCACTTAACTACAAGAACATTTAAAGAATTAATGTCTTATTTTCACTAAAAAATGCTTTCATTCTTAGGTTAGTTCTATGATGTAAAATTTAGGAAGAAGATAATATGGAGCTATAAGACAGAAAGTAAACCATGAAATTGTTTTGAAGTTTTTCATTTTGTTAGGCAAAAAAAGAAAGAAAAAAAATATTTTGTTTTTACACATAATTGGGGGAAACAAATAGTAAATAAATAATTTTTCAAAAATATGGCTATATAAAAAATTCTCTGAAGACATAGATAGTTACAGGGTAAAAACGCATGAGACTTTACTTTTGGGGGAGGGAAAATCACTTACTTTAGCTCAGGATATTTTGCAGGAAGTCCCCAAACTTCAGATGCCTGTAGTTGTCCAATTGTCTCTGTCTCATTTGCTCTGTTAGAAGGTACAGGAATATTAAATATATTATACATATGTAGTGCTACATTCTGCTTTCTAAATCAGTGTTCTACAAATGGTTACTGCCCCTTCCCAGGTGGGATCAACCAAGTGGAGGGTGAAGAGATGGTTTGAATCTCCCCCCAGCCGTGGTCAACACAATCACACCTCCTCTTTTTTTTTTAAGGTTTTTGCAAGGCAATGGGGTTAAGTGGTTTGCCCCAGGCTGCACAGCTAGGTGTCTGAGACTGGATTTGAACCCAGGTACTCCCGACTTCTGGACCGGGGCTTTATCCACTGCGCTAGGTAGCCTCCCTAAATTTTTTTTAAGGTTTTCGTAAGGCAAATGGGGTTAAGTGTCTTGCCCAAGGCCACACAGCTAGGTAATTAGTAAGTATCTGAGACCGGATTTGAATCCAGGTACTCCTGACTCCAGGGCCGGTGCTTTATCCACTGCCTCACGTAGCTGCCCGCACCTCCTTTTCTCCCCCCACACCTCCTTTCCCCCCTTAACACTCCCTCACGCTCTACCTTCCATATTTTTGGACTCCCTCCCCCTTTTTTTTGAGAGACAGTGTGGATTTTGGGCATGGGACAGTTTGTGATATGGCATTTCAGATCTCATTTCCTTATCTTTCTCCTCAAATGCAATTCTCTTCAGAACGTCCTCATTTTTGTGAAGGGTTTTTTCCCCATCTTATGTCATTGTCAACCCTCGCAATTCACCCTATATATCTAGTGACTTTTCAATCTTATTAGGTCCATAATAGGTCTGGGGTGCATTTCTCTTCTCTCTAGTCACATAGACAGCACCGTAGCTGTGGGTCTTAGCACCTTTTCTTGTAGCAGAGCAACAGTGTAATTTTGCTTTATTTCTGCCCTTCATAATTGGTGCACATGCCAAAAATCCTAGGTCTGAGCAGATCACCCCCCTACTCAATTTCCAGAATCTGTTGATTCTAATATCAAATACTGTCACCTTTTACCTTCCATTTTAATCTTTTCTATGTTAAGTTTATCATGCACACAATTATTAGAACAATGACACTTGTAAAGAAGGTTATATGCTCTTACATTATCATGGATTATTATTATAGATCTGAAACCCGAATATCCTTCTAGTCAGGCAGAATTGCCAGTTCCCCGTGAATTCTGAGCTTCTCCTGTTCCCTTTCCTGCTCTTTTTAAGGACGGTAAGTACCGCTTAGTTCCCGTGGAACACGACGTTCCTTAAACACTCGTTAACATTTTCCTTTTTATACAGCACTCGATTGAGCCTCACAAAACGCCATAATTAACCTCCTAGGAGAGCCAGCGATTAAGAAAAGGCTCCAGCAGCCTTTATACCATCCCGTCCTTCAACCTCAGGCATTTTCTAGATTCTCCAGTTCGTGCCCTCCCTGCAATTTTCCAGAGGAGATGCCCGGCTCCCCGAAGGAACTGCGTCCAAAGCCCGACTCGGATTCACAACCCACCGTACGGGAGTTATAGTTAGGTGAACCCCGGTCGATTCCTAACCCCGGCGGACCTTCCTTTCCTCCCCGGTAATTTAGCATATCGTGGGCCTCCGAGCATACCTTGCTGGAGAGCATCCGCAGTAATGTGCAGAGGCGGGAACTCAGGCCCCTGGCTCCCCAGAGGTACGAGGGGAGTGCCTGTCTCGCGAGCCCGTTTTTTTTTTAAAGGACATTGATTTCACTTTTTAAATACGTTTTTTTCCTCCCCCCGCTTTTCAATGTACCTCACTTGGCCGACACCAACAAATGGAAATGTTTTCCTAACCCAGCGCTCTACTCTACCGGCTCGTCTCCGTTTTAGACGGATAGCAAAGCCGCCCCCCCCCCCCACCCCGCCCGCCCAACGGCCAGAGGGACGGGGGCGTCTGCGGAAAAGCATTTCACGAGCGTTGCCCGAGTTCTCCGACGCCATGCGTTCCCAAGCAGAAGCGGCGCAAAGAAACCGGAATTCGCGAGGGGCGGGGCGAGATGCCGAGACGGGCAGGGCAGAGGAAAGCGATGGAAAAGCCAAAGGGGTAGGGGTGAGGGGGTCGAAGGAAAGCTGGCGGGGGCAGGGGTGGAAAGGGAACTGAGGTTAGGCTGCAGGAGCCAAGGAAAGAGTCAGAAAATGGAGGGGGGGGGGTTGGGAGGCAAGGGAAGAAAGGAGAGAAAGCGGACCCCGACGGGGGCGGGGGCTTACTTGTGTTCAGAAGCCTTCTCGTCCTCCTTCGCTTTTTCGCCGGACCAGAGCTGGTAATACGGGGCCTTGCTCTGGGTGTGGGTGGCAGCTCGGGGGGCTCCGAAGGGCTGGCCAGTTGAGGCCGGGAGCCACGCGGCGGACCGCAGGGAGCCCTGGTTCGGAGCCTGCCCGGTGCCCAAGCCAGAGCCCTGCACAGACGTGCTGGCCACGCGGTCACGGCCGATCGCGGGATGCAGGTTGCGTTGCAGAGCGAACTGGGGGCCGGGAGCCGGGGCCTGAAAGGCAGCGAAGCTCGAACTGGGCACCGAGCTCAACTGCATCCTCGGGCCAAAGCTCGACAGGGCACTGGAGCTCTGGACCAGGCTGCGGTCGGGCTGCCAGCTGTGGGGCGCGGTGCCCATCGCGGCCACTTTGGCGGTCGCCATGGATGTGGTGGTCACCGTGGCTGTGGCGGCCGCTTTGGCGGCCATCGTGGCACTAGCGACCAGCGAGCTGCCACAGCTGCGGTGCTCCTGGTGCTCCCGGGAGCTGGCCTGGGAGTGCGTCGGGAGATTGGAGCTGGAGTACCGGGCGCTGGAGACTGAGGAGCCCCCGAGTGGGCCGGAGCCGGAGCCGGAGCCGGCGCCGGAGCCGGAGCCGGAGTGAGAGCTGGAACTGGAGCCGTAGCTGGAGCTGGAGCTGGAGCCGTAGCTGGAGCCGTAGCTGGAGCTGGAGCCGTAGCTGGAGCCGTAGCTGGAGCCGTAGCTAGAGCCGTAGCTGGAGCTGGAGCCGTAGCTGGAGCCGTAGCTGGAGCTGGAAGCGGAGCCGGAGCCGGAGCAGGAATCCGAGCTTGAGCGGGAATGGCAGTGGCACATGCAGTGCTGCGGGCACCGCGACCCGGAGCGCGAGCGGGAGCGGGACCCGGAGCGCGAGCGGGAGCGCGACCGAGAGCGGGAGCGCGAGCGGGAGCGCGAGCGGGAGCCCGAGCGGGATTGGGAGCGGGAGCGCTCCCTGTGCCACAACTGCTCGCCGCCGTCGTCCTTGCGAAGACTTTCCCCTGCGAAGTAGAGCCCGGGGCGCGGCAGCCAGGAGCTGTGCCGGGGGCTACGGTGGCGGGGCCGCGGGCTGTCGCGGTGAAACCCCGAGCCGCCGAAGGGGGGGCAGTAGTTGCTGGCCCAGGGACTCACCCCTGCAGCTCCTTCTGGTCTTCCGAAGATGCCGCCTCTCAACACTTGTCGGAGCTGGGCCGTCGTCACCTCGGCCGGGCTTCTGGATCGGGCTTGGGCCACCCTGGGGACCTGCTCTGTCCCCTCACGGTTTTCCTGCCTCTTAGCCGCGGAGCCCGGCGGAGCCGGGTCCGGCGGCGGACGCTCCGCCATGTCGCAGGAGCTCTGCGGCGTGACTGATCCCGACCTCAACCGTGCGAGCTGCTTAAGAAGTGGGCTCTAGCCACTCCCCCTTCGCGCATGCGCCTCCCTCTCCTCACCCGCCCCGCCTTCGATTCTGCCTCTGCCACGTGTCAGGCTTCGCACTGCGCCCACCTATTCGTCCTGAGAGAGCAAGGATCTCTCTTCAACGGAATCCCAGGCACGCAAGCGCAGAAAGAAAAAAAAAAAGCCACGTACTTTAAGGGGAGCCCCCCGGTAACGCCCATTTACAACTTCTGCAATTGAGGGTGTCCGCCCTCCTCGAAAAGCTTGAAACTATGTAACAGAAGAGTGATCTCCCTGCCAAACACCTGCTGGAGCCAATCCCTGAACTCCGAAGCTTCTCTTTGAGATAGAACACCCCTCCCATCTAATTCTCCCTAGAAACAGAGCAAACTCGGCAAATGATGCTTCCCAAACAACCCCCTCCACGCCCACCCCCCTTGGGAGGGGCATGGTCCCACTCTTATGTACAATGTTTTGTTTGTTTTTTTCTCCTACACCATGGATCCAAATGTTCTTATCATAAGACAGGCCAGGAAACTGAGGTCTTTCTAGAAAGGAATATGGCTAACCAGATGCCAGATGGGGAAAGGTCTTTAAAAATCACCTAATCGATTCAAAGGGGCCAAAATTACAATGAAATTTTCTCAACTTTACAAAGGCTAGCTCCAAATGAACTTTGTTATATTGCCTCTGGGTGACGCCACTTTGGTTAAAAAAAAATACCAAGGCAAAATAATAGTTCACTGCATAAATATAAGGGTTGTCATAAACCAATAGATTCTTTTAATATTATTATACATTTTCAAATTTTTTTTTATTTCACCTTCCTTTCCAATGAATCCTCTCCCCCCCCTTCCCCACCCAGTTCAACAAAACTAACCCAGACATCAATCAAATTGAATTATATACATTATTTCACATTATTTAACAGCTCTCTGAGCTAAGTATTGTCCTAAGTACTGGGAAAACAACTACAAAAGCCAGTCAGTTCATGCCGTCCAGGAACACATTCTAATACAGAAGGGGAGGAAAAAAAAAACACCTGGGTAAGTCTCTTTTTTCTTTCTTTTTAACTTTAATTTTCTTTTTTTTTTTTAATTACATGTAAAGATAGTTTTAAGTATTCATCTTTCTGTAAAGTTTTGAGTGTCGAATTTCCCCCTTCCTTTCCTATGACAGCAAGAAATCTCATATAGCTTAGATATGTACAATGATGATTAACATATTTCCACATTAATAAATGTTGTGAAAGAATCAGAACTAAAGGTGAGGGTGAAGCATGAGAAGAAAAACAAATTATAAAAAGTGAAAATAGACTGCTTTAGTCTACGTTCAGTCTCCGTGATTCTCTGGATGGGAATAATATTTTCTATCATATGGAAAGCTCTGTTTTGATAGAAAAGTCCCATTACCTTTAAGGTACATTGACAAATCAAATGGCAGTAATACAGGATTCTGTTGAATTATTTGACAATGTTAAGGATTTGGGGGGATGAGAACATTCTTTTCCAGGTCTTCAGTAAGCTAAAGCCCATACAACTAAAGCCCATGCAAAAACAGTTTACTGGTCACACCTCCCTGGGAGTGCTCCCCACAAAGGCTGTAGACCCTGAACTAGAAGCATGACCAATGATGGCTGGGATGATACTGCCATGACTATGGCTCTTGAGCTTCTCTATAGCAGTTGGTCAATAGTTAAGGCTGCTTGTGGTTAGGAAAAAATTATTCTTCTCAATGGTAGTAGAATGGAGAGGTGGCTGGCCTAGAAGCAGAATTTATAGTCTTGGACATTGCTATTCCCAGGGCTCTTGGGCTCAAGGTCCTGAAACGAAGTGGTGAGCAGCAGTGACTTGATTCACCTGACCATGCTCCTCTCTCTCCCTGGTTGCTTTGTTGTTTCTTTCAGCCAGGCTTGTTCACCTGCCACATCCATAACAGTTGGAAGGAAATTACATTCTTTTTTCTTTGTCAATGGATTCTATATTTTTCAACTTTAACAAGGGCAATCGATTTGTTTAAAATAAAACATTAATAGGGGCAGTGGCACACTGCATAGAGCACTGACCCTGGAGTAAAGAGGACCTGCATGGAAATCCAGGCTCAGACCTAGCTGTGTGGCCTTGGGCAAGTCACTTAAACCTATTACCTTGCAAAAACAAAACAAAAGAAAACAAAACAAAACATAGGAAGACTTTGAAAAAGTTTAATTATATGATGACTAAGCTTGAAACTTCAATATTATTACAAATTATTACAAATCATGCTGGCTTTGTCATGTTCAAGAACTTTGGAAGAAACCATCAGTTTTCCTATCAATGATAACAAAGAAATTGTCCTGAAACTTACATATTTAAAAATTATTTTTAAAAACCAAGTACTCTAAAGTCAATGCAAAGACCTCAAATTCCTAGTCTAATTCAGAAGAATAAAGCATCTAACATTTTCAAAATTAATGAACTTCTAATAAGATTCTAAACTGCCAAAAGTCTACCCAAGAAACTCTATCCAGAGAAGGGAAAGGATTATTTGATTTATGAGAACTCTGAACTTTTAACTCTATATAGAATGGAGAGATTATAGGAAGGGCATTTGAGATGGAGGGAGAGGCAGAGCCTTATTCTGGCCCCTGACAGACCTCAGCACTGAAAGTAATTATGTGAAAGGGGTGTGTGTGTGTGTGCGGGGGTACAAACAGAGTGCAAAAGATCTCCAGGACAATTACCAAACCAGAAGTGGACCATTCTTCCTCTCCACCACTGACCAGACTCCTGGAGAAGGAGAAAAGGGAAAGTTTCATGTGCTCATTCCAAGTTTAGTAGGTACATAATAAATACTAGCAAAATTGAATTCCTCCATCCTTTATGGCCATCACTAGTTATCCTATATCTTGCCTCAGACACTTGATAACTTCCAAGCTGAGAGGCCTTGGGTGAGTCACTTAACCCTGCTTGCCTTGCATTCAGGCCCATCTCCAGTTGTTTTGATTCATATTTGGCCACTTAATCCAGATGACTCTGGAGGAGAAAATGAAAGTGAGACTGGAACTCAGCACAGCCCCCCCCCATTCAATTCACATGCTTGTCTTGGCATCACCTCCCTGGTGTTGATCTTCTTTGAGAATGAAGGACAAACATCATGTCTTGCCACTGGACACAGATGACAGGAGGAGAGTGAGGCTGGTGATTTTGCACAGCCCTGCCTCACTGAAATCCAACTCACTTGCAAGTCAAAACATCACCCTCCTAATGTCATTGGTTCTCTATTTTTTCATTTAAATTTATTTATTTATTTTCTTCCATATGCACATGTATAGTTTTAAGTTACAAAATGTCCTTCCACACTCCCTTCCCACTCCCCTCCCCACAGCTGCAGTCAGTTTAGGATTTGACATATATATTTTGATAAATATATTTACATATCAATAATTTTCAGCAAGAGGAATTAGGATTAATGGAAAGAGTTTGATTTGCATCAAAAAATACCAATCAGGAACTGAATTAGTATTTAATTTGGGTAGAATTATCATTTTTTATTATATTAGCTGATTGATACATTTAATTATATTGATCATGGTGTATTATCCTACTAATAACTTGCTGTAGTCTCATTGATAAAATGCTATTTAAGATGTTTGCATCAATATTCATTAGGGAGCTTGGTGTATAATTTTCTTGGTCTGTTTTGCTTCTTCCTGGTTTAGGTGTCAGCATCATGTTGGGGGGTCATAAAAGGAGTTTGGCAGAAATCTTTCCTATTTTTTAAGTAGTTTATGTAGAATAGGAATTAATTTTTCCTCAAATGTTTTGTAGAATTCACTTGTAATTCCATCTGGACCTGGACACTTTTTCTTAGGGAGTTTATTGATGGTTTCTTCAATTTCTTTTTCTGAGATTGGGTTATTAAAATAATTATTTCCTCTTCTGTTAATCTGGGCAGTTTGCATTTTTGTAAATATTCAACTATTTGACTCAGGCTATGCAATTTATTGTCATACAGTTCAGCAAAGTAGCTTCGAATTATCTCTTTAATTCCTTCCTCCTTTGTGGTTAATTCATCTTTTTCATTTTTGATACTGGTTATTCGGTTATCTTCTTTCTTTTTTTTTTAAATCAGGTTAACCAAAGGTTTGTCTAATTTATTGACTTTTTCATAAAACCTCAGTTTTATTTCTGAGATCAATGGTTTTCTTCCTTTCCATTTTATTAATCTCTCCCTTGGTTTTCAGAATTTCTAATTTGGTATTTAATTGGGGATCTTTAATTTGTTCTTTTTGTAGATTTTTTAGTTGCATACCCAATTCATTAATCTCCACTTTGTCTATTTAATTCCTACAGTCATTGAGTTTCCCCTCAAAACTTCCTGGCTGCATCCCATAAATTTTGGCATGATGTCTCATTACTATCATTTTGTCAGATATAATTATTGATTATGTCTATTATTTGCTGTTTAATCCACACACTATTAAAGAAAAAATTAATTTCTAATTAGTTCTTCGTTTATCTTTCCCTGTCCCTTTATTACCTGTAATTTTTATTGCATCATGGTCTGAGAAGTGTGTACTATTTCTGCCTTTCTGCATTAGATTATAATGTTTTTATACCCTAGTATATGGTCAGTTTTGATGAAGGTGCAATGCACTGCCAAGAAAAAGGTATATTCTTTTCTATTCCCATTAAGTTTTTTTTTTTTTTTTTTTGGTAGGTTTTGTGTGTAAGGCAAATGTGGTTAAGTGGCTTGCCTAAGGCTACAGAGCTAAGTAATTATTGTGTCTGAGACCTGATTTGAATCCAGGTGCTCCTGACTCCAGGGCCGGTGCTTTATCCACTGTGCCACCTAGCCACCCCCTCCCATTAAGTTTTCTCCAGAGATCTAGCATATCTAAGATTTCTAAGATTTCATTCACTTAACTTCGTTCTTGTTTATTTTACTGTTAGATTTATTTTTGTTTTTATTTTGTTTATTGTTTGGCATATTGTATTTGTATATTGTTTGTTTTTGTTGTTAGAGAGAGAGAGAGAGAGAGAGAGAGAGAGAGACAGAGAGAGACAGAGACAGAGAGACAGAGAGACAGAGAGAGACTGAGATTGAGGTCTCCCATTATGAAAATTTTGCTGTCTAGTCTCCTTGTAATTCACTCATTCACTCAGCGTTTCCTTGGGGAATCTGGATGCTACACCACTAGTTTGCATGCATGTTTAGTAATAATAAAGCTTCATTGCCAATGTTACCTTTTAAGAAGATGTAGTTTCCTTCCTTAGCCCTTTTGATGAGATTGATTTTTGTTTTTACTTTATCTGAAATTAGGATCGCTACCCCAGATTGTTTTTTTTTTTTACTTCAACTGAAGCATAATATATTTTGCTCCAATCTTTTACCTTTACCTGGTGTGTAGCTCTCTGCTTCAAATGTGTTTCTTGTAAACAACAAATTATAGGATTCTGCTTTTTAATCCATTCTGCCCTTTTGTCGCTCCAGATGAATTTTGTTGCAATTTTTCTAGCTCATTGAAAAATACCAATCAGGCACTGAATTAGTAATTTAATTTGGGAAGAATTGTCATTTTTATTATATTAGTTGGCCCTAACCATGAGTGTTTGATATTTTTCCAGTTATTTAGATCTGACTTTATTTGGGTGAGAAGTGCTTCACAATTGTGTTCATACAGTTTCTGGGTTTGTCTTGGGAGGTTCATTCCCAAGTATTTAATATTGTCTATAGTTACTTTAAATCTAATTTCTCTTGCTCTTGTGCTTTGTTGTTCCTATATAGAAATGGTGATGATTTATGTGGGTTTGTTTTCTATCCTGCTATTTTGTTGAATTTGTTAATGGTTTCAAAGAGTTTTTTAGATGATTTTCTCAGGTTCTCTAAGTATACTAGCATATTATCTGCAGAGAGTGAAAGTTTTGCTTCCTCATTGCCAGTTCCGATTCTTTTGATTTCTTTTTCTTCTCTTATTGCTGCTGCTAGTATTACTAATACTGTATTGAATATTAATGGAGATAATGGGCATCCTTGTTTCACCCCTGATTTTACTGGAAATGCTCCGAATTTATTCTCATATTCCCATATAATATTTGTTGATGGCCTTAGATAGATACTATTTATTATTTTAAGGAAAATTCCATTTATTACTAAACTTTGTAGAGTTTTTAATAGGAATGGATGATGTATTTTATCAAAGACTTTTCCAGCATCTCTTGAGATAATCATATGGTTTCTGTTGGTTTTGCTTTTGATACATTTAATTATATTGAGTGTTTGCCTAATGTTGAACTATCCCTGCCTGCTTGGTAGAAATCCTATCTGGTCATAGTATATTATCCTATTAATAAATTGCTGTATTCTCATTGACAAAATGCTATTTAAGATTATCTTTTTTCGGTTTTTGCAAAGCAGTGGGGTTAAGTGGCTTGCCCAAAGCCACAGAGGTAGGTCATTATTAAGTGTCTGAGACCAGATTTGAACCCAGGTACTCCTGACTCCAAGGCTGGTGCTCTATCCACTGTGCCACCTAGCCGCCCCTATTTAAGATTTTTGCATCAATATTCATTCAGGAGATTGGAGTATAATTTTCTTGGGTGTTTTGGTTCTTCCTGGTTTATGTGTCAGCATCATGTTGTTTATTGTTTGGTATATTGTATTGGTTTTTTTTTTTTGGTTGTTGTTGTTAGTGAGAGAGAGAGAGAGAGAGAGAGAGAGAGAGAGAGAGAGAGAGAGAGAGAGAGAGATTGAGGTCTCCCATTATTAAAGTTTTGCTGTCTAGTCTCCTTGTAATTCATTCATTCACTCAGCTTTTCCTTGGGGAATCTGGATGCTACACCACTAGTTTGCATACATGTTTAATTTGGGTAGAATGGTCATTTTTATTATATTAGCTGGACCTAACCATTTCAGACTTAATAGCTATGTGACCCTGGGAAAGTCACTTAACCCCAGTTACCTTGCCAAAAAAAGATTAGTGATGCCCCCTTTTTGATTGCCATTTCTCAGTGACTCTCCCCTCCCTCCAGTAGAACTCTCCCTTTCAATGAAAAACTACAGTCAAGGAAAACAAAGCAAAGCATTGGTCAGGTGTGACTACAATGCCTCATTCCCTATAAGCTCCCATTCAGACATATTTTGGAGTTAATTCTTTCATCTAAATGTTGAGTGAAAATCATTTTAGAGACCGTAAATGAGATGGGGCCTGGTTATTTGATTCTAAAAGTCATTTTCTGCAAGACTATATGGTTAAGTGATTTGCTCTAGGTCACACAGCTAGGTAATTATTAAGTGTCTGAGGCTGGATTTGAACTCAGGTCCTCCTGACTACAGGGCCAAAGTTCTATCCACTGCACCACCAAGCTAGGGCCTGGTTATTTGAACAAATTTTACATTTTCCAGGAACTGATTCATAGTTCTTAATATAAATGCTAGTCAGTAACACACTGGGGAAAGTACAGTCATTTGGAAAAGTTGGTGATATCAGTGAAGACTAAGAATGCTATGAGCTAGTATAGCGCAACCTTCCAATGCAACCTGGGGTTTCCAAGGGTATACTGGAGGCAGCTCCCCACCCTGGTCCCCAAGAATTGATTGTTAAATTTTCAGGTTTCATATTTACACCCCAGAAATCAACAAACTCTAGGAATCAGGGTTCGATTTATTGTTTTGTTCATCATCTAGACTTAAGAAACATTAGAAAAAATGTTAATGTAGATTAAACTTAAAAGTGTTTCCTGATAATTTTTTTTTGATGAGAGGGTTATTAGGTATTTACCAGTATTCCCTTAATCACAGTGGGGAATGCTATACATGTGTGTATATGTGTGTGTGGGGGGGGTCCATGAATGTCAACCACATCCCAATTTTTCATATGCCTTACTAATTAATAACAGAGATTTCAGACTGAGGAGTAGTCAAGTGTACCCTGAACTTTTGCTCAAGAGACCTGGATTTCAAGCATTTACCAAGATGGGGTTAGGCAGAGTTGGACATGACTGAAATGAGTGAACAGCACACCAACTAACTCCCAGCCCAAATTTCAGGGAAGATATTGTCACTCACACCATTTCAGGGAGCTGGGAGCAACCAGCTATAATCCTTTTGGTAAGGTGGAGGATCACCAAGTTTTTCGATCTGCCTTCCCCCTGGACCCCACGGACCAATGGGTCTTTTCCCTCTCTCTGCAGTTGCATCTTCCTCTCTTCTTAACTCTGCCAATTAGTAGCTGAGCTCTTTAAGAACTCCTCTAAAATGGATCGTTTTAATTTTCCTTGCACCTATGCTTGCCACATAGTATGTTTTTTAGGTTTTTGCAAGGCAAATGAGGTGAAGTGGCTTGCCCAAGGCCACGCAGCTAGGTAATCATTAAGAGTCTGAGGCTGCCTTTGAACTCAAGTAGTCCTAATTCCAGGGCTGGTGCTCTATCCACTGCACCACTTAGCCGCCTGGCCACATAGTATTTGATAGATGTTTTTCTATTCCATCTTTCTGAGGCTTCAGTTTTTTTTCATTTCTAAAACCAGGATAATAATACATTATTTTGCACGAGTATTGTGAATTTCATCCAAGTCCACATAGGTGAAAGAATGAACTGCAAATCACTATGTAAATTGTGAATATTAGTTAGGATCAATTACACGTAACCAGCAGATTGTCTGTTTTGGATCAAAAATGATGCCAGGGAGTTTTTGAAATATCAAAATGGGTAAAGACACAGTCCCAAAGTAAAGACAGTCTACAGTTCATATTACCTTCTGTTTGTTGGTTTGTTTTTGGTGTTTGCAAGGCAACGGGGTTAAATGACTTGCCCAAGATTTCTCAGCTAGGGAATTATTAAGTGTCTGAGGTCAAATTTGAACTCAGGTCCTGTGCTCTATTCGCTGCACCACCTAGTTGCCTTTTAATAAGGAGGGTGGGATCAGTCAACTTTTTCCCTTTATCAAATTATCCCATAATCCAGTTTGTATAAGCATTCTGGAAACTTCACAACCATATTTGACTTCATCTTTGGACACTTCTTCATTTCTCAAACATTTTCTTTTCTTTTCTTTTTTCTTTCTTTTTTTTCTTTTGGTTTTTTCATGGCAGTGGAGTTAAGTGACTTGCCCAAGGTCACACAGCTAGGCAATTATTCATTGTCTGAGGCCATATTTGAACTCAAGTCTTCTTGACTACAGGGCTGGTGCTCTATTCACTGTACCACCTAGCTGCCCCCTTCAACCATTTTCTGGCTGTGTGCCCCTGGGCAAGTCACTTCACCCTGTTTGCCTCAGTTTCCTCATCTGAAAAATGAACTGAAGAAGGAAATAACAAACCACTACAGGATCTTTGCCAAGAAAACCCCAAATGGGGTCATGGAGAGTTGCATGTGACTCAAATGACTCTAGAAATACTAGCAACACCAGCAGCAGCAGCAGCAGCAGCACCACCACCACCACCACCCAGGCAGCTAGATGTTACAGTGAATAGAGTGCCTGACCTAGAGTCAGGAGGACCTGAATTAAATTTTGACCTCAGACACTTAATAGCTGTTCGATCCTGGGGGAAACACCAGCACCACTACCACCACCACCACCCAGGCAGCTATTATGATCTCAACCACTTACTAGCTGTGTGACCTGGACAAATCACGCAACCACTCTTTGCCTCAGTTTACTCATCTGTAAAATGAGCTGGAGAAGAAAAATACTTCAGTAGCGTTACCAAGAAAACCCCAAATTGGATCATGGAGAGTCCAAAGTGATTGAAATGACTTTTTATTCTCATTGCCAGTACTCTAGGTCAGAGGTGTCAAACACAAGGTTAGAAGAGACCACATTGGTGCCCACAATATTCTGGAACTAGATTAAAATGTAATTGGGAAATATTTTAGCAAAATGAGTCAAAATGCAAAAGAACATAGATAATATTAATATGTGATTTTCTAAATTGATCTGTGGCCCTTATGCACAATTTTAGTAACTCTGTTTTTGTTTGAGCAAATTTTTAGTAAATTTGAGTAAATTTTTATTAGAGTAAATTTGAATAAAAATATTTTATTGTATTTATTGATTTAACCACCAGTGCTCTAAGCCAGATCGTCCTTTTCTCCAACCTAGAATCATGAATAGCCTGTGAAATGACTCCTGAGGTGAAAGTTTAGCAACTGACTCACATTCCCTCCAGTTCCTCTTCTCCCCCCCCCCAAGTTAGGCACATTTAAATTTAACATGCATCATTAAAATTTTCTTCATCACTTTCTCAATTCTAAAGCCGTGGTGTTGAATTCAAATAGAAACCGAGTGGCATATTGACTTAGAAAACCACAAATCAACATCTTTATTTAATTTTTATTTCTTTTGTTAGACATTTCCCCATTGCAGGCTGCAGGTTTGACACCTCTTGAAAAAATCAACAAAACAGTAAAAGAGCTTTAATCTGTTTGCTGATTTTTGAAGTGTAAACGCTCCAGAAAAATAAAATGTTTGCCGAGCCAGTTTGATGTGGTTAAAACTCAGCCCTGGCAATATTCCAATACTATCCTGCTGTCTGATTAGGGTCCTTAAATTAAAGAACCACCCTGATCAAGCCCCCAGATCAAACACTCAGAGCAGCTCCCTGTTGTCTCCTAACCTCCCGATTCCTTATCCTGGCTTTTGAAGCTCTTTGTATCAGTCAGTCAATAAACATTTGTTAAATACCTACTATATATCCCAGATACCGAGCTAGTGTTGGGGATACAAAGTCAAAGAAACTAAACAAAACAATAGAATAATCCCTGCTCCCAAGGAGTTCACTTTCCGCAATTTCCTAAAATCAAAAGCAGTAATAATTTATACCACCTGCTTCACAAGTGTGTGAGGACAGTATTCTGTAGAAAAACATTTATATAAAATTGAGCTGTTTTTACTATCAAAGGGAAGCTAGGGGCAACTAGTTGGTGCAGGGGATGAAGCACTGGCCCTGGAGTCAGAAGGACCTGAATTCAAATATGACCTCAGACACTTAATAATTACCTAGCTGTGTGACCTTGGCAAGCCACGTAATCCTACTGCCTTGTAAATAAAAAATAAATAAATAAAGGGAAGCTAGATGGTGTCCCTGACTTCAAAACTGACCACAGATACTGCCAAGTTGTGTGATCCTGAGCAGGTAACTTTGCCCTGTTTTTTCACTTGTTTCCTCACCTGTGAGATGACCTGGAGAAATAAATGGCAAATCACTCCAGTACCTTTGCCAAGAAAACCCCAAATGGGGTCACAGAGAGTCAGACAGGACTGAAAACAACAATTATTATTGTGGTAATTATAACCTATAATCTATATTGTCATCATCGTCATAACCCTACAAGAATGTCAGCTCCTTGAGGGCAAAACCCATCTCATTTTCTAGTTTTGTATTCTCAGCTTCTAGGCAGCTAGGTGGTGCAGTGGATAGAGTCTTGATCCTGGAGTCAGGTAGATGGGAATTCCAATCTGGTTTCAGACACTTGTCACATACTAGCTGTGTGACCTTGGGTAAATCATTTCATCCCGATTGCCTCCCATCCAGGGCCATCTCCAGTTGTCCTGATCCATATCTGGTCACTGGATCCAGATGACCCTGCAGGGGAAAGTGAAGCTGGGGACTTAGCACAGTCCTCCTCAAATCCAATTCATGTGCTTGTCAGGGCATCCCCTCCCTGATGTCAGGGTCTTCTTCAAGAAGGAAGGGCAAATATCACCATTCTCACGTTCTAGTACAGGGCCTTAAAATGATATAGGTTTTTAAAATGAATTTACTCTCTTACGACTTAATTTAATTTAAGAAGTTTTTATTAAGCATCAATCTCATACCAGTTGAATTCTGTGAGGGGTGAGGGGAGGGAAGCAAGATTAGGGGGAAAAAATTCAAAATAAAATCTTAAAAAAAAATTTTATGTTTTTTTCAATTACATGTAAAAAATAATGTTAAACATTCATTACAAAATCTTTTTTTGACTTCCAAATTTTCTCCCTGTCCTCTTCCCTCCCTAAAATAGTAAGCAATCTGATATAGGTTCTGTATGTACAATCATGTAAAAATATTTCCTTATTAGTCATGTTTGAAAGAAGAAACAAAAAGAAAAGGAAAAGCCCTCAAAAAAAAGGAAAATAAAGTGAATTACATTCAGAGTTCATTAGTTCTTTCTCTGGGTGCGGGGAGCTTTTCCCGTCATGAATTCTTGGGAATTGTCTTGAATCATTGTATTATTGAGAAGAGCTAAGTCTTTCAGAGTTGATCATTGAATAATGTTGCTGTTATTATGTACAATGGGCTTCTGAGTCTGCAAGTTTTGCCACTGGCACCCTCATTGGGGCAGATGGTCATATGTCATGGTATTGGTATATGAGGGATCCTGAGGAAAGAGTTCTGTACTAGAGAGGGGTTGACAGTGCTGTGCCTGTTATTTGCTTTGCATAATATGGGACATGCTTGCTTACATGCTAATGGCATTAAGTAGATTTATGGATACTATCCAGTTTCTTCATGAAAAGGAAAATTTTTTAAATTTATATTTATTTTATTTTTGTACAAATAATGTTTTTTATACATTATTAAAATATTCTTGTTTAAGAGTAAACAGAATACCCCTCCCCTCCCCCCCAAACATAGACCCTCCTGAGCAATATAGTAAAGAGGAAAAAATTAAAATTGAAATGAATCATAATAATAAGTGCAGCTACGTGGCACAGCGGACGGAGCCCCGGCCCTGGCGTCAGGAGCCCCAGAGTTCAAATCCGGCCCCAGGCACCCAACAATCACCCAGCTGTGCGACCCTGGGCAAGCCACCCCAACCCCACTGCCCTGCAAAAAGCAAAAAATAAACCAAAATAAAATAAGATGATGATGATGATGATGATGATGATAACAATAATAGTAATAGTAATGGCGTCCAGGTGGCGCAGCAGAGCACGGGCCCTGGAGCCAGGAGCACCCAGGTCCAAAACCGGCCCCAGACACCCAACAATCACCCAGCTGTGCGACCTTGGGCAAGCCACCCCAACCCCATCCACCCCGCAGACCCCTAATAATAATAACAATAATGATAGAAGAAGAAGAAGAAGAAGAAGAAGAAGAAGAAGAAGAAGAAGAAGAAGAAGAAGAAGAAGAAATGTGCTTCAGTCTGTGTTCCAACACCTCCAGCTCTGTCGTGGCTGGATCACATTCTCTATGATAAGTCCATCACAAAAGCTACTTCCATATTTTTCCACTGTTGCCATTGCTGATTGCAACTCCCTCCATTGTATTTCCCCACTACCATACACTATGTTTTCTCTCTCCTTTCACTCTGTAGCTGAGTGGCGCAGCAGACAGATCCCTGGCCCTGGGGCCAAGAGACCCCGAGCCCACCTACCACCCCTGAGACTCAGCAAACACCTGGCCCTGTGGTCTCGGACAGGCCATCCAATCCCAGTCCCTTACAGGAAGTAAAAAAGAAAATGTGTTCTATCTGACCACTCTCCCCCATGGTCCACCCTCTCCTCCATCACTCACATCCCCCCCCCATCCCCCTGTCCCTCTTCTCTCCTTCTTACTCCAGATGCCTATACCCCATTGAATATATATGCCATTTCCTCTCCGAGCCACCTCTGATGAGAGCCAAGGTTCCCTCATTCCCCCTCGCCTTCCCCCCCTTCCATATCATTGCAATAGCTCATTGTAATAAAAAAATCTTATTATGTGAAATAAACGATCCAGTTTTAACTAAACTATCCTCACAAAATGGACATGTGATTTAAAAAGTTTCCTGCAAAGAAATTGTGCTATAAATACGTCACAAGGTGAGGGCATCAGCTTGACAACAAGTTGCCCCCTTCAAATTCAAAATCATCAAGAAGACCATTTGAAATATGGATTTCGATCCACGAACTTTAATGTTGTACCTGGCCTTACGTGTACCTTGAGACATTAACTAATTATATGATATGAAGCAGGTCATTTAGAAACTAAGTTTGTATGGCTGAAAATGATGTGTAATCTATAATTTATAAAATGGTGCGTAATCTATAAAAGCTTTCATGTACACATGTTTAAAAATCTTAGAGAAAGAATTTTAACATGTTTGAAAAACTTTCCAAATGAAGGATTTCAGTGAATTTGAACTCCCATGTCTGAAACCATTTCTTCTGTCATTTCTTACAGGGCAATAGCATTTCACAACATTCAGATGTCATTGAAATAATGTAGTTTGTTATTCTTTTTATTTTTTTAAATTTAATTCATTTTTTGTTGCAGTGTCAGTTCCAAAATGTCTCCCTCACTCCCCACCCCATTAGATAAGGTCAGCACTTTACACAGATATATAAATACATGGAAAACCATACTATAAATACTTCTATTTGTCAAGTCTCTCTGGAGGTGGACAACAAATATCTTCCTTCACAGATCCTTTGTAGTTTATTTGAGTATTGTACTCCTTCAAAGTTATTGTTCAAACAATATTGCCATTACTATATGCAATATCCTCTTGGTTCAGTTTATATCAGCTGAATATCTTCAATATTTCATACTAACCTTTCCATGTTTTTCTAAATTCAACCAACTCACCATACTAACAGTAGTATTTCAACATAATCATATACCACAACTTGTTTGGCCATTCTCCAATTGATATGAGCATCCCTTCAATTTTGACTTTTTTGCCACCCCAAAGTAAACTACTATAAATCTTTTTTGGACATAAAGGTTCTTTTCCTTTTTCCCCGATCACCTTGGGAAATAGATCTAATAGTAGTGTGGTACACAGGGTATACACAGTTTTTTAATTCTTTGAGCATAATTCCATATTGCTTTCCCAAATGGTTAATTCATAGTTCCCCCAACAGTGTAGTATTGTCCCATTTTGCCCTCAAAATCTTCCAACACTTGGCACCTTATCTCTCATTTTAACCAGTCTGAGAGGTAATTGTAAAATGACGTCTCAAAGTTCTTTTAATTTGCATTTTGAACAATAATGACCATATATAGTTTTGCTTTCTTCAGCTTGCTATTCTTTTAAAATAGATAACAAAGTCAGCATGTAATTGTCAAAGCTGGCCTTCTGGTCCATGGTTTCTTCTGGTCCTTTCTTCTGCTTCAATAACTCAATTTATTATGGTTTTTTTCCCAACACTATCCCTCAGTCCTCTTTCCTTTTTCACGTCTCCTAACCCTAGCCTCTCTTTTTCTCTCCCCCCACCCCAATGAAAAGAAGAAAAAGAAAACTTTTGTAATAATTCGGTACATTGGCTATCACATTCTGTACTGAGTCCCTCACCTCTGGGTCAGGAGGTGGGCAGCATCCATCATCATTGTTCCTTTGTAACTGGGCTTGGTCACTGCATTGATAAGTATTTTTTTTAACAAGGTAATGGGGTTAAAAAGTGACTTGCCCAAGGCCACACAGCTAGGTAATTATTAAGTGTCTAAGGCCATATTTGAACTCAGGTCCTCCTGGCTCCAGGGCCAGTGCTCTATCCTAGCTGCCCCAAGTATTCTTTTTTTTAAATTTATTTATTCATTTTTTCCAACTATATGTAATGGTAGTTTTCAACAGTCATTGTTGTTGCAAGATTTTGAGTTTTGCAGTTTTCTCCTTCCCTCCAATCTAATATAGGTTATACATGGATAACCATGTTAAACATAGATCCATATTAATCATATTGTGAAAGAAGAATCAAATCAAAATGAAAATGTTAGGAAAAAAACAGTATATAAGACAACTTTTAAAAACTGAAAATAGTAAGCTTTGATCTACATTTAAATTTCACAATTTCTTCTCTGGCTATGGAAGGCATTTTCATTACAAATCTTTTAGCATTGTCAGGTTATTGTATTGCCGAAATGAACAAGTCCATTAATCATCATTCTTGAGTCTTTCAAAGTTGTTTGTCTCTATAAACCTTTTGTTATTGTACAAATTTATCTCAAGTTTCTACTCATTCTATGTTAGCTCATACATTTCTTCCCAGGTTTTTCGAAACTATCTCCTTCATAATTTCTTACATTATGATAGTAGTTCATTACATACATTCACCATAATTTGTACAGTCATTCCCCAAGAGGTGAAATCCACCCTTGGAACAGTTACAAAGCTCAAATCCAGCCTCAGACACTTGACAACTAGCTGTGTGACCTTGGGCAAGTCACTTCACCCAGACACTCGAATCCAGGGCCATCTCCAGTGATTCTGATTCATATCTGGCCACTGGACCAGATGGCTCTGGAGGAGAAAGGGAGACTTAGCACAGACCCCCCCCCCCTCCCCAAATCCAATCTGTGTGCTTGTCATGGCATCATCTCCCTGGTCTTCTTTGAAAATGAAGGACAAAAATATTATTAAATCTACCCTTAGTTTCCAGTTCTTTGCCACTACAAAAAAAAAAAAAAAACCTGTTGTATTTTTCTACATAATAGATCCTGTTCTCTTTCTTTGATCTTTTTTGGGTTATATGCCAGTAGTGACCAGCATTGTTGGGTCAAAGGAAAACTCAGTTTAGTAACATTTGTGCACCAGTTCCAATTGCTTGGACCAATTCACAGTTCCGCCAACCCTTGTATTAATGATCCTTTCCAACAATTCTTCTTTCACTTTTCTTTTTTCCCTTTCTTTCTTCATTATCTTTGTTAATCTAATGAGCATGAAGTGGAAATTTAGAGTTGCTTTTAATTGCAATTCTCTAATTATTCGTGACTGGGAGCATTTTAAAATATATTGCTGAAGGGGTGGCTAGGTGGCGCAGTGGTTAGAGCACTGGCCCTGGAATCAGGAGTACCTGAGTTCAAATCCGGCCTCAGACACTTAATAATTACCTAGTTGTGTGGCCTTGGGCAAGCCACTTAACCCCATTGCCTTGCAAAAAAAAAACAACTAAAAAAAATATTGCTGATATAATAACTTGTATTAATTCCTTTGAAAATGACAAATGTTGAAGGGACTTCTAGATAACAGTCATATTAATGTACATATTAATATAAAGGGGAAATGTGAATTGGATTAGCTGTTTTGGAAAGCAATTTGGAATTTTATATATATATATATATTAGATTTTTTTTCAAGGCAATGGGTTTTAAGTGGCTTGCCCAAGGCCACACGGCTAGGTAATTATTAGATGTCTGAGACTGGATTTGAACCCAGGTACTCCTGACTCCAAGGCCAGTGCTTTATATGCTGTGCCACCTAGCCACCCAATTTGGAATTATATTGAAAAAAATTACTAAACTGTCTAGTCCCTTTGATCCATCAGTAATGATTTTTGGCATAAATCCCATAGATCAGAAAAGAGGCAAAGGACCTATATGTACAAAGATATTTATTGCAGCTCCTTTTATGGTGGTAAAAAATTGGAAACTGAGGATGTGCCCCTTGTCAACTGGCAATCATAATGTCATAAGATAGATGTGAAAACCAGGTTTATTACAAGAAAAATGAACATGAATGTGGAACTCAGAGGTTTCATAGTCTTTAGTCTTTACATTTTTAAAATAGCTAGATAAAAAGAGGAGGGGAATGACATGTGAGAGGCAATGGATAAACAGAGGTGGGGGAAAAAGACAAGCTCTCTCCCCATAGGGAGAAGCAAGATGATGGCAAAAGCCACATTCTTTTCCCTTATGAACTGCTAGACTATGAAGATAGGAGGGACTGCTTATCTGCAAAGGATTCCAGCTGCACAAACATTATCTCAGCCTGGGACAGACAGGTTAGCATCTGTCTTGCTTCCCAAGAACAAACGGGGCCCAGTTTGGGATGGAACAAGAAATTATGTCAAATCAGGGGAAGTTTTGTCCTTGATACATTCAGGGCCTACAATGCTCTGGCTTCGGTATTCAGGGAACCCCTTAACAGCCATTAATATCATCAATTGAGGAATGGGCAAAAAATTAGATATACTGATGTAATGGAATATTATTGAAATGTATCAAATGACAAAAGGGATGATTTTGCTGAAATTATGATAAAATAAAGGTAAATTGAGAGACAAAGTTCCAAGCATGATCAATTTATTAGTTAGGCTAGTAGTAACCAATAAATTAGGTCACTGACCTCACTCTATGACCAAAAATATTGAGAGAGGATTGACAGGGTCTTTTATAACAATTAGCAGAATAACAATGCAAAAATCTCACACAACATAGGTGTGCCTTCTTTTGATTGGCTATTGATGACATAGTCAGAATTGAAATCACATCATTTAGACCTCCCCTTCTGTTTTTTTGTTTGTTTGTTCTGGTTTTTGCAAGGCAATGGGGTTAAGTGACTTGCCCAAGGTCACACAACTAGGTAATTATGAAATATATGAAACTGGATTTGAACCCAGTTCCTCCTGACTCCAGGGCCAGCACTCTATCCACTGCACCACCTAGCTGCCCCCTTAGACCTTGCCTTCTGATACTGCTTTAACTGCAGCCAAGATAAGGTGCTTCCAGTCAAATAACAAAGGTTCTCAGATGATGGGAGTAGTCTTCAGGCTGATGGAAGTTGCTACAATGGTGTAAATATACAATATTTGACCAGTTAGTTTAATCAGGTTTCTATGGAAAATAAGTGGGTAGGGTTACAAAGGCAAGCTTTTCTGGGAGGTAGGGGGTGGGTGAAGTTTACAAGGGGAAGGAACCTCAAATGGGGATACTAAATTTAGCTTGATAAAATCTTAGCAAATTAGAATTACAATCAATTTTCAATTTTACACTTGAAATTACAATCCCTCCCCCTCTGATTTTTTGGGAGGTTAGTCTTCCCCTGAGTCACTTAGTCTGATCAGTTACAAATCAAGGTACAGTAAAAAATCATATATGTTTGGCAAGGCAATTATTACAGAAACAAAACTAGTGTGGCCTCCTATCTCTGTTGAAGTGACATGTTTATAATTGTTTGTTCTGATGCTAAAACCACAATATATGGGAACAGAAGCCAAAAGAAATTTCATCCCAAATATTCTATATAATTCACTCCTTGGTCTTTTGAGACACATTGAAAAACACTGTCAGAGGCCATCTCCTTTGATAAATAGGTCTTACAGAAATAGCAGCGCATTAGAAAAGAAGGTGAGTGAAGGGTAAATGAATAGTCAGTCTTTTTCTTTAGTAATTCATTCCCAATGTCCATTTCATGAGCACATCATATCTTTGGGTCCAGATGTCTTATATAGTCATATGGTTTTTGAAAACATGTCCTTTTGAGAATTCTAGAATGGGTCTGTTCTCAGAGCAGTTGTGAAGGATGAGATTTCTAGAAGATCTGATTCAGGTTACTTGTAGAGATTTTTAGCTATTTCTGCTGGAATATTTTGCAAAACAGACCTTAACCCAATTTAGTATACTCTCCTATATCTGGTTTTCCAATAACCAGCTCAAAGCATCAAGAACCCATAATTCACCAAAAAAAATTAAGTTTTTATCTCACCTGCTGTTGTCTAAACCTTGAAGCTGATATGGGCACTGCCATCAACAGACTAAAGAGAGAATTCCTTTTCTTTTGAATTATAAAGATTTGATTTGAGTTTTACAATTTCCCCCCCTCATCTTACTTCCCTCCCCCCAGCCCCCACAGAAGGCAATTAGCCAGTCTTTACATTGTTTCCATGGTATACATTGATCCAAATTGAGTGCTATAAGAGCAAAATCATGTACTTAAGGAAGAAACAAAGTACAAGAGGTAACAAGATCAGACAATAAGATATCAGTTTTTTTTTCTAAACTAAAGGTAATAGTCCTTGGTCTTTGTTCAAACTCCACAGTTCTTTCTCTGGATATAGTGATATTCTCCATTGCAGAGAGCCCCAAATTGTCCCTGATTGTTGCACTGTTGGAATGAGTGAGTCCTTCAAGGTTGATCATCACCACCATGTTGCTGTTAGGGTGTGCAATGCTTTACTGGTTCTGCTCATCTCAGTCAGTATCAGTTCATGCAAATCCCTCCAGGCTCCCCTGAATTCCCATCCCTCATGGCTTCTAATAGAACAACAGTGTTCCCTAACACACATACACCACAATTTGTTCAGCCATTCCTCAATTGATGGACACCCCCCTCGATTTCCAATTCTTTGCCACCACAAACAGGGCTGCTATGAATATTTTTGTGCAAGTGATGTTTTACCCTTTTTCATCATCTCTTCAGGATATAGACCCAGTAGCAATATGGCTGGATCAAAGGGTATGCACATTTTTGTTGCCCTTTGAGTGTAATTCCAAATTTCTCTCCAGAAAGGTTGCATGAATTCACAGTTCGACCAACAATGTAATAGTGACCCAGATTTCCCACAACCCTTCCAACAATGATCATTGTCTAAAGAGAGAATTCTGAAAAAATTCAGGAGGGCTTGACTTTTAAGATAATCCTTTCTAATAAAGATTAATTTTTATCAAAATAGACATCTAAGCTAGGGTGCATAAAAGAAAAACCTTCAGTTTTAAATTAAGTTTAAAAAATAAATCTTCTACTCCATTCAATTTTGAAAGAAAAGGAAAAAATTATGTTATATCTTTTTCTTATGTTTATCTTACAATCTCCCTTTGGGAAGATAATATCATCATATCAACTTGAAAGAAAATTCATACTCATACATGAACCTACAATTCTTAAGGGGGGTGACAAGCTTAAAAGTTCTTTTTATTTATTTGGATAGGGAAATATATTTCATACTGTCTTCTTAGTGTTTGGAATATGAACTAGCAGTAACTAAGATGTCTTACTGGCCACCTGCTCTGACAGGGAAACTTGTTGTAAAAAGAAAAAAGGGACATAGTCAGTCATAGCAGGGGAATAATGCTCCTCTAACTCTGACTTCACATGAGTTTCTTGATAGTCAATAATGTAGGAAAGTATCACATTATTCATGGAGCATGGGAGACAGGCTTATGATTGACTAGGTGGAAAAATTTCTTGTTTAGGAAACTGAGACAAGAGAATCCTTCCTACCTTACTTAGTACATGCTAAGATCATCCCCTCAACCTTTCCCAGGGAAAGATACCACCTGTAAGCCTGTACCTGGTATTTCCTTGAACACATTAGAAGATGTATTAGTGTTTTTTTAATTTAAGAGAGAGATGGTCAAACCCTTTTATTAATAAATATGATGGCATTATTAATGAAATGATTAAATTATTCAAAAAAGATGTATTGATGATTTCAGATTTTCATTCTTGGAATTAAAACTCAAAGTAATGTCAAGTAACAGTTCAACAAGTTTTTACCTCAAACAGCAAAATCTTGGGATAAACAGCATGATAGCTGTTTTCAATACATTAACAAATAAAAATCCATAAGGGGCAGGTAGATAGCACAGTGGATAGGGCACAGGTCTTGGATTCAGGACAGGAGTTTGAATCCAACCTCAGACACTTGCCACTTACCAGATTGTGATCTTGGGCAAGTCACTTCACCCTGATTGCCTCCTATCCAGGGCCACTTCCAGTAGTACTGATCTGTATCTGGCCCTGAACCCAGGTGAGTCTGGAGGAGAAAGTGAGGCTGGTGACTTAGCATGGCACTCCTTCACTCCAATTCATGTGCTTGTCCTGGCTTCACCTCTGTGATGTCATGGTTTTCTTAGAGAATGAAGAACAAATATCATCATCATGTGGGGTCCAAGAAAAGAAATACGTTTTTAAGATTTCTCATTGTGACTGGACACTAGTACTCATCAATTTCACAACTTTATTTTAGGTTTTTGCAAGGCAAATGTGGTTAAGTGGCTTGCCCAAGGCCACACAGCTAGGCAATTATTAAGTGTCTGAGACTGGATTTGAACCCAGGTACTCCTGACTCCATCACCCGTGCTTTATCCACCCCTGTTTCACAATTTTCAATCAGTAAGGCTGGGGTAAGCTGAGTTGATCATCTCTTCAGGTAAGGGCAACCTGAAGAAATATATATATATACATATATATATATATATACACATATATATATATATGTATATATATATAACACAGTTTTGGCAAGGTGTTTTTCCATTCAAATATAAGAAATCTCAGAACACAATAACAATAAAAGCACTACACAAATCCCTCCCTTTGGGAGGTGGATTTTAGACGGGGAAACAGAGATGACAAAGAAAGATATTAAGTTTTGACTATTTTTTTTGGTAAGGCAATGAGGTTAAGTGGCTTGCCCAAGGTCACACAGCTAGGTAATTATTCAATGTCTGAGGCTGGCTTTGAACTCAGGGACTCCTGACTCCAGGGCCGGTGCTCTATCCACTGTGCCACCTAGCTGCCCCAAGTTCTGCCTTTTCTAATAGGAAAATATACCTAACTATAAATGAAATCACATAAGACAAATGAATTTCACATGGGAAACACATATAAGACTCTAACAGTTCAAATTCACAACTGATAGGTCAGTTCAAAGTATATTTGGTCATTGTTGTTAAAGTTTCTTACTCTAGTATTATAGGTGGAGGGCTAGTAGGGTATCATGATTTTTGACCCAAAAAACTCTGAGGAAGCTGGTCTCACTCTGGTAGCAGGGGATCCAGTTCCTCAGATGGGAGTCCTAGGGAATTGGAACAGTGGTTAGAATCCAGGGAACAGAAAAGAGATTTAATACAATGGTTCCCAATTTGCACTATATAAGAAATCACTTAAGGTGCTATCTGTAGTCACATTTAAAGTTTATTGTAAGGTAGTGGATAAAGCACCGGCCTTGGAGTCAGGAGTACCTGGGTTCAAATCTGGTCTCAGATACTTAATAATTACCTAGCTGTGTGGCCTTGGGCAAGCCACTTAACCCCATTGCCTTGCAAAAAAAAAAACAATCTAATGGAGCACTGAAATGAAATAATCACAATAGCCACCATTTCTAATAGTGTTTATTATATGATATGGGCAAGGCACTGTGCTAAACACTTTATAAGCATCTGTTCTCCACAAGAAACCCTGAGAAATGCACTCAACTAAAATTTCAATTGTAACAATTAACGAAAGACTAAATTATGTTAATTTTTAGTGAAATTGTAGTGAAATCTTTTATTTTTTTAGTGAAATCTTTCTTTAAAACAAAACAGAGCCTAGCCTGAAAAGAGTTGCATGAACTGATGCTGAGTGAAGTGAGAAGAAGCAGAAGAACATAATACACACTGGCAGCAACATTAGGTGATGATCAGTTATGATGGATTTGTTCATTTTAGCAGTACGATAAGCAAAGACAATTCTAAAAGACTTGTGATAGAAAATATCATCCATATCCAGTCAAGGAACTGTGAACTTTAAATGCAAACCATAGCTTACTATCTTTAATTTTTAAAAGTTATCTTATATATTATGTTTTTTTTACTATCTAATGTTTTTTTTCTGATTTGATTTGATCCTTCTTTACATGTATAGCCTATGTTAGATTGCTTTCTGTCAGGGGGGATGGGGGAGGGAAAGAAGAGAGGGAGAAAAATGTATAACTCAAAACCTTGCCAAAAAGTGATCCTTGAAAACTATCATTGCATGTGGTTGGAAAAATAAATAAACAAAATATCAAAAAAAGGAATCTCCAATATAACAGAAAAAAACAGAAAAATATTTCTGACTTTTAACTTTATTAAGTTACATTTAACTTACAAGCTTTAAAAAAATCATTGTTTAATTATTTCCGTATTATTCTGAGATAATTGCCTTCAAAGATGACAATATTTGAATATGACTTAAGGTAATATACATGAGGATATTTAAAAGCTAGTGGATGGCAAGTTCAAGCTCCTATATCTAATTATCTTTACTCAAATGTTTAAATATTAACTTCAATAACAAATATTTTACAGGTAACCTGTCCTGATTCCAGAAATTTGCTATGAAAGTAAAGGAAGGGACAAAGTTATAGCAGAGGAAAATATTCCCCTAATCATTTTAAATGCAGATGAGAGAGTTAAAGCCATCAGTCAATCATATTGTCATTTGAATTTTAGTCATACGAGGTGGGAAAGTTTCCTGTAGCAGTTCTCAGGGAAGCTAGGTGGCACTGCAGTCAATAGAGTGCTAGCTGGAATAACCCTAGGTAAGTGGCTTAAATGCTGTTTGCCTCACTTTCCTGCTCTATAAAATGAACTAGAAAATCCATTAAAAATCTATGAAATGGAATTGCCTTGGATCGTTGGATTGATCAGAATAGCTCATTCAGAGTAGATTATATTTACAATACTGCTGTTATTTGACAATTTCAAAAGACTCATCATGAAAAACTGCTATCCACATCCAGAGAAAGAACTGTGGAGTCTGAATGCAGGTTGAAGCATACTTTTTAAAAATTTCATTATTTTGTTCATACTTTTTGTCTTTTTTGTTTGTTTTTTTCTAATACAGTATGATTAATATGGAAATAGGGCAGCTAGATAGGTACTATGGGTAGAGTTTGGCTCTCAAGTCAGGAGGACTTTAGTTCAAATCTAACCTCTGACACTGTGTGATCACTGTGTGATCTTGAGCAAGTCACTTTACCCTGATTGCCTCCCATCCAGGGCCATCTCCAGTTAATGCTGATTCCTATTTGGTCACTGGACCCAGATGGCTCTGGAGGAGAAAAGGGATCCTGGTGATTTAGCACAGCCCCCCTCACTCAAATCCAATTCATGTGCTTTTCATGCTATCACCTCCCTAATGTCATAGTGTTGAAAGACTTTCATGACATGTAGTTGGAAAAATAAAAATTAAGTTAAATTTTAAAAAGTTTTTTAAATTAAAAAAGAAATGAAAGACAACTTAATAATATCGAAATATGATTTATAAGATTGCACATTTTATTTAACTTATTATCAAATTGATTACTCTCTTAGAGAAGAGAAAGGGGAAGAAGAGAGCGAAAAAATTTGGAACTCAAAATTTTATTAAAAATCGAATGCTGGGGCAGCTAGGTGGTGTAGTGGATAAAGAACCAGGCCTTGGAGTCAGGAGTACCTGGGTTCAAATCCAGTCTCAGACACTTAATAATTACATAGCTGTGTGGCCTTGGGCAAGCCATTTAACCTCATTTGCCTTGCAAAAACCTAAAAAAAAATGCTAAAAATTGTCTTTTACATGTAATTGGAAAATATAAAATACTACTTAAAAGGAAAAACTAGAAATAAGCAAGAAACAGGAAGGCTGCTACTTGCTTTCTATGTGTTCTTTCATCAGAAGTTTTCCAACTTTTACTAATGAGATAATTAGGTTTTATTTTAAGCATCTTCTTCCACAAATTAGGAAGGTTTTTAAACTAAGAACATTTGATTAGGATACTGAAAGATTAAAAGTTTCATGACCTTTGGGCCAGTGTGATATAATGAATTGACTCTCTCGTAATTTCTGGATAGGCCTATGATTTTTAAGGATGTAGGGAACCTTAAAATTTAACCTTATTATTCCCAACTAAAATTCAATTACCACATTATAAACTTGAGTGTGGGGCTGGTTCTTAAGAGCCAGATAAATTTAAGCTGCCACGTGTACCTGAAAATTTAACAATACTCAAGAGCTGATTACAGTTTTAATCCATTTTATTTTAGGTTTTTGCAAGGCAAACAGGGTTGTGTGGCTTGCCCAAGGCCGCAGAGCTAGATAATTATTAAGTGTCTGAGATCGGATTTGAACCCAGGTACTCCTGACTCCAAGGGCTGGTGCTTTATCCACTACGCCACCTAGCCGTCCCTCAATCCATCTTTTTAACGATCCCCCTTTTGATCTTCTCGATTTAAAACAATAAACTTGGGGAAAGAATGATTGGAAGTTAATTAGGTACAAAAGAAACAGTAGTCAATGACTATAGTAGTCTACTGTTTGATAAATCCAAAGACTCTAGCTTCTGGGCTCAGAACTTATGATTTGACAAAAACTGCTGGGAAAACTGGAAGATAGTATGGCAGAAATTAGGCATAGACCAACATCTCATACCCTACACCAAGATTAGGTTGAAATGGGTACAGGATTTCGACATAAAGGGAACAAAGAATAGTCTAGTTGTCAGGTCTATGGAGAGAGGTGTAGTTTATGAGTAAATTAGAGAGAAAACATTATAGATTGCAAAATGTATAATTTTAACTACATTAAATTTAAAAGTTTTTGCATAAATAAAAACCAATTCAAGATTAGAAGGAACAAAGAAAGCTGGGAAACAATTTTCATAGCTGGTGTTTCTGATAAAGGATTTGTTTCTAAAATGTATAGAGAACTGAGTCAAAATTCTAAGAATACAATTCATTCTTCAATTGATAAATCCTCAAAGGATATGAACAAGCATTTTTCAGATGAAGAAATTATAGCTAGCTATAGTCATATGAAAAAAATGCCCTAAATCACTATTGATTAGAGAAATGCAAATTAAAACAACTCTGAAGTACCATTCCACACTTATCAGATTGTTTAAAATGATAAAAAAAAAAAAGAAAATGATCAATGTTGGGGAGGATGTGGGAAAATTGGGTCACTAATGCACTCTCAGTGGAGTAGTGAACTGATCCAATCATTCCAGAGAACTATTTGGAACTATGCCCAAAAGGCAATCAAACTGTGCAAACCCTTTGATCCAGTAATACCACTATTAGGTCTGTATGCCAAAGAGATCATTAAAAAGGAAAAAGATCCACAAGTACAAAAATATTTATAGCAGCTCCAAAGAATTGGAAATCGAGGGGATGCCCGTCAATTGGAAAATGGTCGAATAAGTTATGGTATATGAATGTGATGGAGTACTATTGTTCTGTAAGAAATCATGAGCAGCCTGACTTCAGAAAAGCCTGGAAAGACTTGAATGAACTAATGCTGGGTAAAGTTAGTAGAACCAGGAGAACATTGTACACACTAACAGAACATAGTGAGATTATCAACTACTGTGGACTCAGCTCCTCTTAGCAATTCAGTGATCAAGGATAATCCTAACAGAGCTGCGTTGGGAAAATGACATTCACATCCAGAGAAAAAAATTATAGAGTTTGAACGTAGAGGAAAACATAATACATTCACTTTTAAAAATTTCCTATTTTGCTTGTTCTTCCTTTATCACGGGTTTTTTCCTCATTAGTTCTATCTCTTCCTTCAAAGTATGACCAATATGGAAACATATTAAACACAATTGTACATGTACAACGTATGAGCGAAGGGAAGATGGTAGAAAAAATGTAGAACTCAAAAGCTTGCAAAAGGATGAATATTGAAAACTATCTTTTCATGTAATTGGAAAAAAATTAAAAAATAGTAAAGTAATAGGACCTAGAAAAGAAAAAAAAAGGCTGATCCACCTTTCACTTTTCAGCAACTGGTTAGAATTTTCTCTGCAGATTCATTATTCCCCTCCTTTCTTTAAAATGCCTAGATAATATTCTATGATTATATAACATAATCAAGAGAGTTTCATTTTTCAAATCTCAGTAATATTTTTATTCAATCTATTGATACAATACAATGATCTTTACCATAGTAGCATCTATATCTATATCTATATCTATATCTATATCTATATCTATATCTATATCTATATCTATATCTATATCTATATCTATATCTATATCTATATCTATCTATACACATATGTTTGGTTTTTGCAAGGCAAAAAGGTTAAGTGACTTGCCCAAGGTCACACAGCTAGATAATTATTGTCTAAGGCCAAATTTGATGCTCTATCCACTGTGCCACCTGGCTGCTCCCAGCATATATATATATATATATTTATTATCAAGCAACATTTTTATTGATGTCAGCATAGAGACTTGTACATGTGTTTCTTCAAAAAAACAATAAAAAACCCACAAGAAGCTACTCAAGAGTCACTCTGTATCTTTCTACATTTTGAGACATCTGGTTGCAAAAAAAAAAAGGAAAAAAAAGAAAAGACAAGGTAATGTTATCTTATTTGTCAGTATCCCACACACCGAGGCTGAGAGAGCCAGTGCACATCTGCAGCTCTGTACACATCAGTGTCCTGGACCTCTCTGGCCACTAAACTAACTACAGACAGGTTGCTTGACTATAGGTGGGGGGAGTGTTTTGATATTCACTCCAATCATTAATTCTTGTCAACACAACAACAAAAGGTGTCATTCAGAAACTGTGCATATACTGGATGGAATGTGCAAAGATTGTGAATATATTTATACTTTCCAGGGTGAAGGATTTCACTCAGATAAACGTGTGATGCCCAGCTCTCCACTAGCATTCCCTGGCAGGGAAGAGATCAGCAATGCAGAGACTAGAGACAAGTGAACCACAAATCAGCATTACTGGGCTGGGGAGGAGAGGAGACTAAGAGGGACGGATGGAGAGGTAGAAGTCACACTTGGGGTGGGGGTTTGGCTAAGCTAGTAAGGCAGAGCTGCTAACACAATGAAGCCTGGTCAAAACAGAGTAGGCTAGTTATGAAATGTCCAACACAAATTTAAAGCTTCTGTAAACAAAACAGGCAGCATTAGAGACATGATGAGCGATACCAGCATATATTTTCAAATATTATTTTTTTACATTCTAAATTGATTGCATCCAAGGCCAATATAGGGAAATCTTGATCAAAGTATACTTTAAGGACTGTGATGAATCAAAATCTTAAGAGATGAAATTTCTGTGTAATTAATAATCAATTTATTAATCAAACTTGGTAATAATCAACAAATTGATGATTATTGGTCTCTCTAGATAATCAAATACTCAATCATGAAGATCCTTGAATGCTTAAAAACCTTTAGAAAAGGGAGTGCCCCTGACAGGTAAAAAATCAGCCCTGATTGTAAACAATTAATATGGGGTAGACTTTCAAATGAGGAGGTGGGTTCAAAGTCTTAAATTTCTCCTGCTTGAGAAGATGGTGTAATCACAAGACCTAGTAGCCTAACAACATTTTGGAAAAAAAGAATTTATTTCTATCCAGGTGGATTCCCCTGGACTCTAATAAAGGGGTATAATGAAATGGACCTAATGCTTTAGGGTTGGAATGCACCTAGATTAGAATCTCGGTGCGGGGTGGGGATGGGGGGGGGGTGTGGGGGTGTGGGGTGGGGGGGGTGGGGGGGGTGGAGCCAAGATGGCGACAAGAAAGGATCAAGTCTTAAGCGCTCTCTGATAAAACTTATAAGCTAAGGACTCTAACTAAACTTTCAAGAGACAGAACTCACAAAGGGACCCAGTGAGGCAGTTCTCCTACTCAAGGTAACCTGGGAAAGAGTAGAAAGGCTCTGCTCCCTGGGGTTGGAGGGCAGCCCATTAGAGTGAAAGAACTTCAGCCTCCTGGAGGCAGCCTCAGGGCACTGGGAGCTACGGCTCTCAGCAGCAGGAGAGTCTCCTGAGCTATACCCTGGGGAGCACCAGGCACAAAGTGGGGGAACAGCGGGGGACCTCTGCCAGAGCAAGCACGTGGAGCCCAGCCCTCAGGGCACAAAGGAAGCAAAGTGGTCTTTCTGCAGCTCAGATCCGGAAACAGAAACAGGCAGAGCCTGTAAGCAGGAGCCCCCAGGGCACGAGCCCATTGAGCTGAGGGAGGGGAGTGAAGAGAGACTGAAGAGCTCTGTCCTCTGCCCCTGGAACAGGACTCTGGGGCTCTGACCACATTCAGATCCTGATTGCAGTCTAGGCACCCCCATAGAATAGCAGGCCCCCCCCCACCTCAGCCCTGTGGCAGAGGGGGGGGCGCTTATGGTCATTCACAGACCAGGAGGGAGGACAGAGCCTCACACACTGAGACCCTTGTGGGAGTGCCCCAAAAGCTCAAGAAGCACCCCAAAACCAGGCCCAGGCTGGGAAAATGAGCAAGCAGAGAAATAAGAGGAAGACCATTGAGAAATATTTTGCAAATGAGCCCAAGAAGGACTAAAATACTCAGTCTGAAGATGAGGAAGCACAAGCTCCTACATCTAAAGACTCCAAGAAAAACAGAAATTGGGCTCAGGCTATGACAGAGCTCAAAAAAGACTTTGAAAATCAAATGAGGGAGTTAAAAGAAAAAATGGGAAATTAAATGAGAGAGATGCAGGAAAAACATGAAAATGAAGTCAGCAGCTTAGTCAAGGAAATCCAAAAAAATGCTGAAGAAAATAGCATGCTAAAAACCAGCTTAGGTCAAATGGAGAAAACAGTTCAAAAAGTTATTGAGGAGAAGAATGCCTTAAAAAGCAAAATTGGCCAGATGGAAAAAGAGATAAGAAAACTCTCTGAGGAGAAAAAATCCTTCAGACAAAGAGTAGAATTCAGGGAGATTGATGAATTTACCAGAAATCAGGAATCAATACTTCAAAACCAAAAAAAAAATGAAAAATTAGAAGAAAATGTGAAATATCTCATTGAAAAAACAACTGATATGGAAAACAGACTTAGGAAAGATAATTTGAAAATTATTGGAATACCTGAAAGTCATGATCAGGAAAAGAGCCTTGACATCATTTTCAAAGAATTCCTACAGGAAAATAGCCCTGATATTCTAGAAGCAGAGGGCAAAATAGAAATGGAGAGAATCTACCAATCCTCCAGCAAGGCTGAATGTCCTCTTCCAGGGAAAAAGATGGACTTTCAATGAACCAGGGGAATTTCAAATGTTCCTTTTGGAATGGTCAGAGCTGAACAGAAGGTTTGATCTTCAGATACAGGACTCAGGTGAAGCATAGAGAGTGGAGGAGAAGGGGAAAATATGAGGGACTTAATGATGATGAACTACATGTATTCCTGCATAGAAAAAATGACACTGATAATACTCATATGAACTTTCTCAGTTAATAGAGCAGGTAGAGGGAGCTTTTATAGTTGAAGTACAGGAGAAAGCTGAATCTGAAGATAAAATATGGTGTAAAAATGGAGTCAATAGAAAAAAAGGGAAATGTAATGGGAGAAAGAAAAAGGAGGGGGGGAATAGGCCAAGATATTTCATATAATAAGATTTTTCTTTATTACAATGAGCTATTGCAATGATATGGAAGGGGGGGAGGCAAGGGGGAATGAGGGAACCTTTGCTGTAATCAGAGGTGGCTAGGAGAGGAAACAGCACACATATTCAATGCGGTATAGACATCTGGAGTAAGAAGGAGGGGGGGGAGCAGGGTAAGGGGTGGGGATGTGAATAAAGGAGGAGAGGATGGACCATGGGGGGAGAGTGGTCAGATATAACACATGTTCTTTTTTACTTCTTGCAAGGGGCTGGGATTGGAAGGCCTGTCCAGGACCATAGGGCCAGGTGGATGCTAGGCCTAAGGGTTGGTATGGGGGCTCAGGGCCTCTTGGCCCCAGGACCAGGGATCTGTCTGCTGCGCCACTCAGGTATGCTACAGCAGAGTCAGAGTGAAAGGAGAGAGAAAATATAGTACATGGTAGTGGAGAAATAAGAAAGGAGGGAGTTGCGATCAGCAGTGGCAACACTGGAAAAATATGGAAGTAACTTTTGCGATGGACTTACCATAAAGAATGTGATCCACTCACGACAGAGTTGTTGGTGTTGGAACAAAGACTGAAGCACATTTTCTATTATTATTATTTGGGGGAGGGTGCAGGGCAAGTGGGGCTGGGTGGCCTGCTTGGAGATGCATAGCAGGGTGATCATTGGTTTTCTGAGGCCAGATTTGGACCCAGGTGCTCCTGGCTCAAGGGCCAATGCTCCATCCGCCACCCAGCCACCCCTACTATTATTACTATTTTATTATATTTTGGGTATTTTTTTTCTTCTTTTTGGTTTTTGCAGGGCAGTGGGGATCAGGTGGCTTCCATGTCACATGGCTGGGTGAATGTTGGGTCTACAGGGCTGGGTGTGGGCTCAGGTGCTCGTAGCTCCAGGGCTAGTGCCTCGTCCATTGTGCCACTTGGCTATACCTACAATTATTACTATTATTTTTTTAATTTTAATGTTTTTCTCTCCCTTTTACTTTATCACTCAAGCAAGTCTATATTTATGGGGGGAGGGGGGTATTTCGTTTACTTTTAAAAAAGAATATTTTATTAATGTAAAAAACATTTGTACAAAATGAGAATAAAAAAATAAAATAAAGTAATGATAAAAAAAGAATCTAGGTGCATTTTAGTGCAGCTAGGTAGTGCAGTGGATAGAGCACCAGCTCTGTAGTCAGGAGGACCTGAGTTCAAATCCAGCCTCAGACACTTAATTACCTAGCTGTGTGACCTTGGGCAAGTCACTGAACTCTGATTGCTTCCCATTCATGTCCATCTCCAGTCATCTTGACTCATATCTGGCCACTGGACCCAGATGGCTACAGAGGAGAATCTGAAGCTGGTGAATCTACACAACACCCCCTCATTCAAATTCAATTCACTTTCTTGTCATGGTATTGCCTCCCTATGTTATGATCTTTTTCAGAAAAAGGACAAACCTTAAGATTAGATTCTGTCTATACTATAAACAAAAGTAAGGTCCCCTTAGTTGGGTGGGTTCCAATTAAGAAGGTGGAGCATGTACCTTGAGCATTAGGCCAATAGAATCTATCAGTCTTGTCCTTCAGAGACTATGGCCTATAAGGACTGTTCCCTAAATAAAGAAATAAAAAGGAAACACACACACACACACACACACACACAAACACAAACACACAGCACATGAGCCCAAGGCAATTTGGATTATGTGACTTGCCCAGGGTCACACAGCTCATTAGTATCAAATGTCTGAACATTTGAACTCAGATCTTCCCTGACTCTAGGGCTGGTGCTCTATCTACTGTGCCACCTAGCTGCCTCAATAATTACTCATTAATAGAAAAATAATCACTTCTCTCAGGAAAAAACAGCAACTTATTTTTGTAGTTTTAAAACATTTCCCTAATTTCAACATAAAAATTAAACTCAACACTAATAATCTATATCTAATATTCCCCAGGGCTAATTTTATGTAGAGGGTTACCTTTATTGTTAAAATCCTTTTTCTTTGTGCAATACTCATTCCACAAATATAGCCACCTCTTTTTAAAACTGCTATTTGTCCTTTATTTTCTATTTTTCATTTAATAGCATTTTATTTTTTCCAATTACATTTAATTAAAGATTTTATTTATTTTGACTTTTACAATTTTTCCCCTAATCTTACTTCCCTCCCCCCCAGAGAAAGCAATTTGTCAGTCATTACATTGTTTCCATGTTGTACATTGATCCAAATTGAGTGTGATGAGAGAGAAATCATATCCTTAAGGAAGAAACATAAAGTATAAGAGAAAACAAGATCAGACAATAAGATATCAGTCACCTCTTTTTTAATTTTTGAAAGATTTTATTTATTTTCAGTTTTACAATTTTTCCCCCAATTTTGCTTCCTTCTCCCCACCCCCCACAGAAGGCATTCTGTTAGTCTTTACATCATCCCCATAGTATGCATTGATCTCAGTTGAATGTGATGAGAGAGAAATCATATCCTTAAGGAAGAAACATATAGTATGAGATATAGCAAAATTACATAATAAGATCACTTTTTAAAAATTAAATTAAAGGTACATAGAAAGTCTTTGGTCTTTGTTCAAACTCCACAATTTTTTGTCAGTATACAGATGACATTCTCCATCTCAGATATCCTAAAATTGTCCCTGATTGTTGCCCTGTGGGTATGAGCGAGTCCATTAAGGTTGATCATCACTCCCATGTTGCTGTTAGGGTGTACAATGTTCTTCTGGTTCTGCTCATCTCACTCAGCATCAGTTCATGCAAATCTTTCCAGGCTTCTCTGGATTCCCATCCCTCCTGGTTGCTAATAGAACAGTAGTGTTCCATGACATACATATACCACAGTTTGTTCAGCCATTCCCCAATTGATGGGCATTCCCTCGGTTTCCATTTCTTTGCCACCACAAAGAGAGCTGCTATGAACATTTTTGTACAGGTGATATTTTTACCCTTTTTCATAATGTCTTCAGATGTAGATTCAGTAGTGGTAGTGCTGGATCAAAGGGTATGCACATTTTTATTGCCCTTTGGGCATAATTCCAAATTGCTCTCCAGAGAGGTTGGATGAGTTCACAGCTCCACCAACAATTTATTAGTGTGTTCGATTTCCCACATCCCTTCCAACATTGATCATTGTCCTTTCTGGTCATATTGGCCAGTCTGAGGGGTGTGAGGTGATACCTCAGAGATGTTTTAATTTGGATTTCTCTAATAATTTGTGATTTAGATAAATTTTTCATATGACTATGGATTTGATTTCCGCATCTGTAAATTGCCTTTTGCATATCCTTTGACCATTTCTCAATTGGGGAATGGCATGTCTTTTTTTTTTTTAATTTGATTCAGTTCTCTGTATCTCTGTATATTTTAGCAATGTCCTTTGTCAGAAACACTAGTCGTAAAAATTGTTTCCCAATTTACTACATTTCTTTTGATCTTGGTTACAGTGGTTTTGTCTGTGCAAAAGATTCTTAATTTAATGTAATCAAAATCATCTAGTTTGTTTTTAATGATGTTCTCCATCTCTTCCTTGGTCATAAATTGCTTCCCTTTCCATAGATCTGACAGGTAAACTATTCTTTGATTTTCTAGTTTTCTTATAGCATTGTTTTTTTATGTCTAAATCCTGTATCCATTTGGATCTTATCTTGGTATAGGGTGTGAGGTGTTGGTCTATTCTATGTTTCTTCTCTACAAGCTTCTAATTTTCCCAGCAGTTTTTATCAAAGAGAGAGTTTATCTCAATAGCTGGACTCTTTGAGTTTATCAAACAGCAGATTACTATAATGGTTTCCTGCTTTTGCACCTAGTCCATTCCACTGATCCACCACTCTTTTTCTTAGCCAATACCAGACAGTTTTGATGACTGATACTTTATAATATAATTTTAGATCAGGTAGGGCTAAGCCCCCTTCTTTTGCACTTTTTCCATTAAATCTCTGGAGATTCTCAACTTTTTATTTCTTCATATGAATTCACTTACAATTTTCCTAACTCATTAAAGTAATTTTCTGGAATTTTGATTGGTAGGGCACTAAACAGGCAGTTTAGTTTTGGTAAAATTGTCATTTTTATTATATTAGCTCGGCCTATCCATGAGGAGTTGATATTTGCCCAGTTATTTAAGTCTGATTTTATTTTTGTGAGAAGTGTTTCGTAATTGTTTTCAAAAATTTTCTGAGTCTGCCTTGATAGGTAGACTCACAGGTATTTTATATTATCTGAAGTTACTTTGAATGGGATTTCTCTTTCTAGCTCTTTCTGGTCTATCTTGCTAGTCATATATGGAAATGTTGAAGAGTTTATTTTATATCCTGTGACTTTGCTAAAGTTGCTAATTATTTCTAGTAGTTTTTTAGATGAATTTTTGGGATTCTCTAGGTAGACCATCATGTCATCTGCAAAGAGTGAGAGTTGTCTCTTCCTTACCTATTCTAAGTCTTTCGATTTCTTTTTCTTCTCTTATTGCTGAAGCTAACATTTCTAATATGATATTGAATAGTAGTGGTGATAGTGGGCATCCTTGTTTCACCCATGATTTTATTGGGCATGCCTCTAGCCTCTCCCCATTGCACATAATGTTTGCTGATGGTTTCAGATAGATACTGTTTATTATTCTAAGGAACAATCCATTTATTCCTTCGCTCTCTAATGTTTTTAGTAGGAATCGATGCTGTATTTTATCAAGTTTTTTTTTAGCATCTATTGATATAATCATATGATTTTTGATAGGATTGTTATTGATATCATTATTTATACTAGCAGTTTTCCTAATATTGAAACAGCCCTGCATTCCTGGGATGAATCCTACTTGGTCAAAATGTGTTATCCTAGTGATTACTTGTAATCATTTTGCTAAGATTTTATTTAAGATTTTTGCATCTATATGCCTCAGGGAGATAGATCTATAATTTTCTTTCTCTGTTTTAACTCTTCCTGGATTAGATATCAGCACCATATTGGTGTCCTAGAAAGAGTTAGGCAGAGTTCCGTCTTCCCCTATTTTCCCAAAGAGTTTATATAGAATTGGACCCAATTGTTCCTTAATGTTAGGTAGAATTCACTTGTGAATCCATCAGACCCTGGAGATTTTTTCTTAGGGGGTTCAACAATGGCTTGTTGAATTTGTTTTTTCTGAGATAAGGTTATTTAGGCATTTAATTTCCTCTTCATTTAACCTGGGCAACTTATATTTTTGCAAATATTCATCCATTTCATTTAGATTATCACATTTATTGGCATAGACTTGTGCAAGATAATTTTGAATTATTACTTTAATTTCCTCCTCTTTGGTGGTGAGTTCACAATTTTCATTTGTGATACTATGAATTTTGTTTTCTTTTTTTTAATCTAACTGACCAGAGGTTTATCAATTTTATTGTTTTTTTCATAAAACTAGCTCTTGGTTTTATTTATTAGTTCAGTAGTTTTCTTGCTTTTAATTTTATTAATTTCTCCTTTAATTTTTAGAGTTTCTAATTTGATATTTAACTGGGGATTTTTAATTTGTTCTTTCTCTAATTTTGTAGTTGCATATTTAGTTCATTTAGTTCATTTATTTCCTCTTTCTCTAATTTATTCATGTAAGCATTTAAAGATATGGTATATCCTCTGACAGCCTCCTTGAGTGAATCCCATAGGTTTTGGTATGTTGCTTCATTACTGTCATTATCTAGGATAAAATAATAAATTCTTTCTATACTTTGTTGTTTGATCCACTCATTCTTTAAAATGGCATCATTAGGGCAGAGCCAAGATAGCAGCGTGAAGGCAGCATTCCCTGACAACTCCAGCTCCCCAAACCCCCAAAAAACAAACAAATGAGGGCTCTAGCCAAAATTTAGAGGGGCAGAACCCATAGAATGACTGAGTGATACATTTTCCCAGTCCAAGATAACTTAGAAACTCTGCAGGAAAGGTGTGCTTCACCCGGCCTGGGTGTTGGAAAAAAAAAGCCATGGCGCAGCCCAGCCCATTGCAGCCCAGCCCAGAGGTCACCCACAACAGCTGGAAGGGGCCGTGAAAGAACTCTGCTGCTCCTGGGTGAGTGAGGAGTGAAGAGACCAGGCCGTAGAACCTGCATCGAGAATCAGGAGAAAGCAGCCTGCACCCCCTGACTGTAAGGGAAGTCTGCAGATATTTCTCTGTTCTCCCTGGGGTAGGACTCTGCTCTTTGCCTACACTCAGATATTGCCCTTTGGGCTTCCATACTAAAATAGCTGGATCCCACCTTATAGCCTCAGGGCAGAGGGCAGTGCTGTGTCATCTACATATCAAAGCACAGGCTAGAGAGCATACCTTGGAAGAATAAAGGGCCAGGTGGGGTCCCCCCCCACCCCCCCACCCCCCCAAAAACACAAACAAACAACTCCAAGGCATTGGAAGTGCCTTGGGCTGAGGAAAGGAGTAAACAACAGAAAAAGAAGGATCTGACCCTAGAGAATTACTTCAGTCCTATGGAAGATCAAAACACATACTCAGATGATGACAAAATCTTCTGTGATAAAGCTTCTGTATCCAAAACCTCCAAGAGAAATAAAAAATGGGCTCAGACTGTGGAAGAGCTCAAAAAAAGACTTTGAAAAGCAATTAAGGGAGGTGGAGGAAAAATTGGGAGGAGAAATGAGAGCAATGCAGAAAAATCATGAAAACCATATCAAAAGCTTGGTGAAAGAAATACAAAAAAAAAAATACTGAAGAAAATAATATGTTAAAAACCAGTTTAGGCCTAATGGAAAAAGAAAAACAAAAGGCAAATGAGGAGAAGAATGCCTTTAAAAGCAGAATTGGCCAGCTGGAAAAGGAGATAAAAAAGCTCTCTGAAGAAAATAACTCCTTCAAATACAAAATGGAACTAAAGGAAGCTGATGACATTGCAAGAAATCAGGAAGAAATAAAACTCTTCCAAAAATGCCAAAAATTAGAAGAAAATATGAAATATCTCATTGGAAAAATAATTGACCTTGAAAACAGATCCAGAAGAAATAATTTGAAAATTATTGGGTTCTCTGAAAGTCACCATCAGGAGAAGAGCCTAGACTTCATTTTTCAAGAAATTATACAGCAAAATTGCCCTGAGATCCTAGAAGCTGAGGGTAAAATAGAAATTGAGAGAATTCACCAGTCACCCCATGAAAGGGAACTCAAAAGAAAAACTTCCAGGAATATTATAGCCAAATTCCAAAACTCCCAAATCAAAGAGAAAATTCTAAAAGCCGCCAGAAACAGACAATTCCACTACTGAGGCTCCATAGTCAGGATTACACAGGATCTGGCAGCATCTACATTAAGGGCTTGTGGGGATTGGAATATGATATTCTGGAAAGCAAAAGATCTTCATTTACAACCGAGAATCAACTACCCAGCAAAACGGAACATCCTCTTTCAGGGGAAAAGATGAATTATCATTGAAACAGGGAACTTTCAAACTTTCCTAACAAGATGACCAAAGCTGAGCAGAAAGTTTGATCTCCAAGTACAGGACACTGGTGAACCATAGAGGCAGTGGAAGAGGACTAACTATGAGAAACTTGATGATGTTGAACTGTTTGTATTCCTGCATGGGAAGAAGATATTGATAACTCATATGAACTTTCTCATTTATAAGAGCTGTTAGAAGGAGCATATATAGACAGGGCACAGGAAGGAGCGAAATTTAATGGTATGATGTGGGAAAGGGATAGAGTCAATGGGCGATAGGGGAAAGTACTGGGAGGAAGGAAAAGGAGAAGAAGAAGCTGAGAGATTTCACATAAATGTCAAAAAAAAAACTTTTTCAATGGAGAGGAGGAGGAAAGGCAAGGGGGAATGAGTGAGCCTTCATTCTCATCAGAAAGGGCTCAGGGAGGACATGCACACTTAATAGGGTGAGGAAATCTGTCTTGCCCAGGAGAAGGATGGGAGGAAAGGGATGGGATGAAGGGGAATGGGGGGAGGAAAGGGGGGGAATAGGTGATAGAAGAGAGGGAAGATCGAGGGAGAGGGTACTCAGATGCAACACACTTTTGGATAGGGCCAGGATGAAAGGAGAGAGAGAATGGAATAATTAAGAGTGGGGAGGAATAGAGTGGAGGGTCAGCTAATAATAGCAACTGAGGGAAATATATTGAAGCAACTTCTCCTGTGGACTTATGGTAAAGAAAGCAACTTACCCCAGAGACAGAGTCATTGGAACCTGAACACAGACTGAAGTACAATTTTTTTTTTCTTCTCTCTCTCTATTCTTGAGGTTTACCATCCACTTGGGGGGGGGTTTATGTTTATTCTTATGTTTACTCCTATAACATTCAATTTACATCAATGTATGGCATGGAAACAATGTAGAGACTGTCAGCCTTCGGTGGGGGGGAGGGAAGGGAGGAGGGGGAAATTGTAGAATTCAGTCTTGCAAAAAATGATGGTTACATATTACTATTGTATATAATTGGAAAACAAATAAAATGTTTAAAAATTTTTAAAAAATAAGGTTATTCAGTTTCCAGGTAGTTTTGGGTCTATATCTCTCTGACCCAATATTGCATATGATTTTTATTGAATTATGATCTGAGAAAGATCTATTCACTATTTCTGCCTTTCTAAACAATTCTTAACATTATGACCAGAATTCTTTCAGGCAGAAGAATCATGCCTGGTCATAGCTTTAGATTTTTCTTTTTCCTTTTCTTTTTCCTCATAGGCACACTGGAATGTATCTTTTAACTCATTAATTTCTTTCTTGTAATATCCTGGGCAATGCTTCTTGATTTCTGGGTGAGAGTGGTTGACAAAGCCATAACCTACAAAATTTCATTTCAGAATCCCATTTAAATGTGTTATTCAAAATCAATTTTACTTAAGCTACTTAAAAGTAAATATTTTCACTTACCCTCAAGTGTTTCCTTGATTTAAACAAACTTCTCTCCTTTGGGGGTCAAGAACAAATTTCAAATTGTAAACCATCTATGAAATCTTACTTATGCTGACTTCCAACAGACTGACACTTTTTCCTGCAAGGCAATGGGGTTAAGTGACTTGCCCAAGGCCATGCTCCTAGGTAATTATTAAGTGCCTGAGGCTGAATTTGAACTTAGGTCCTCCCGACTCCAGGCCTGTGCTTCATTCACTATGCCACCTAGGTGCCCCCACTTTTGAAAGTAGAGTGAAAAAAACTCCTTTCCTAAACCAATTCAAGCAGCCTGTACATAATCTTTTTTCCCCATAAGCCAAAATCTAGAGTTGTGATGTATCACAAAAGTATAACATTTATAAACACAATAAATTTATGCTTATGGCTGATTATATTATATGCTTATACCTATGTGTAAGCATGAAATAGGAAGATAAGAACAATTTGTTCCAATGACCCTGAAGGCTACTGAAGCAGTCGTTGTGGAACACAGAACTTGGTCAGACATGGAAGACGTCAGGGTAATCCACTGAATCCCAGGCCATTGTCAGTCATCTTGACTTTTGTCCTGCCAATGGACTTTAATGACTCTGGAAGAGAGAGGGATGTTCATGACTCATATCTAAATTGTAAACAAGTCAAGATGTCACCTCATGATGTCATTGTTCCTCTTCAAAAATGAAGGACAAAACAATGCCTATACTTACTTTTTATGACCATAAGAAATTTGCTTATTCCATCCCTAAATAGAAACACAAAAAGATACACAGAAATACAAATAACAAGGTACAAGACAAGGATTCTTGTACAGCATTCCCCAGAAGCAATGAATATGAGGATTCCTCACTGGTGTTAGAGGCTTCAGTAGAAATCTTTTCTTTTCCTTTATGAATTTTACCTCTCTTTATCAGTTCAATGTTCAATTAAGACATTTGAGTAGCTAATAGAAATATGGTTTCCGAGAATTATCTTTTAAATTTTTAATCATTTTTTTCAGAAGTTGTTCCCCAAGGGGCCATATGGTTCAGCTGAATAGCTTAGTCCCAGTCCAGGTTGTCAGTTCATAAATCTACTGAAGGTTCAAGACTCCCTAACAGGTATCCCTCTGACAGTTCACAGCACTCAAACTGGTAATTGGTTTAGTGCCAGAATTGGTTTAGTTGATGGCTTAGGAAAACACTTATGGGTTGATTTTGATACATGTGAATTCCTCCTGGGGAAGCAGAGGAATACAGGGTTCTGCTACTGTCCTTTGCTTTTCCTGATTGGCTTCACAAAGCCACGTTCCCTCAGCGAAGGTATTGTCAAATAAGTTGAATCTTTTCTTTGGGGTTCTACTTTATAAGCTAATAGAGGACACTGTAGTGCAAAATCTGGAGACTGCTTTTGTAATAATACAAAATGGGAAGCACAAGACAGATACCCAGTCATTAAATATTGGTGATGAAGCTTCAAAAAGAAATTAGTAGGCAGACACTGCACACACACACACACACACACACACACAAACACACATTCTTTTCAGGCCAATTTGGAGCTTACATATCTTAGGCTGATATATACTTTGGTAATCCCCCTTTTCTCCCAGCTTTAAAACCGAAATCCCCATGAAGAAAGAATTCTTCAAAGTTTAAGCACCTCCCCACCCCTCAGCCTGAGCCAGGGCCCTTCTTTGAGAAAATAAATTTCTTAAGGTTTAAGACTTCCTGAAAGACTATTGATTCTTCTCATCATAAGCTGGATAGTGCCCCCTTGAAGAAGGAAAAACATTTCTCAAGGGTTTAAACCTCTTAGAGGATTTTCCCAGGCTTTTTATTGCCAATTATTGTCAGTCAATCCCACTATAACACAGGACACCAAGACAAACCAACACAGCTGCAGCTTCCCCAAAGTGGGGGTTTACTTGGCTCAGAAAGGTTGGGATTAGGGTTGGGAAATCATCAGGTTTTGGTGCTATCCTCTTTGGAGAAATTTCCCCTGTGAAAATGTCAACTGAGACCTCTAGGGGGCCCTCTCTAACAGGTTCTTCTAGGGATCAGTCCCTCATCCCCAGTACCTTCATAGTCACCAAGCTGTTACAGTAGAAATTAAGGTAAACTATCCACTATATCACCTCACTGCCCATCAATTCGGTTAGCAGTAACCCAGGCTGGGTCAACAATCTCTCTCTATGATCAAAAATATTAAGTGAGGGCTGCCAGGATCTTTTAGAACAACTAACAGTGCAAAAATCTCAAGCAACATAGAAGTGTCTTCTTTTGATTGGTTATTAATGACATGGTCAGAATTAAGATTACCTCATTTGGACCTTGCCTTCTGAAACCTCCTTAACCACAGTCAAGATATGTGATTCCAGTCACAAGACAAAATTTCTTAGGTGATGGGAATAGTCTTGAGGCTGATGGGAGTTGCTACAATAGTGTGATATTTGACCATTTAGAGTCATCAAATTTCTATGGAAAGTGGGTGTTGGGTAGGGTTCTAAAGATAAAAGTTTGACTCTTAGGCAAAGAGTTCTGAGATTTGGATAATGGGTGAAGTTTACAAGGGGAAGGAACCTCAAAAGGGGATATTAAATCTAGCTTGATAAAGAATTAGTAAAATAAGATTAAAATCAATTTTCAATTTTACTCTTGGCAGATTTGTGTGAACTGACACAGAGTAAAGTGAGCAAAAGCAGAAGAATTTATAGTGTAAGAACAACAAAGCAGAGATGAACAATTTTCAAGGACTTAAGAACTCTGGGGGATAGTTCGAGGTGCAGTAGATAGAGCACTGGCCCTGGAGTCAGGAGTACCTGAGTTCAAATCTGGCCACAGACACTTAATAAAGCTGTGTGGCCTTGGGCAAGCCACTTAACCCCATTGCCTTGCAAAAACTAAAAACACAAAAAACAAAAAACCAAACTCTGAATGAAACGATCAGATGTATTCCAGAGGACTGATGATGAAGCATATTAACCATCTCCTGCTAGAGATGATGAACTCAGAAGTACAGAATGAGACATTTTTTGGACACGGTCAATGTGGAAATTTGTTTTGCTTGAGTATGCAAATTTGTTAAAAGATTATTTTTTTCCTTTGTTCTTTTTTTTCCCTCCAAGGTGGGGGGGGGGAGAAGTGACTGATAAAAGTGAGGGTGAAAGTAAAATTAAAGATAGAGTAAAAGTTAAAAAGGAAAGTTAAAGGAGAAAGGGAGAAGGAAAGGGAAAAGGGCTGAAAGAAAGGGCTGAATGAGAGGCAGCAATATGAAGCAAGACATTGATGAGGGAGAAAAGAAAAAGTATAGCTTGAAGGAAAGTAATCATAACTATAAATTTGAATGGAATGAACTAATGCTGAGTGAAGTGAGCAGAACTAGAACACTGTACACAGTAACAGCAACATTATTTGATGATGAACAATGATGGACTTGCTCATTTCAGCAGTATAATAATCAGAGACAACTCTAAAGGATACTTGATGGAAAAATACCATCCACATCCAGAGAAGGGAGTTTGGACTCTGAATGCATACCAAAGCTTATTATTTTCAATTTTTAAAATTTGTTTTTTGTAACATGAGGTTTTCCCCTGTCATGGTATTTTTTCCCTTTTTGATTTGATTCTTCTTTTACAACATGATTAATATGGATATGATCGATGTTTGTCCTTTATTCTCGAAGACCATGACATCAGGGAGGTGATGTCATGACAAGCAAATGAATTGGATTTGAGTGAGGGGGGCTATGCTAAATCACCAGCTTCACTTTCTCCTCCAGAGCCATTTGGATTCAGTGGCCAGAGAGGAATCTGGATGACTGGAGATGGTCTTGGATGCAAGTAAATCAGGATTAAGTGACTTGTCCAAGGTCACACAAGTGTCAGAGGCTGAATTTAAATTCTCATCCTCCTGACTCCAAGACCAGTGCTGTATCCGCTGTGCCACCTAGATGCCCTAGTAATATAGATTTATGTTTAACATAGTTATACATGTACAACCTGTCTTCCATTGCTTTCTATCGGGGGAAAGGGAAGGAAAGGAAAGAGGGAGAAAACCATGAAACTTAAAACCTTACAAAAATGGTTGTTGAAAACTATGTTTGTATGTAGTTGGAAAAAGAAATGAATAAAATATTAAGACAAAGAAAATGGGTACACAGCCCTTCATGTCTTTTCTTTGGAACTATGTATTTTTAGGAATTGTCTTTTTCAGTTGAATAAAAAGCACTTAGTGCCAGGTCTGGAGTTAGTAGTTTAAATCCAGCCTCAGATATATATTTAATTTTAGAAAGGTTTTATTTTGAGTTTTACAATTTTTCCTCAATCTTGCTTCCCTTCTCCAACCCCCCACAGAAGGCAGTTTGCTAGTCTTTACATCGTTCCCATAGTATGCTTTGATGTAAGTTGAATGTGTTGAGAGAGAAATCATATTCTTGTTTTGTTTAGTTTTTTGTTTTTGCAAGGCAAATAGGGTTAAGTGGTTTGCCCAAGGCCATACAGGTAGGTAATTATTAAGTGTCTGAGGTCGGATTTGAATTCAGGTATTCCCGACTCCAGGGCTGGTGCTCTATGCATTTCACCACCTAGCCACCCCCAAGAAATCATATTCTTAAGGAAGAAACATATAGTATGAGATATAGCAGAATTACATAATAAGAAATTGTTAAAAAAAAATTACAGGTAGGGGGGTGGCTAGGTGGCACAGTGGATAAAGTAGGAATCCTGGAGTTCCAATCTGGTCTCAGACACTAGGAAATTATTATTACGTAGCTGTGTGGCCTTGGGCAAGCCACTTAATCCCATTTGCTTTGCAAAAACCTAAAACCTAAAAAAAAATTAAAGGTAATAGTCCTTGTTTTCTGTTCAAACTCCATCATTGTTTCTCAGGATATAGATGCCATTGTCTGTCACAGATACTCCAGAATTGTGCCTAAATTGTGCCCTGTTGGTACTAGCAAGTCCATCTAGGCTAATCTTCGTCCCCATGTTGCTGTTAGGGTGTACAATGTTTTTCTGGTTTTGCTTATCTTGCTAAGCTTTTGCTTATCTTGTTCATGCAAATCCTTCCAGGCTTACTGGAATTCCCATTCCTCCTGGGTTCTAATAAAACAATAGTGTTCTATGATATACATAAAGCACACATGTACTTGATTTCCAATACTTTGCTACCACAAAAAGGGCTGCTATGAATATTTTTGTCTAAGTGATGTTTTTACCCTTTTTTCTGATCTCTTCAGGGTATAGTCCCAGTAGTGGTATTACTGGACTAAAGGGTATGCACAGTTTTATTGTTCTTTGGGTATAATTCCAAATTGCTTTCTAGAAAGGTTGGATGAGTTCACAGCTCCACCAACAATGTTTGAATGTTCCAGATTTCCTACATCCCTCCCAACATAAATTATTGTCCTTTCTGGTCATATTGGTCAGTCTCAGAGGTGTAAGGTGGCACATGAGAGATGTTTTAATTTCCCTTTCTGTAATAATTCGTGATTTAGAACAATTTTTCATATGATTATGGATTGCTTTAATTTCTTCATCTGTAAATTGTGTTTGCATATCCTTTGAGCATTTGTGTATTAGGCTCAGATACTTTTAGTTATGTGACACTTTGTTAAGTCCGTTAACGCTGTTTGCCTTAGCTTCCTCAAAATGAGGTGAAGAAGGCAATGACAAACCATTTCAGTATTTTTGGGAAGAAAACTGCAAAGAGGGTTATGAAAAGTACAGGACTGAAAGGGATTGAGCAGCAAAGGTGCTCAGTCCTTGGTACTATGCCAGCATCTTTAGGTATACAAAGATAAAAAATAGTTATTGCTTTGGAGGAGCCCCTGATCTATCATTTAAAATTTGGTAAAATGAATTTAGAACCAGATCTTCCAATTGCTGCTGTTATGGGAAAGTTAATACAAAGTATGTCAGAGATTCCAGATGGTAGAATGAGTAGAAGTTGAGGCCCTGAGTTGAAATGGTTAAGCGTCTTGCATTGAGGGTCCTTTCCAGTTGTACTGATCCATGTGTGACCCTGGGCTCAGATGGCTCTAGAGGAGAAAGTGAGGCTGGGGACGTAGTACAGCACCCCCTCTCCCCTTCAAATCCATGTGCTTGTCATGACATCAGTTCTGTGATGTCGTGGTCTTCTTTGACAATGGAGGACCAATATTATTATCAGCATTCTCAGCTTTTAGCACAGGGTCTTAAAATGGTGTGGGGTTTTAAAATGAACATCTTTTTGGGAAACAATCTTTACAACTAATGATTCTGACAAAGGACTCATTTGTAAAATATACAGACATCTGAGTCATATTTTTAAAACAAAAAGCCATTCCCCAATTGACAAATGGTCAAAGGATATGCAAAGGCAATTTACAGATGAGGAGATCAAAGTAATCCATAGCCATATGAAAAAATGCTCTAAATCATTAATTATTAGAGAAATGCAAATTGAAGCTTCTGTCAGGTATCACCTTACACCTCTGATATTGGCCAATATGACCAGAAAGGATAATGATCATTGTTGGAAGGGATGTGGGAAATCTGGGATACTTACTACACTGTGGGTAGAGCTGTGAACTCATCCAACCCTTCTGGAGAGCTATTTGGAACTATGCCCAAAGGGCAACTAAAATGTGCATACCTTTTGACCCAGCAATACCACTACTGGGTCTATACCCTGAAGAGATGAGGAAAAAGGGTAAAAACATCACTTGTACAAAAATATTCATAGCAGTCCTGGTTGTGGTAGCAAAGAATTGGAAATCTAGTAAATGTCTTTTAATTGGGGGATGGCTTAGCACACTGTGGTATATGTATGTCATGGAACACTACTGTTCTATTAGAAACCAGGAGGGATGGGAATTCAGGGAGGGATTTGCATGAACTGATGCTGAGATGAGCAGACCCAGAAAAACACTGTATACCCTCACAGCAACATGGGAGTGATGTTCAACCTTGAAGGACTTGCTCATTCCATCAGTGCAACAATCAGGAGCAATTTTGGGCTGTCTGCAAAGGAGAGTGCCATCTGTATGCAGATAAGGAGCTGTGGAGTTTGAACAACGTGCAAGGACTATTCCCTTTAATTTAGAAAAAAACCCAGATATCTCATTGTCTGATCTTGTCACCTCTTAGACTTCTCTTCTGTAAGGATGTGATTTCTCTCTCATCACCCCCAATTTGTATCAAGGTACAACATGGAAACAAAGTAAAGACTGACAGAGTGCTATCTGGGGGGGGGGGAGGGAAGCAAGATTGGGGGAAAATTGTGAAACTGAAATAATATCTTTCATAAAAATAAATTAAAAATAAATTAAAAAATGAACAGCCTCTTATGATTAAAGAGATATTGCGAACCACATTCAAAGCTGTTGAATTGGCTGCGTGCTCTGCGTCCGCTGTGTCCGCCTATTTTCATTTGTGGATCCGGACTCACGCTAGTAAGGCAGGTCGTCCAATGCGGGCAGGGAGCACTGGCAACTCTGGTGAGGGCCCTTAGTCAAGTGCGGTCCAGGGGCGCGTGGAGGCTTCAGCTCTGTGATGTCACGGCCTTGGAGAAGGAGAAGGACCCCCCCCCCCCCCCCCCCCCCCCCCCCCCCCCGGCATCGGAAGCAAGCCCTTTAGAAATGCTAATCGAGTTGCTGCCGGCTCCTGCCAGCAGCAGGTTGGGGGAGGGCCAACAGGTTTGTTTGGAGTGCCCTTTCTGGATGTTTCTGAAACTTGCAACCAGCCCTTGGCCTGTCTCGTGTTCACGCTCGTGTGCCAGGGCACGCACCGCACCGCTTCTCTGCACAAGAGGACGAGCTGGGCTTTTAAGGAGCCCCACGACTGCGGCCCCGGGGAGCCCCGGCTAACTTTGCACAAGCCCTGAGAAAGTTTGCGGGGCGCCCGGGGGCTGCGCCTGGCGCGGCCGCAGCTTCCCGCCCGGGCGGCGGGCAGCGGGCAGCGGTGGGGGCCGGCCAGCCCTTCCCTCCCGGGGGCGGGGGCGCTCTCCCCGCCCCCGCCCCGCCCAGCGCCGGGAGGCAGGGGCTAGGCCCCGCCCCCTCCCTTGCCGAGCGCAGCCCCGCGCCCCCGCAGCCCGGAAGCAGCCGCCGGGAGCCCCCCCCCACCGTCGCCCCGCCCCGGAAGGAGCCCCGGAGTGGCTGCCCCCCCCCCCGCCGAAGCCCCGGCCCCCCAGCGCCTCCCCCCAGGGCGCCTCGGGCCGGCCAGCAGCCTCGGAGGGTGCCTGCAGAGCCGGCGCGGGCGGCCGGGCCAGCGGGCAGCGCTTCCGGGAGGACGGCCGGCCAGTCCGGGGCCTCCGCGGAGCGAGGGAGGCTGCCATTGGCTCCCGGGGCCCCCGGCGCGCCACGACGCCCCCTGCCGGCTGCGCGCGCGCTGGCGGCGGCGGCGGCGGCAGAGACAGCAGCGGCGGCGGTGGTTGAGGCAGCGGCCGGGGCAGCGGCGGCGGCGGCGGCGGAGGCGGCGGCCGGGGCAGCGGCGGCAGAGGCCGAGGAGAGCCTGGCGGCCGGCGGTCGCGGCGGAGGCGGCACCTTGCGGATCGGAGCGCCGGGGAGACTCCGCCAGCGGCCTTCGGCCTGCCCGCAGCGCCGGAGGAGGTGGAGCGGGAGCCGGAGCCGGAGCCGACGCGGCGTCTGGCCGCCCCGGAGCCCAGGTGAGGGAGGGCCGGGAGCGGGGCCGCTCGGCGGGGCCGGGCCGGCGCCCCCTCCCCGCCAAGCACGAAGCGCCCAGCTGGCGGCTCGGAGTCTTCCTTTGTGCGGGCGGGGGTGGCCCTAGGCCCGGGCCCGGCGCGGGGAGCCTTCCATGCCGGCGCCCTTCCCGCGCGGCCCCCCGCCTGCCCTTGCCCTGCGCTCCCCGGGCCGGAACAATGCGGCCCGCCGGCCCCCCGGCGGCCCCCCCCACGCCGGGCCCTGGCCCCGGGCCCCCGCCCCGGCAGCTGGGGCGACACTTCCTCCCGAGAGCCGGGCAGGTTGCAGAGCTGGCGCAGCACCTCCCGACCTCACGGGCGCCGAGGCTGGGGGAGGCCGGGGAAGCAGGTGGAGCGAGGAAGACAGGTTTCAGCTGCTGCAGCCCTCCCTCACTCTGCATCCCCCGAGCTGAGCCTCTGGTGCAGCCATGCCCCCGGCCTCCCCACACACTTCTCCCCCCCCCCCCCCAAGTCAGAAGGTTGGCCACAAAATGGTTGTGCACCAGCGATTTTCCACACAGTCTCCTTGTAGAGCCTCGATTTCTCAACCCCCAAACAAACAAATGCAACTCCAGCAACTCGCAAGGTTTCCTGCAAATGCCCATTTTTCTTGCTTCCACTCGAGTAGGACCCCTTTGTGAACCACAGGAAGTCGCAGGGCCTTTTTCGGAAATCCTGCCTCCTAAAAAACTGACTCCTGTGTTGAAATTCCCACATTTCAGAATCCGAGAGTGTTGGCACAAAGCCCAGAAGTCACTCTTTTTCATCTGATGGATGCCTTTATGTTAGCTCCCCTAAAACTGTTAGGTGTCGCCTTGACAAGAAATACTCCCCAAAGTAGCATCTGTACGATTTTAGTCATGCAGCATTCTGATAGTTTTTGAAAAAGGGCATCTTGTATCATGTGAATGTTGCTTTACAACTCCGGAGGGAAAGACTATTCAGGATACGATTTTTTTCCCCCTCACAAACCCAAGTGTTGTTTTATTGAAAGTGTTTATGCTGATCTCACTAATTATTAGAAACATCTTGAAGTTTTCAAAATGTTCCTGATTGGAAACATGAAGTACAGAGCATGATTTCAAGTATTTCAGCTAGCCATGCGACACTCCCTTTTTTTAGGAGGATTTCCCAATTTGTCATTTCTGTATTCAAAAGCTGCATCTTGGATGTCATGGTACAGAACAAGTCATTCCATGCTTGCATAGCATGTTTGTTGTAGTATTTTCTTAGAACGGTCGAATTCATTCACTCCCTATCCCAAGCCTGTCATTTTACAAAGGAGAAAGAGCAGGCACTAAACACAGCTAGGATGCAAACTCATATAGGAGGACCTTAAAGTTAGAAATGATCTTAAAGGTGATCTAGTCTTAACCCTTCATTTTACAGTTAAGGAAACTGAGACTCAGGAAAGGTACAGACTTGCTCAGGGTCACCCAGACAAACAATATTGAAGTTAAGATTCAAACTGAGACATTAAGTGACTCAGAATAGGGTGATGGTTCTGGAGTAAGGAGGTTTAAGTGTGGCCTCAGACACTTCCTAGTGGTGTGACCTTGGGCAAGTCTGTCTTTCTTAATTTCCTCAACTGTAAAATGAAGTTAAAAATAGCACTTACCTTCCAGGTGATTGTGAAGGTAAAATGAAACAAAATTGGCAAAATGCTTAGCACAATGGCCGGCACAAAGCAGATGCCATATAAATGCTAGCTATTATTAATTACTTTTATTAAATTTTTTGTTTGACTTTGATCATAATTACTTTTCTGACCACAACCATGATGCTGCTGCCTCAACAAAGCCAGCAAATTCCTGTGAAGAAGTTAACTAAAGCTCTTGGCCTTTCACTGTGACAGGGAGAAGAAAGTTATTGCTATGGAGAACTAGCTTGGGTGGTGGCCTTTCAGTTTGAGTAGAATGAACAAGCCAGTCACAGATAAAAGAACTGGAGTGATTTCTCCCAGTCCTTTTTACCCTAAAAATATATTTCCAGGTCTTGAATGAAAACCAGAAATCATCAGGAACTTTTCTTGTAAATGTTGATTTTAACTTAACTTATGGGCCAAGAAAGATGAGGGGGAAAAATGTTATTTACTGGATAACAGTGATGGACAAATATCAAAACTGAACTAAGTCTCCAGTTTATAGCACAAAGTAACTCCTGGAAACTATCGGTGGGAAATGGGGAGAGAAATCATTTTGCAGAAAGTCCATAGAAAGAACACAGTCTTCGTTCATTAGAATATAGAATGTCCTGGTAGCCATGAATCTCTGGAAAAATTGGGCAGGAATGAATTGTTTGCTTAAGTGGCTCCTGGGCAGTCATTAATCACTTACTTTCTTTCAGCAAACACTGTTAGAGGCGATACAGAGACCACAGTCTTTGGCCTTAGAGTGATTTTTTTTGGGGAGGAGACACTTGGTACCAAATAAATAGAATTCATTTTGCAGTTGAAATCTGTATATATATATATATGATGTATGTATGTATATGTATATACATATATATGCATGTATATATGTAAACTTATATATATGTACTATACATGTATATACTAGAAACTTATCTATCTATATAGATATATTTATATAATAGAAACCTCTCTGTCAGAGCTCCTTGCTGAGCTGATTAAATGGGAACAATTATTAGTAGTTAAATGTGTAGCAGATAATAATAGCTAATATTTACATAGCCTTTTAGGATTTACAAAATGATTTCACAAATCATTAAATGACATAATATTCCCATTTGATCCTCACAGTAATCCTGAAAGGTCTTCTGTACCTTTCTCAAAGGTTACATCAAATCAATACATCACTGTGGTTGAATTCAAAGATTCATCTATGGATGAACTACTCAAAATCTTATCTGGGTCGGTCCTTAAGACATCAACTGTCTGATCTGTTCCTTGTACCCATATTGACAGCACCTTCCAGAGCTCCTTCTCTCTTAACATGTCCATTAGGGATCCAGGTTTATGTCCATATTGGGTTGAGATATGAGACAGTGATGATAGTGAAGGGAAGAAAGGCAAAAGATATGAAATTTAGCATATGGACAATTTATATAAAGTTAAAAAAAATTAGGTAAGACCATGAGATTAGAGCAGGAAGGAATTTTAGTCCTCAGACTTTGGAATCTTAGCCAATGCTTTCATTTTACAGAGGAGGAAACTGAACTTCTCGGACAGGAAGGGACTTGCCCGAAGTCACATAGTAATTGGCAGCACCTGGATTCTAGTCCAGAGCCTCTGTCTCCAAGTCCAATAAGCTTGTGACTGAAGAGGGCAACCTGCATGGAGATAACTAGAAAAAGCTATATACAAGTACTGAAATTATAAGTTCGAGATGTTTAAATAGTAAAATGCATTTTTTTCCTTTCCTCCCTTTCTTTTCCCCCCCCTGCTTTTTTCCTTTTTTTTTTTTTCTTGTCTCAATAGGCATGGAGAACAGAAAGCTTATTTCTGCCACTGATACTCAGTACTCTGGCAATCTACTGAACTCCTTGAATGAGCAGCGAGACCATGGCCTTTTCTGCGATGTCACTGTCATCGTCGAAGATCGGAAATTCCGGGCCCACCGGAATATTCTGTCTGCATCGAGTACTTACTTCCATCAGCTTTTTTCAGTTGCTGGGCAAGTGGTTGAACTAAACTTTATAAGGGCAGAGATTTTTGCAGAAATTCTCAATTATATTTATAGTTCTAAACTTATGCGCATTAGATCAGATCTACTTGATGAATTAATTAAGTCAGGGCAGTTACTAGGAGTTAAATTTATAGCCGAACTTGGTGTTCCTTTGTCACAGGTTAAAAGTATCTCAGGTGCAATAAAGCAGGATGGTAGTGAAACCTTACCTCCTGGCACAGATGAAAAGGATCTTCAAGTGCAGAAGGCAGAAAATGAAGGGTCTGATACTGGGGTGGCTATGATGATGCCTGTTATAACTGAGACTTTTTCTTTATGTGCTGAAGATTATGAGACAAAAAAAATTGGTACTGATTCAGATGAAGATGATGATGTCATTTTCTGCTCTGAAATTTTACCCCCCAAAGAGAATTTGCCAGGTGGTAACTCAGTGGCAGCACAAGTCCAGCCTGACCCAAGGCCTGTTGCTTATGTCGATAAGGCTTGTGGCACTAGTAGCTCTCCCCCTCTTACAAATAAACCACTGCAGACACTTGCTACTTCTGTGAACCAGACAGGCTCAAGTCAAACCAGAAATAGTGAAGAAACACTTAAGTCTTCTGCCCCAAAGCATTTGACTCCCAACATCATTTTGTTAAATCAGCCATCCTTACCAAGTTCTTCACATCCTAGTCAGGTGTCTCCTTCAGTTAATTTACTTGTACAGAATCATCAGCAGACACCAAATAACTCTATGACTTTACCTAAACGTAGGGCTAATGTAGAAGTGGAAGCAGAGATTATAGATGATGATGATGACACTATTAGTTCTAGTCCAGACTCAGGAGTCAGTAATTCCTCTTTGGTCCCCCAGACCAATGCTTCTTTTAATGGCTCTGCAGTCCAGTCAAAGCAGGTCTCTCTTTTTCATCAAGAACCACTCTCTAATTCTTTAAAAATTTCAAACGTTATTACTGAAAGCAGTAAGGATTCAGGTGGAGGTGCAAAACATGTGATGGAGGGGCAAAAGATCATTACTCTAGATACGGCTACTGAAATTGAAGGCTTATCTACTGGTTGTAAAGTTTATGCAAATATTGGGGAGGACACATATGACATAGTGATTCCTGTAAAAGATGACCCGGATGAAAAAGAGGTCAAGCGTGATAGTGAAGTCCCCAAAACATCTGGTGAAGAGCCTTCGAACAAGCGCATGAAAGTCAAACATGATGATCACTATGAGTTAATTGTAGATGGGAGGGTGTATTATATTTGTATCGTGTGCAAAAGATCTTATGTCTGTCTGACAAGTTTGCGGAGACATTTTAACATTCATTCTTGGGAGAAGAAGTATCCGTGCCGTTATTGCGAGAAGGTGTTTCCCCTTGCAGAATACCGTACCAAACACGAGATTCATCATACTGGAGAGCGACGGTATCAGTGTTTGGCCTGTGGCAAATCGTTCATCAACTACCAGTTTATGTCTTCACATATAAAGTCAGTTCATAGTCAGGACCCTTCTGGAGACACCAAGCTTTATCGCTTACATCCTTGCAGGTCTTTGCAGATCAGGCAATATGCTTACCTTACCGATCGACCAAGGAGTATACCCGTAATAAAGGAAGATGGAATTGTGTATAAGGTTGATGGTGGGAAAGAACCTTCAGAAGGGACAGCCACATCTACTCCCCAAAACAAGCCAATGACTTGGGATGATATCTTTATTCAACAGGGAAATGATTCCATGTTTAAACAAAATGTAACAGATGGAAGCACTGAATTTGAATTTATCATACCAGAATCTTACTGAATTGCTTTGGGGGAAAAAAAACAAAAACCTGAGTTTGTGTCAGGGGGCAATGGTTTCAAAAGACCAGTAAACATTTATAAATTGGGGTGAAAGCAAGTTAATTAGTCCTTCAAAGTCATCTAAAAGTAGTTTTTATTTGCATTATTTTTAGTTACAGGAAATTGGTAGGAGCAAAATTTCTCTGACATTTTACTTGAATATACATTGAGGAAATATCTCTAGGGTGAGTTATTCATTAGTTTATTTTTTTGGGTTTTGGGTTAATTCTTTTTTTTTTTTTAAGAAAAATTGATGGTATTAAAAAGATAGTCATCTGAAAAGAATTTGAAGCAGTCACTCCTCTAACAGGTATTATTGTTATACCTGAAAAATTGAACCTATTATGAATTTTCTTTTATGTATAGCACTTTACTGCTGATTTCTGCAAAAATATTTGAACATTAAGTCTACAATTTTTGTGTTGTCTAATGTGTATGACAAAAACGTCCAGCATCTTTTAAAGTCATTTTGAAAAAAAGGTTCAAAATAACTATCCTGCCCACTTGAATGGCATACTTTGGGTCCAGTAGTGCTGAATTGCTCTGGTCCACATGGATTGTTAAACTTCCATCTGGATAGTTCAACCTATCCTTTCTCATAAGCTTGTCACCTGAAACAGTGTTAGAATTGGGCTCATCAGAACAAGCTTGCCTTAGATCTGGCCATGTATGTATCGAAAGAGACTAATGGCTGATCCACTTTATCCCTTTGCCACATGAGTTATGTGGAGGGAGTCTTGATGGACTGAGATCTGAGTGGTATGGAATGGAGAACAAGGAGAAGTCCTGCAGCAATTACTTTAAGTTAGAAAATTGTCAAGAGCTCTCAACTTCAGACACAAGGGAGTTAGGAAGAAGTTGCTGATTTGCCCGTGATCAATGGGCCCAGATTTATGTAGTTACTTTTACTTTTTAATTTGAAGGCTGCATTATGGGCTTGCAGATATGAATAAAACTATAAAAATAATGAAACTCTATGGTTTTTGGGGGAGGGAGTCACTCAATGTAAATGTTTAAACCTAGAATTTTCTAGTAGGAAGATTTCATTTGAAACAGTTAATGGGCCTTTGTTTTTGATGGGCTATTTTTTGCTCAAAGAAAGACTTTAGCTTTTTATATAATCTAAGGTATGCTTTGCTCCGTTCTACCTGCAAATCACTGTGATGCTACAGCTTTCAGGAACTTTGTATGGAATCTCATTGGTCTGTAGCCCAGGCCCAGTTGCAGGACTTCAAACACAGCCCATGTGTTACCTTCACATTGGCACACCAAGAAAACAAAGTAGATAGGAAACTTTCATTGGAAAGGCTAGTAAACTGAGCAAGCACAAATATTTCATTTAGTTTTTCCTAAGTCATCCCGTTGAATTTCTGTAAATGATTTGCAAAAAGAAAAAAATGTTAAAAATACAAAAAAAGATAATAGATATGGAAAACGTTGTGCATAGTAATAGTTATTTGTAACCTTTCATTAAATATTTCATATCTGACAGTTTAAAAGAATTTTTTTATGTATTATAAGAAAGAACTTTTTTTAAGCTTAAAGCTTTAATTATAAATTTTCATGTTATTGTTGCCAAGAGGAATTAGATTTGAAGAATATGATTTTAAAGCTTCCAAAGCTACAAAGGTACCAGAAATCAGTATTTTTAGTAAAAGGAGAACAAAACATGTCATTCTTTGCCTACCCAGGTGTATGCTGTGCATATGTTTTTTGTCCTGTATATGAATAGATTTTTCAAATCATTATTTTGTAAATTAACCTTTTAAAAAATTGGGAAGTAGCTTTTAATTTAAGACTCTGCTACCTGAAACCACAGTGTTGTAGAGTTTGTGTATACATGTTAATGATATTATTCTTTGATCATAAGAGTGTACTTTTAAAAATGTTCTTGGTTGAATTTTGTCCATTTCATTCATATATTTCCTCAGTTAAATGTAGTTATTATGAGCGTGAACAATACCTATACCAGCATAACTTTCAGACCTTTCGGACTTAATGGCCCATGTGCTGTTAAACACATAGACATATTTTGTTGTGCTAAGGCTTGGTGAGTTTTTATTTATCTGTTGTGACAAATGGGGATTTCCTTGTACCACTCCCAATTCTTTATTCATAATGAAGTGGATGCAATTGTTTGCTGCTGAATGTGCCCTATTGAAGTCCTGATCCTTAAAATCTCTATGCCTATTAAAGGTCACTTTTTGAGGGCTAGAGAGGAGTGGGGTTTGGAGGGAAACTGGAAAAAATAATATTATACTGTTTCTGCTAGAAGACTCTTAGTTGCATGTGTCTCAGGGTCTTCAGTTTTCCTAGGAGTAATTTCAATATCCAAAGTTCAGACTGCATATGAAAAACTTTGGGGGGGTAATAAAACCCTTCACTTCTAGTATTTATTGGATTGAAAATATGTGAAGGCCCCCCGTTTATTATTTTTTTATGGGGCCTATTGGCCTGTAGATCTCAGCCTATTGCACTTATTATTTTGTTTTGGTTATTAAGCTAGCTTTTTTCCTTTTGGTCTTAACATTAAATTTCCTGTAAATATTAGCGAAAGTTAATGCTTTCAAACAATACACGTATTCAGAAAGTCACATAATTTGATGCTTAAAGTCTTCACAAAATTAGGAGAAAATGCCATAGCAAACTTGCAAGAATCACTTTAAAATTACTTTTCAATATTCATAATGATTTTATTGGTGAATATCCTCCACCCTGTCACTAAGGGAAATAATTCTAGTATAGCTAAGAGCATAACACATTCGAGGTAATCATTGTTAGAAGCTGCATATTTATTTTCTGCTGTTGTTAAGGTATAACTATTATCAAGATCCAGGAGCCGGTAAACTGTACATTGTCTTACTTTGACTTCTGTAGTTTAGAATTAAAACTGTCTGCTGTTCATTTTTACTGACAATGTAATGTGTATATAAACACACTTGTACAGTCTTTTGCTTAACTTTTTTAAGTTGTGCTTTAAATTTTAACCGGTAATTCTTGCTGTTAGTTCTTAGAAGCTTTCTATGACAAAAAATAAAAAAAAGTTTTAATTCCAGTTGTGAGCTGCCTTTACTTTATTTTATTTTTTTAGGTTTTTGCAAGGCAAACGGGGTTAAGTGGCTTGCCCAAGGCCACACAGCTAGGTCATTAAAGTGACTGAGCCCGGATTTAAACCCGGGTACTCCTGACTCCAAGGTATGTGTGTGTGTGTGTGTGTGTGTGTGTGTGTGTGTATATGTATATATATATATATATATTTTGATGTGACCAAACAGTGAAAAAATATTTCTTTCACATTTCTTTCACATTTATATTACTTTTCAGTTTTGGCAGCCATACAGCAAGCAGAACTAGATTTTTGTTGGGGACCCCCCCCTTTTTAAACATTTTGGACTGATCTTGCGATTTCATTAACATAGGGAACTCACAATCAGTAAATTTCCTTCACCAGTCTGCAGCTTGGTCTTAGAGGTTCCTTAGGCACGAATCACACACAGTTAGACAACATTGGGCACTTTTGCTGAGCAACAATAAGCTTGTCAGGATCAGATAGGCGTTTCTGTTGGCATATTGGCAAAACTGATAGACAAGGCACAAGAAAAAATCCAAATTTCTTGTTGGGTTGTGCCTCCTCTAAAAGTCCCTCCAGAAAAGTGGAAAGCTATGGTTTTAGATAAATTAGATTTGAGTTAAAAACAAGAAAGACAAGTCAATATTCATACTTTTAATTTCTTGTAGGGATGAAAGGATAGTTGAATTAATCAGAAACATCACAAAAGCAATCAATTTCAAACATGGCAGTGATACAGGTTTTAAGCAACACTCCATTTATACAGATTCTGGATTAATAGTTTGTATTTTCATGCCTTGTTTAGCACTTTAATATAGAATTAGGAATAAGGCATTAAATATTACAAAATGCAATCAAAATACATATTTTGGAAACATTCCTTCATTACTGCAAACGTTTTGCTAAATTAAGATAATATTACTATGTCTTACTATAACATGTATGTTTATATATGTATTTCAGTGTAATATAAATACTGACAAAGCTGCTCAAATTAATTTAGTATTACAAAATCCATAATGCATTATTTTCCAGTTATTTTGGAAAGTAAGAAAGATACATAGAAATGAGATTCTTAATACTTTGGTGTGCAGAAATGTGATGGTACAGAGGAATTTGATAATTTTTTTCTAAATTAAATGCTTAGACTTAGTCATTAAAACTTAAGGAAAGGTTTAAACAGAAAATGCCAATGATAATATAACAAGTCAATATCATACTTTAGAGTAGCAAGACAAATCATGATGGTCTCTATATAGAATTCAATGGAACCCCCCCCATGCTTAGATTTGCAGAAAAATAAATAGCAATTTTGTTAAGAATGACTGTTCAGACCCTAAATCTGGATGACAAAACTCATGATACTAATGGTTGTTTCCCAAAGAGATGCACTGAGCAAATTGAGTGCATTTTAAAGGCATTAAGGAATCCTGCAGCTAGGTGTCTACAAATATCTGTTTGGATAAACCAGCACCTGTCTACTACCTCTAGAGACCCTAGTCTGCTCGATTAATATTGATCATTTGTCAAATTGGGGAAAATGTGACCTGTTTGCCAAAGGATTCCATTTTTCTTTGGCCCCTCTCTTTTATAATACCCAAATGTAGGATTATCAAATTGTTCCTTTAGCACTCTTTTCTCACTAGTATTTATTTCTCTCTTCATAGGTTGAGTCCCCCAATTAGAATTAAAAGCTCCTTGAAGGCTGGGACAGGTTTTCGTTTTTTTTTTTTTTGCAGTAGTTTAATTGCACTGTAAGTCTTTATTTGGTGGAGGACCAGGTGTTCAATTTTGTAGTGGGAGTTAGCCTCACCCTGGGTGTTATGAGGAGAAAACATAATGTATGTAAAGCTGTAAGCACCATATACATATCTATTATTTAAACTTCACTAGTATGGTTTAAAGCTTGGAATACTTTTTTAAAAGCTGCTCAGATGCTTTAAATCTACTATAATACTTAGAAATTGAGCAAGATGACAATGTCGCAGTTTTTACAGATGTCAGACAGGAGCCTGGCATGGTGGAATGATTTCATTGCTGTTTCGCAGAATGTGTGAAGTTTGTTAGAATGCTCAACCAGCCCAGTTTTAGAATATTAAATAGCCACAGAGATCACAAAACAAACAATCCAAGACAATCTAGCACTAATAGTAACACAGAATTTTATCCAAGTAAGATGTGTACTTCCATTAAGTGTTTTTCATTGAAGCAAAATGAGTAACATCCACAGGTTCCTGAGTCTACTTTTAGAACCCACTTTTTTAAAAACCTCACTTGTATGTTTGGATGGTATGTGACCAAATCCTGATTTCCTCACTAGATGAAAAGGAGGAACTATTGCACTTTTCCCTTGAAGAATGAGATCTGAGCTGAATTTTTGCATCACTCAGGTGTGTGAAATAACTATGGTAGGGCCTCATCAGCTGGGGACTTCCTTGAGACCTGACTGGTTGAAGGAAGGGGTGTTTCAACTGGGGAGCCAGGCAGCTTAGGGCTATGGCCAATTTGCATAAAAATGAAAAATGGCAATTTGGATACTGCTGAATGCAGGCGGAGTGGGAAGGTGTAGGTTGCGGGATCCTCAGCATGTTGCAGAGAGAAGGGAAGCTGATCTGAGTTAAATGGAGAGAAGTAGTGGGTTTCACCTGGTCACCCCCTCTTCTGCACTGATAAACAATAAGCATTACCTTTCCCCTGCCTGGGAATGCAAATCATGAAACTGCAACATGATGGAAGGATCACACCTTAAACTCGGCCATTCCTACAGTAACAGACATCCATGATCTCAGTGGTGGGCAGGAGGTTCTTCATCATGGGCTATATGGAGGTGGTTTTTCAAAAGGTGAATAATACGGTGGGGAATACTGTGGTGGTTCATTGGAGGACCACATGTAGCTCGGAGAAGGTGAATTAGACTGAGGCTCATCAGAAAGTCCTGGTGGGTTGGAGCCTGGAAAGACACTGGTATGCTGGATGAAGAAAACAAAAGTCAGTTCAAGGCCAAATGAGTCACTCTTGGAACAAAGGGTTAACGTATATTATCCCTTTTTTTGCTTTGGCCCCTTCTCTATAATACCCAAATGTAGGATTATGAAAATAATGTACTCGAGTACATCATTCATCAACATAATTTCTGCTCATTCATCTTTGAGTTTTACATTTTCCCATCAGAGGCTGCTTGGCATAGTGGAGAGAGAACTGCTTAAAAGCTAGATGGCTTGGGTTCAAGTTGTACCCTTCGACATACTTTCTATGTAACCCTGGGCAGGTTGCTTAGTTATTCAGCGCCACTGATAGAAAATTAAAATAGAAATGAAATCATACTTAAGAATCCCTGCTGCTACAAATGGACCTAGAAAATCACATATTAACCTTGTTTATTGTTTTATTAAATTCTTATTTTCTTTGTTAACTATTTACCAATTACATCTTTAATCTACTTTGGATCAATTTACAACTCTGCTCTAGGCTAACAACTCTCTTAAGATCCCAAGTCATAGAGAAGGTGCTGACCCACATCCTTCATACCAGTGAAATCATAGGCCTGGTCCTCATTTTCACAAGGCATTCATAAGTCTTTTTTTAAAAAAATAATCAATTGGGCAGTATTAAAACTCCTACTAGTACCAGGCAGAGACCAACTGTGTCAGCCTAGTCATCCTTAATGGCAAAAGAAATATTATTTAAAAAATCTTTGCAATCTTTATCGTGTCTTCCATTTACACCCCCACATGGCCTTGGGAAAACCTCTTAGCTGGATCTCTTTCTAAGCTGCCTTTAAACTGGTTTTTACCCTTTACTACCTCTCTTTTATGTGGAGATACTGCTTATAGTATTCTAGCATCCTTTTTGGTAAAAATTGAGACACAAGTTTCTAAATGAATTTAGTTACTTTTCCACATCTTGGGAGTTAGGGGTACTCCTGTGATCTGGAAAATCCAAGTAAAATATTTTGGCCCTCCCTTTGTATCATGGGGTGTTTTCATTATTGTAAAACTTGGGCTAAGTATTTGGGCATAGGCTCTGCATAATCTGCTGGCAAAAGCATGTCTATGGCTTCCACAACATTTTCCCAAATTCCCATTTAATTTCTTATGCCTACCCATGATGTATCAAACCTGTGATGGGAAAAGTTGCAATATGGAAGGGCTAACTATAATCTAACTCATACATTGCCATTGGAAGACGTATCTTTCTGCCTGTCAATTAAATGTCAATGCATGTGGTAATAATTTTGAAGACTTCTTTGGTATCCTTGTTATGGCAATTGGCTTTGCATGCTATCCTTGTCTGTGTTTTAATTTTTATATTGTATCTTACCCCCCCCCCCTTCCTTCAATCTGTGTACCAAGTTTGGTCTTTGAAATGACAAGTTGATGGTCTGACCTGTACGGTGACAGCTGCTTTGGGAATGATTCCCACATCAGTAACAAATCACCTCCTGTCTCTTAAAATATCAGTTACATTTTTTGGTGATGCTATTGGGGATTTTCCATATTCAGTGTCTTCTGATATATTCTTTTATTTGACTTTTTTTGCAAGGTAGTGAGTAAAGTGGCTTGCCCAAGGTCACACAGCTAGGTAACTATTAAATGTCTGAGGCCGAATTTGAACTCAGGACCTCCTACTCCAGGGCCGGTGCTCTATTCACTGTGCCACCTAGCTGCCCCTCTTCTGATATATTCTCGAAGAAAATATTCATGGTATACGGGCATGAAGCTTTTATATAATAAAAAAGTCTATGAATCCTCTCATTCCTTATTACAATCTATATGTCACATCCACGTTTCTCTACATCCTCACTTGTTCTGACCTTTCTATTGAGGTCACTGAGTATACAAATGTATATTGCTTTAATTTGGAGGGTCTTAAGTTCTTTGTAGAATTCTACCTTTTCATCATTGGCAACAGATGTTTGTACATCCATCAAAATTCTTTTCATAGTGGCCTTTGCTAGTCCTGTAGAATGAAGTCATCTGAAATGATGTTTTTTGTTGCCTTTGAGTATGTGATGAAACTGACTTTGCTACCTTTTTTTTGTATCTCCAAGAAGCAGAGCTCACTTGCTATTTAGCTGTAACTTCCTTCTGGTCTGGTTTATAACAAGGATGTGACGATGGCTATAATTGAGTTTCCACAATGGGATGGCCACTGGTCATCCTAGTTGGCCATGAAGCATGGATCTCAATTTAGAGCAAACTATGGTTCTCAAGAATGGCTTTGGACACTTTTAAACAATACATTTTTTATTTAAAAATGTCAAAACCATTCTATCCTTGGCTGTACAAAAATAGGCTGCTGATCTGATTGATTTTGAGTATTCACAACCAAATTAAAGTTTATTCGTCTGAAACCTGGGAGTCTTCGCACCCTCTACTCCCTTTCAGTGGTACTATTAACATCACTGCAAAAGTGTAAAGGGACTTCACAGAACTAAGGCCATTTTGTATACTTTCCTTTCCTGTGTCATCATGAGCAAAGCGTTTGTTAATAAGTGGTTAACCTATTGGAGATCATTGGAGATGATCTTCCTTCTTAATTTAGGTTGGTCCTTGGAAAAGTAGACTTGGTCTACTTCAGGGGCCAGATCTGAAGCCTAAAAGGCTTGGTAGGGCTTGTACTTTGCTATTAATGCCTTTGAGAAGCCAGAGTCCCTGCCATACTTGGTTAAGTATTGATGTAGATCACTGGAGGCTGGCAAAGTTGACATTTTGTAGGTATCATCATCAAACATTAACCCTATACCCATCCTGTATTGGTGGGGGTTGGGGGGTGGCACAAAAGGGCTAGGACAAGGGGCAGCTAGGTGGCGCAGTGGATAGAGCACTGGCCCTGGAGTCAGGAGGACCTGAGTTCAAATCCGACCTCAGACACTTCATAATGACCTAGCTGTGTGGCCTTGGGCAAGCCACTTAACCCCATTGCCTTGCAAAAAAACTAAAAAAAAATGGGATAGAGTAAATGTGCACTGACAAAACTAAACTAAACCAGTGAATGAATCAGAAAATGCAACCTCCCTTTACAAATCAAAAACACCCATCAGGGCTATTGATGATAAGGAGTTTTCTAAGACTCAGCTGCCTATTCAAACATCAAAGCTGGTCACATTTACTTGTTTTACTATGACTAATAACAGTAGCTATTGTTATTTACCATTAGGATCTTGGGAAAGGGAGAAGAGAGGATGTGTATCAGGAAAGGAAGCTGATTTATATTCAAAGGTTCTCAAGAGTTCATTGAGAAGTCACAACTCCCATTTTTTCCTGCTCACCTAAATTTGCGTGGGCTCAAGGCTCTCTGCAATCATGACAGGATGGTTCGGCAGACAGTGGTGGAACTAGGGTTCAGAATATTTAGGTTCAAATCTTGCCTTAGGCAGGCAAAACTTACTGGCTGTGTGACCCTGAGCAAGTTCCTTAACCTTTATGTGCCTCAGTTTCCTCATTTGTAAAATGAAGGGGTTATATTTGATGGTCTCCAAGGCTGCTTCCAGCTCTAAATCTATGAGCCTATATTCATGAAAGTAATAACGTTGTGCCTTCTTTACCACCCCCCAAGCAAGTTGTTGGGGAAGGCATGTCTGGCATTTCCTTTGCTTGGTGAACTGTGAACACTCCTATCACATGTCACCACTGAGAAGACGTTGCAACTGCCATCTTTTATTGCCCCCGGATAAAATTTCCAACTGAAGGAATGAGTCATTGAAACTGGAGACCCTTCCCCAGGTCTTCATTCCAGGAGGTAAGCTGAAGAGAAACTCAGTTCCCATTACTGATAACTTCAGTTTCTCTCTCTTCTTTCTAATGAATACCTCCAAACCAAAGGATAATTGGGGGGGAGCAGGCAGGGGGATGGCACTAGTCCTTGCTGGAGCAGATCTGGCCATTTTCTTGTATTATTCCTTCTTCTAGTATTGCTTTTTGCTTTTCGCGCGTGCTTACTGTTATCATTGAGGCAGCCAAGTGGTTAGGGTTAGGGTTGTATCTGTGACATGAAAACAGGGGAAAGAGCAGGCATGGTACAAACACAAGGGAGAAGATTTAGAGTTGGAGGATGTAGCTTTGCACTGGATCTTAACCTAACTGGCCTTGAACTTGATGACTAGGAGAGATTCTTCTCAGCTCTAAATCTGATTTTTTGTGCTGCTTTGAACAGTGGTAGCAGTGATCGGGGGGTTTACTTGATACTGCCATTCCTATTTCCCCTGAAGGAGTTAGAAGCAGGGGCTGTCCCCAAGCCAAGGCTTGGCCTTAGCTGAGATGGTATGCATTACAGGCCCACTGTTCCCACTAGCATTGGGGCCAAGCCAAAGATGCCCGCTGTTGCCCTGGGAGCTGCCACCGGGGCTCCTGATGAGAGCAGCTGCTGGGGCGGCACTTTGATAACTTCCACAGGCTGTGGGTGGTGGAACACCCCCAGTGATCTGACTTCAAAGTTTCATATTTTAGGAAATAGCGTGTGGGAAAGGGCTCAGATGACTTGCTCATCTTTTCCAAACCCTTCCTCCTTTGAGTCCCCAGGGTGAAATTGAGGAAGCCCTGATAAACCTAGGGAGAAAACTGGATACACCCTAGTTTAGGAGGGAGGGTATATAAGTGGGTTTGTGTGGATGTATACATGCATGGTCATGTATATGAGTATGAGACCATGTAGGTGTGTGAGACTATGTATGAGAGCAGGTATGCGATCATGTGTATGAGTGTGTGAGAGGATGTGTATAGGTAGGAGTGTATGTGTATGATCATGAGACCATGCATGTGAGAAAAAACAGATGGGCTGTGTGAGCATGCATTCTTCAATAAGTTTGTGAACATATATACTTGAAAACATGTACATTTGTGAATGCTATAAGCATAAATGTATGTGTGTGTGATAGTATGTACATAAGAAAATGTATATGTTTGTTTATGGAAAAGTTTGTGTGAGAGCATGTGAGAGACGGTATATGTCTTTGAACAGTTAATGTAAATGTGAGCATGAGTGAAAGTATATACATGTGTAAGTATGTGAAAGTGCATGTGTCTGAGAGTATGTATATATGTAAGTGTGTGCATAGGTAAAAGCACTATGTATATCAGTGTATGTGAAAATATGAATGTATGAGGGTGAGCATGTGTATGAACCTGAGTGTCTGAATGAGAAAGCATGTCTGCATAAATGTAAGAGTGTGAGCATGAGTGTGTTTGAGAGCATCCGCATGTGAGAGTGTGTAAGGGTGAGTGTGAACACTTTGTGAATATGTATGGCTGGATGTACAAGTGAGCATATTTCTATGTTGAGTGTGCATCTGGAAATATTCATGTTTGAGAGCACTGGATGAGTGTTGGAACATCTGTGCATATGAGTGTGCCAGCATGTGTACATGTAGGTATGTGAACATGTATGATTATAACTGTGTCCAAGCATACATGCATTGTGCACATGTGCCAGTCTATATGTATGTGAGTGAATATGTGAGAGGATATATGGGTATCATTGTGTATTTGAATGAGCGGTTTGGGCATGTAGAGGTGAGAAACATTATCTGTATGAGTGTGTCTATCAAAGAAGGTGTGTATGGGAGTTCGGCTACTGCAAGAGTGTATCTTTGTAAGCTTCTGTGTTGAAAGAATAAGAGTATTGGGTCAGGGCATGTTTATTGTGAGCATGACTGCATATATGGAAGAGCAAGTGTGTATGAACTTTGTGTGTATAAACATGTGGATGGGAGAGCATGCATGTGACTAGATTGTGAAAGTGTTATGTACATGTAAGAGCACATTTACATTAGTGCGTTGGAATATGAGAGTGTTTTGTGAGTGTGTATGGGTATATATGGGAATGTGTATATATAGGAATATGTGTCTCTGAGAACATGTGTATATAAGCATATGTGTGCTTATGAATGTGTGAGCATTGTGTAAGAGTGTGAAGGTATGCATGAGTGAGCTAGAGCAGGTATAAGTGAGTAGAAGCATACATGTATGAATGTGGCATGTGAGAGCATGTGTGTATATATATGAGCTGTGTAGATAAGAGCATGGAGGTGGGACAGCATGTGTAGGATGATGTGTTTGTATACATGGCTATGTATGAATGTGAGCACATTAGTGTATTTATGTGTGTGAGTATGCTAAGTATGTGTGACTGCATTAAGTGTAGTATGTTTCATAAGAGTATATGTAAATGTGTGCATGTTTGTGAGAGCATGTGTCCAGGAATGTATATATGTGACAGCGTTATGGGAATGAGCATGCATGTAGGCACTGTCTGTTAGATGAGAATATACATGAGGACATGTGTGCACAAACGTGTCAGAGTACGAGAACGTATATACAAGTGTGCGTGTATGTATTGTATGTGTTTCAGAGCATGTATGAGGATGTGCATGAGTTTGTCCATGTTATGCCTATAACTGACAGCATGCACAAACATGTGTGAACATATACACACACGTGTATGAATGTCACAGATTATGTGCCTCTGATTGTATGTATATGTGCACTTGAGTGTCTGGCCGAGGTGATGGAGAAGGGAGAGGCAGGGGTTAAAGATGAGCCCAAGCATTAGCATGTGGCTGCCTAGCAACAGCCGGTCCCTTGGAGACCACCCTAGCTTTGTTCTAGCTGGAGAGCAGGCTGGTGCCCAAGTCTGCTTTTATTAATGGGCTGGGCAGTTGGAGAGGCCAGGCCTTTGATTTCTCCCAGCGCACCGCAGGCCATGAAAGGCCGTCTAAATCGCCTACTGCTGGGCCCAGTCAGCCTAGTCTTCCTGCTCCTCCTCAGTGGCGGCCTGAAGGTGCCCCAAATCATACCACACTGGGAGGAATACTAGAGCCTCACCTCGCCCTCCCTCCCTTCCTCCCACCTCCCCTTTCCTTTCCCTACCTGGCCCCCCCACTTAAGTCCTGAAATCACTCCCTCTTTTAAACAGCTCCCCTGCTTATAGAACCCTAACTACCCCCACCCCACTCACTATAAGAGCAATTTGGAATAATGACTTGGGCAAAAAAAATTTCTAAGTCAATTAGGGCAGTAAAGGCTGCCACCAAGTATGGAGGTTAAAAGGGACAGCCCTGGAAGTCCAGTGTCACTTACATCATTGCCCTGCTCAGAAACCTTTAGCAGCTCCCTGTTACAGGTGTAATGGCTAGTGCTGGTCCTGGAAAGAGGAAGTGTAGAGTTCGAATACTACCTTCTACATGGCATTAGCTGTGTGACTATGGATGATTCATTTAACCTTTTTGAGCCTCAGTTTTCCTTACCTGCAAAATAGGGCTACCAAAACTACCTGTCTGACCAGGTTGATGAGGCAATTAAACAGTTTATCTGTAATTATAGACTAAGTCGAAATTCAGCCTGGCATTCAAGGCCTTTCAAAAATCTAGCCCAACTGGGCTTTTTTGACCTGATTGCTTACAATTCTCCCTACATTTGTTCCTACTTCTGAAAGACTGGCAAATCTTTCCTTTTTCTGGAATCTTCTGTTCCTTCCTCCACCCCTTTCAATTCCTGCCTGTTGATAGGTATCCCTCTTTCAAGGCAGTTCCCAGTACTACCTTCTTCCAAAAGCCTGTGGTCCTCTCCAAGCATAGTGGCTCCCTTGTCCGCATCCACAGAACACGGCCTGGCATCGTAGTTTTTTGTTGCTTATCTTATTTCACTCATTAAGACTGTAAGCTGATGATGAACTGGTTGGTTTAGAAAAATATGGAAAGACTTGGACCAATGGAGGAAGATGCTCATCCTCAGAGAAACAGAGGGCAAGTGGAAATAAGCATATGTGTATGAGTGTATAGGTGTGTGTTTATGTACATGGATATTTATATCCAGGTTTAATTATAGCCTTCTTTAGGGTGGGGGGAAGGAAAGGGAAAACATAAAGTCAAAAAAAGGCACAGCAGAGAACAAAAGAAGGTCAACAAGGAAGCAAAAAAAAAAAAGCTGGGCAGCTTTGAAAACAATATATAGTATTTATTAGGTTTCCTTGAAATGGAAATTTTATCGTTTTATATCGAATTCTGTCTTATGGTCTGCTGTGTACATGGCAATGTTTTCTTTTTCCTTTTCTCAATTGATTATGTTTAAAATTTAAAAATTATTAAAATAACTTTAAAAATTAAAAAAAAGGTTGTAAGCTCCAACTCAACTTTCAAAAAAGCAATTTTCAAAGGGCTCAGGTAAGATGCCACTGACTGAAAAATTGTCATCAGGACGTCAGCTCAGAAGGGTTAGAATATCTCTCACCAAGAATGAAATTCCGAAGATAAAGGGAAATGATTCCAACAAAGAGGAAAATTGGCAGTTATCAGAAAGAGAAGAATGATAAAAGAAGGAATAAATGGGATCAGGCTAAGAACAGAGAGGAGGCTGACTTGCTTAATTTTTATTTTGCTTCTCTTTTCTCTACCAAGAAGAAAGACCTTTGGCCTGGGTGACTAACATGGGGGTTGGATAGGAAAAGCCCAGGATGACTTCAAGCCAATAAGCCCAAACGACCTACAGCCTTGGCTATTGGCAGATGTAATTGCTGAGTCACCAGCAGTGACAATTCAAAGGATGATGGAGAATGGATGAGGTGCCAGTAAGCAGGATGAAAAAAGTCGAAATATCATAATTTTTTACAAGGAAATCAGACAAGGGTCTGAAAATTAGAAGCCAATGAGCTTGATTTCCACTCCTGGGAAAATATGGCAAGAAGTCATTAAAGGGATGGTTGGTGAACACCTAGAAAAGGAAGCAATGACTACGAAGAATCCGCAGGGTCTCATTAACAGCAGCTCATGTCAGACTAACCTCATTTCCATTTTTGTACTGTGTTACTAAAAAGAGCAGATCAGAGGAGTTCCACAGAGATAGATTATCTAGCTTGTAGCAAAGTCTTTGATAAAGCATCTCACATTCTGATGGAAAAAAACGTAGAGATTGTGTAGAGAAAAAATGTAGAGCTCACAAGAATGAATTCCTTACTTTTATAATCATGGACCTCAACAGTGAAAACCTTTTTGAGCTTATGACCTCAATATATGTATATGAACTTATTTGTAATCAGTGTGTTTATGTAGCAATATACCAATAATTGTAGAAATTATAAACCATACATAAGAAAGGAAAGAGATAAAAATAAAGTAATATTTGATCCTAGAATCAGGAGAGAGTCCCTAGAATTTGAGTAAGGGAGTAAGTAACAAGATTAGACCTGCATTTTAGGAAAAATCACTTTGGCAGCCGCATGGTGGATATCTTGGAACGGGGAGAGACTTGGGGCAGAGAGACCAGTAGGAGGCCATCCTAACATCCCAGTGGGGGGTGAAGAGGGTGGTAGCTGTGAGGATCCAGAGAAGAGGCACAAGATCTGATCCCTGACAAGATGAGGGGTTAAAGGAAAGTGAGGCATCCAAGATGCTGCTGAGGTTACTGTGAGAACCTTGGCAAATGGAAGGATGTGGTAGCACCCTTGACAGTAACCGACAAGTTCAGATGATGAATGACGTTTGGGCAGGGGAGGGGGGAAGATAATGTATTAAGATTGGACTCCAGATTGTAACCCATTCATGCCTATTCATTCTGGGTGACTTTTCTACTCATAATAAAATGGAGGAGGAGATGGAAGGGAGATGTCTGGCTCTTATTCATATGTCATTGTCCACTAATTGCAAAATCCAGCCTTCAAAGAACACTGTCAGAGCCACAAGGTGTTCAAGATGATCAGGGGCCATAATTTTCCCAGTGGCATCTGTGAGCTGCTGTGGGTAAGAGTTAGTTTAGGTTCTAACTACCTGTCCTGAGGGGCCAACATCCAGGTCCAAAGGAGGAGGTAGGGATTACGGGTTGTGTTTGCAGAACAGGTGGAATTCAGCCTTTCTTCCCACACTCTGGTTCTGACCCCTTGGGGTCTTGGTCCCCTGGATGGATATCATGGCCTACCAGGGGTCTCTGCTTCCACCTGAAATCACTGGACTAGACAACAATAAAATCAGAAGGATTTGGAACTGGTTGAATAGTGACATCCAAAGAATAGGTCAAAACGGCAGGTCTCCAGTGGAATGCTCTATGCTGGTTAACATATTTTTAAGCATTTTTTATGCAAGGCAAATGGGGTTAAGTGGCTTGCCCAAGGCCACACAGCTAGATAATTATCGTGTCCGAGGGCGGATATGAACTCAGGTCCTCCTGACTCCAGGGCTGGTGCTCTATCCACTGTGCCACCTAGCCGCCCCTGGTTAACATTTTAAGTAAGGACTTCCATCACAAAGGACCAGGATGGCAGGCTTATCAAATGTGTAGCTGACATGAAGCTAAGAGCAGTGGCTTCCATTTTAGTTGTCTCCCCTCCCTTTCACAGTCAAATACCTAGAAAGAGCTGTCTACCTTTGCTGCCTCTCAAATACCGCCTTTTCTTAATCTTCATCCTTTTTTGATTCCTGCTGTATTTTACCCTGCTGACTACCCCCTCCCCCTCAAGGTTCTCTCTCCTTGGCTGGCTTTATCCCACCAGTTAGACTGGTCTTTCTTGGTTTTCTCCACAGGCCTGTCCTCTATTGTGCTCCTCCCCACTCCACCCCCATGTGTAGGTATACCTTAGGGCCCTGTCCTTTGTTCCTGTCTACCTTCCCTCCCCAAAATCTCTCCGGGATTGAAGCCATCACCTCCCATAGGGCTCAATTATTCTCTCTCTGCAAATGACTCTAAAGTCAATATAAATAGTCCTGTAGGCAACTAGGGTTCACAGTGCCTACAGGAAGGAACTTAGCGCCAGGAAGACATGGGTTTGAATCCTGCCTCAGACCCTCACTAGCTGGGTGACCCTGGGCAAATCCTCGCCCTGAACCTCAGTTTCTTCAGCTGTAAAATAAGGCTAATAGACCAACTTCCCTGAGTTGTTATATAGAGCAAAAGAAATAATATATGCAAATATTATAACACCTGCAAATATAGTACAACTGTAAATATAATCTGCAAAATATAAGGATATTTGTAAAAAGACTTTGTGACCATTAACACATGAGGTATATATTAGTTGCTATTATTGTTAGTCCCTCCTTGAGCTCCAGTTCTGAATTCCCCATTGTCTGTCCACTGCCATCTGGGATCTCAACTTCAGTAGGTTTAACACCGAACTCATCTTATTTTGTCCTAAACATTCCCCCTTCCCCTGCCCTGCCTTCACAGACAGCCTTACTTTTATTGATGGTAGCACTCTGATTTTAGTAACAATTGCCACTGGTTCTCCAGAGCTTGGAGGTCTGCCCACCATTTCTGCAATTCATCTCATTTCATCCTTGAGACTCACTGCTCCTCTTACTAATAATGTCTTACACTTGCATAACACCTACTAAGTGCTTTACAATTCATGCCTTAATTGATACACTAAAACCCAGAGGAAGGTACTATTATCCCCATTTTACAAATGAGGAAACTGAGACCAAAAAAGGACTATTTGACTTTCCCAGGGTCACATAGGTAGTAAATTTTTGAGGCCACATTTGAACTCAGGCCTTCCTGACTCCAAACCTGGTGCTCTCTCCATGGCCACCCAGCTGCCTATACTTGCTATGTTGCATTAAAGTGAGCTGTGAGGATCCTAGGTCTAGAGGCTAGAAGATGTCTCAGCCCTCTAGGCTTAGACCCCCGCCCCCGCCCCATTTGACAGAGGAGAAAACTAAGATCAATTTATTTTATTTTAAGCTAAAATGAGTCTCTTTTATTTATTGCTGCTTCTTTAACCTTACTTAAGGGAAACTAAATGGCATAGTGAATAGTCTGGGCCCAGAGTCACAAAAACCTGAGTTCAAATCCAACCTCATTACCAGGTGTGTGACCTTGGCAAAATCACAACCTCTAATTGCCTCAGATTCCTCAATCTGCAAGAATGGAGATAATAGCACCTACCTCCCAGGGTGACTGTGAGAGACCTAGTAAGCCTGGTACATAATCGGCACTGTATAAATGTGAGCAATTATTAGCTAGCTCTGAGTAAGAGGGGACCTTATCAGTAATGAGGAAGTATGAACAGCCCTCAGGGGTCATCTGGTCCTCTGCTTTTTAGAGGAGGAAGCCTGAGGCACTAGGTAGCATAGTGAGATAGAGCACCAGCCCTGGAGTCAGGAGGACCTGAGTTCAAATGTGATGACAGCCACTTAATACTTACTAGTTAGACCCCTGGGCAAGTCACTTAACCCTGATTGCCTCACAAAAAAAGGAGAAAGTAGAAGCCCAGAGAGGGATAGCTGATTTAACCAAGATCACACAGCTTACACCTTTGCTTTCAACTCCACCAATCCCCTGAAACTTCTCTGTCCAAAATTACCAACAATTTCTTACTTGCCAAATCTGATGGTCTTTTCTCAATCCTGACCCTTCTCAGCCTTTCTGCTGCAATTGACACTATGGACCATCTTCATGTCTTAGATACTTCAACCTTTCAAGTTTTTTATGACGCTGCCCCGGTTCTTCCACCTCTCTCATCACTCCTGTTCCTTTGCTGGTTCATCATCCATCTCACTCCCCCTGACTATGGAGCTTCCCCTAGGGTCTCTCTTGGTGACTTCATAAGTTCTCATGGATTTAATAATTATCTCTAAACAGATCTATATCCAGCCCCAGTTTCCCCCTCTGAGATTCAGTTTTACATTACCAATTCCTAATTGGACATTTCAAATTGTGTATGCCAGAGAGATCTCAAGTTAAATATGTCCAAAATTGAACTCATCGTCATTGAACCTCTACAAACTGACCTCTCTTCCTTTTTTCCCTATTTCCAGTGCAGGCACCATTATCCTTCCTGATTCCCAATCTCAGTGTCTTTAATTTCTCACTTACCTCCCTAATACAATAAACTGTGAAATCTTATTTCTACCTCCACAACTCTTTGGAAATCTGATCTTTTCACTACTCACATTTAGGCCCTCATTATCTGAGGGACACCCTCTTCACACCTCCTCTCCCTCTTACCCTTCCCACACCTGGACCATTGTAATAACCTGCTGAGGGGCTCACCTGCCTCAAGTCTCTCTTCCACTTTGGCTGCCAAATGGATCTTCCTAAAGCACAGGGCTGATCATATCACTGCCCCCTCCATTCAGTCATTTCCAGTAGACCCTTATCACTTCCAGAATCAAATATAAAATCGTCTAATATTCAGAGCCCTTCCTAATGTAGCTTCCTCATCTCTTCTTAGCCACCAATTCTCCTACAGAGGTGGTAACCCTCATTAGAATATCCATTCTATATTTGGAGAGTTGGAAAAATAAATGCTTAACAACTGGGAAAACTTTTTTTTTTTTTAGTTTTTGCAAGGCAATGGGGTTAAGTGGCTTGCCCAAGGCCACACAGCCAGGTCATTATTAAGTGTCTGAGTCCGGATTTGAACTCAGGTACTCTTGACTCCAGGGCTGGTGCTCTATCTCACTATGCTACCTAGTGCCTCATAAACTTGAAAGCAAGAATTATCTCTATTTAAATGCTTCTTCCTTCCTTCTTTCCCCTTTTCCTTTCCTTTCCCACTTGTCATTTGTCCTTACCGATCCTATGCAGATATGTGTATCATTTAAGATCTTTGTAATTACATACCACCCTCCATTTGTGAATGGAAAATAACAGATGCTCCTTGCTAGATAGATATCCATCTATTAGGATTTGCCTGCTGACCTCTGAGGCCCTCTAGGTTACCCCACCCTTACTTGTTAGAGGAGGAAACTGAGACCTAGGGAGGGGAAGGGACTTAGTCAAGGTCACACATAAGATCCTAGGTCTAGAGTCTAGAAGAGGCCTCAGCCCTCTAGGCTTACCCCGCCCCCCCCCCCCATTTGACAGAGGAGAAACCTAAGATCAATTTATTTTATTTTAAGCTAAAATGAGGTCCTCAAAGTATTTCTACTCTGTTTAAATGGAAACCTTGTACAGATTAAGACTCTGAAAGTTCTTTATCTGACGAAACAAACTAAGTTGGCAACAGCTTTCATTTCTTTCATCTGTTATAGATTTCTTATTTCTCTCACATCATTCATTGATTTTTACAAAAATAGTCAAGGGAAACAATATAAAAGGGGAGATTAATTCTATCAGAGCAGTGTTATAAATGTGACAAATGAGTGCTCAGATAATTGACATTTTCACAACATCATGTGGGCTTTGGTTAGAATATATTTATGATACTATTGGCAACCAACTTTGGCTAGGTCGGGGGTGGGTGATGTCTGTACATTTCTGTATCAGCCTGAGGCCTGGCACAGTATTATGAGTTAGTCCTCAATACATATTTGTTGAATGAATGAATGAAGGAATGAATCTAGAAATAGTCATCAATTAAGGGATACCCAGTCTGAGCTTCTATGAGACTAACTCTATCAAAAAAAGCAAATTTGTGGAAAGGAAGAGTCGGAACATCAGAAAATTGATTAACCCCTCTCCAATTTGCCTAGACTATTGCAATAGTCTGCTGGTTGGTCTCTCTGCTTCAAACCCCTCTCAGCTTGCACTTAGCTGCCAAAGCGATCTCCCCAAACCACGTTCCCCTGCCCCTACTAAATAAACTCCAGTGATTCCCAGTCATGACCAGGATCAAATAGAAAATTCTCTGTCCTTCAGAACCTCGTCTTTTCCTGTCTTTCCAGTCTTCTTCCACCTTCCACCCCTCTATGTACTTCACGATCTGGTGACTCTTTGCCAATCCTCGAACCCACCATTCTTTCCCAAAATCTGGGGATTTTCTTTGGTTGTCTCCCATTAGCTCTCTCTCCCTCTTCATCAAGACCTCCTGAATTCTCTCAAGGGTCAGCTAAAATCCCACCTTCTATGAGAATCCTGGCCTAGTCCCTTCCAATGCTGATGCTGTCTCTCTCTCTCTCTCTCTCTCTCTCTCTCTCTCTCTCTCTCTCTCAGATCACCTGCAATGTGCCTTGGATAGATCTTACATGCAGAGTCATTTGCATGTTGTCTCTCCCCATTTGACTGGCAGCTCTCTGAAAGTAGAACAAAACCAAGTCATTCCAGCCAGTTTGCCTCAGTTTTCTCAACTGTAAAATGAGTGGAGAAGGAAATGGCAAACCATGTCAATATCTCTGCCAAGAAAACCCCAAGAGGGTCATGAAGAGAGACATGACTGAAAAACAGCTGAACAACAACAGATTTGTACGGAGCTTCCAGGAAAACGAAGAAGCATTTATTTAATAACTACTACATACCTGGCCAGGGATAGATACCATTAAAGGCAGAAACAGTCCTTAACCTCAAGAAATTTACATTCTAATGAACAGACAACATATCAATAGGAAAAGGAAATGGAATGAGAATAAACATTTATCTGGCACCTGGGAGGCAGGCACTGTGCCAAGAGCTTTTTCAAAATCTTACCTCATTAGGTTATCACAACAACCTGTGAGGTAGGTGTTATTATTACCCCCACTTTATAGCTGAGACATTGAGGCAGACAAAGGTAAAGTGACTCGCCTAGGGTCACACAGTAGCAAGTAGGTGAGGCCAGATTTGAACAACCCAGGTGTTCCTGACTCTAGGCCTAGCTCTCTACTCACTGGGTCACGTCTCCCTCACTTGGGATTTTTGATTTTTGGAACCAAAGTGTAAAAATTGTGACTAGGGAATTTCATCTTTTTTAGTCCAGTGTGTTAATCTGTCAGAATTCTCTTCAGATTTCAACTTTGTCACACATCTGATGTGTGTGTGTGTGTATGTGTGTGTGTTGGCCCTCTTAGCTCTGTAGAAGTTCTAAAAGCGATGTGTGCTATCTTGGCCTACAGCCAAGCCACTGATAAAACTATTCACCAGCCCAGATTTCCCAGGTAGTGTAGCACACACCTGCGGGGTTCAGAACAAATTGTTAAAAAAACAATTCTTTTGAGTCCAGTCATTCAAGTAGTTTCAAAACCATCTAAGTGGATTACTACCTAATCCACATCTCTCCATATCTGCTACTAGAACCTCATGAGATCCTTTATCAAATACTTTGCTAAAAAGCCCAGTAAACTGCATTCACCACACTCCCCTGAGGTGTTAGTTAAGGAATCCTGCCAAAGAAGGAAATGAGGTTAGCCAGGCAGGAACGATTCTGGATGAAACCTCTCAGGCCCTTCAAAATCATTGTTTTCTTTACTAGATGTTCAGTAACTCTTTAACAATCCATTCTAGGATTTTGCCACAAAAAAAAAAAATAAAAATCTCAAGCTCACAGACCTGTAGTTTAACCAACTCTGGTCTCTTTTTTTTTTTTTGAAAATTGGGGCAGTAACTTTCTCCGGGCCCATGGTACCTATCCCATCTTCCACAGTCTTGAAAATATCACTAATAGTGGCTTAGCATTTAATGTTCTCCCACTCTTTCATCCTCTGGGCCTGGTGACTTAAACTCATCAAGAATTGTTAGGGGTTCTCTTATTATTTCCTTACTTTAGGTACCAATTCCCTTTTAGTCATTTTTGTTTTAGGATTTCTTTCTTTCTTTGAGGCAATTAGGGTTAAGTGACTTACTCAGGGTCTCACACAGCTAGTAAGTATGTGAGGCCATATTGTTTTGGCATTTCCAGCACAAGGATCATTCCCCTTGGCAGAGAAGATGGGAGCAAGGAATTAACCAGCATTGTTTTCTCTCTGTAGTCACTTATCATGGTCCCATTTATTCCAAGCAGCTGTCCTGTCCCAACTTTGATCCTTTCCTTTCTAAAAACGTTGCTTAGAAATGGAGTTGTTCAGACTGGCCATTATGACCAGAAAGGACAATGATTAAAGTTGGAAGGGATGTGAGAAATCTGGGACACTAATACATTGTGGGTGGAGCTGTGAACTCATCCAACCTTTCTGTTCTTCATTCTTTTTTTGTTTTTTAAGGTTTTTGCTAGGCAATGGGGTTAAGTGGCTTGCCCAAGGCCACACAGCTAGGTAATTATTAAGTGTCTGAGGCTGGATTTGAACTCAGGTACTCCTGACTCCAGGGCCGGTGCTCTATCTACAGCACCACCTAGCCTCCCCTCATCCAACCTTTCTGGAGCGCAATTTGGAATTATGACCAAAGGGCAACAACAAAAACGAGCATACCCTTTGATCCAGCAATACCACTACTGGGTCTATACCCTGAAGAAATTATGAAAAAGGGTAAAAACATCACTTGTACAAAAATATTCATGGCAGCCCTGTTTGTGGTGGCAAAGAATTGGAAATTAAGTCAATATCCTTCAATTGGGGAATGGCTTAGCAAACTGTGGTATATGTATGTCATGGATCATTACTGTTCTATTAGAAACCAGGAGGGATGGGAATTCAGGGAAGCCTGGAGGGATTTGCATGAACTGATGCTGAGTGAGATGAGCAGAACCAGAAACAAACTGTACACCCTAACAGCAACATGGGGGTGATGAGCAACCTTGATGGACTCACTCATTCCATCAGTGCAACAATCAGGGACAATTTGGGGCTGTCTGCAATGGAGAATACCATCTGTATCCAGAGAAAGCATTGTGCAGTTTGCACAAAGACCAAAGACTATTACTTTCAATTTAGAAAAAAAAAAAACCCGTTACCTTATTATGTAATTTTGCTATCTCTTATACTTTCTTTTTCTTCCTTAAGGATATGATTTCTCTCTCATCACATTCAATTTAGATCAATGTATGCCATGGAAACAATGTAAAGACTAACAGACTGCCTTCTGTGGTGGGGTGGGAGGAGGGAAGCAAATATAGGGGAAAAATTGTAAAACTCCAAATAAATAAAATCTTTCAAAAAAAAAAAAAGAAAGAAATGGAGTTGTTGAGCTTAGCTTGGACACTCCTAACCCTATTTTTACAAACCTATACTCATCCTGTGTTACTCAGACTTACCTCTATCTCTTTTAAAAACCAGGTTGGTTAGGGGCAGCAAGAGTCAGGAGGACAGGAGTCCAAATCCATCCTCAGGCATTTAATAGTTACTAACTGTGTGACTGTGGGCAAGTCACTTAAATCCACTCCCCCACAAAAACCAAAACCCCCGGACTAAACAAAAAACTAGGTTTCATGGAGAACAAATTTCAAAAGATTCTGAAGAAAGATACACAGGATCTCATGGAATTTTACAGATAAATTCAGTCCATGGAAGTTGGGGAACTTTTTTTTTGGCAAGACAATGGGGTTAAATGACTTGCCCAAATTCACACAGTGGAGTAATTCTTAAGTGTCTGAAGCTGGATTTGAACTTGGGTCCTCCTGACTCCATGGCCAATGCTCTATCCCCTGCAGCACCTAGCTGCCTCAGTTGGCAAACACTTAAAGGGAATTCTGACAATACCTTTTAATAAGAAGAAAATAATGAGATTTGTCTGGAGAGACAAGATGTGCCTGCCCAGAGAATTGACTAACCAATGCCCAACTTTCCTTTCCATTCCCTCTCCCTCAGAATTTCTTCCCATAAGTGTACCTTAACATACAATACTTCTTTACCCATTCCCTGACTCCCCTTTTACCTTTTACCTATCTTGTTTCTTCTGAATGATGTTCTGAAAGAGCTGGTTTAGTAACTCAGCACTTTTAAATGAAAGATAAAGCAAGACTGCTATCTCAGCCTACTATCTTATTGATTTCCATCTCTATCTGACAGCTGGAAATCTCAAAGTGGATATCCAGTAGACCTCTTAAACTCAATATGTCTAAAACAAAACTCATTATGTTTTCCCCTAAACCCTCACCCCCTCCTACCTTCTCCATGACTATAATGAGGCTGATGACTTAGCACAGGCCCCCCTCAGTCAAAGCCAATTCACGTGCATGTCATGGTAACACCTCTCTGATGTCATAGTCTTCTTCAAGAATGAAGAACAAACAACAACAGCAACAAGAGGGTAAGGGCCATAGTCTGGGTCCAGCCCGGTTCCTTACTAGCTCTCACCAAATCCAATCTCATATTATCTTGTCATTTCCAGCTTTGTAACACCTCTCATATACACTCCCTTCTCTTCTCTTCTCTTCTCTTCTCTTCTCTTCTCTTCTCTTCTCTTCTCTTCTCTTCTCTTCTCTTCTCTTCTCTTCTCTTCTCTTCTCTTCTCTTCTCTTCTCTTCTCTTCTCTTCTCTTCTCTTCTCTGATGTTGCCACCAATCTGGTTCAGGCCTTCATCATCCCATGTCTGGACCATTGCAATGGCCAGCTGGGCAGTCTCTTCTGCCTCAAGTCTCTCCTCCCCACTTCAGTCCATCCTCTATTCAGCTGTCAAAATAATCTTCTTAAAGCATAGGACTGACCAAATCATTCTTCTCCCATCCCCATACAACTCTGGTGGGCTCTCCATTAATTTTTTTTTTAGTTTTTTTTGCAAGGCAATGAGGTTAAGTGACTTGCCCAAGGTCACATAGCTAGGTAATTATTAAGTGTCTGAGGTCAGATTTGAACTCAGGTCCTCCTGACTCCAGGGCTGGTACTCTATCCACTGTGCCACCTAGCTGCCCCGCTCTCCATTATTTTTAGTATTTATTATAAAATCCTTTGTTTGGTATTCAAAGCCCTCCATAATCTGGCTCCATTCTATCTTTCCAGTCTTCTTATGCCTTATCTCCTCCCTCTGATCTAGGGATGCTGGTCACATTGATGTCCCTTGCAAATGGCATTTTGTTTTGGGTCTCTGGACATTTTCCCTGGCTGTCCCCCAAGCTCATTGTTAGAAACCATTCTAAGGAAGCACAGCTGAATCCCCCGAGCCAGAGAATGCCAAAGTTAACTGCTAAGAAGAATATCCATTTCTTCCTATTTTAGTCAGAGTGATAGAAACTAGGGCAATGAAAGGTCCTGAGTTCCTTCTTCAGCCACAGAGGTGTCAAAGCGTCACAGGTGAAGAACCTCAGTGGTTGGGGACATTTGTTTATGTTACACTAGCCAGACTGGAATCTAGGGTCTAGATTTGCTCTGAAATGGAGAGAGCCAGGGGAGAGGAGAGAGGAGAGATCTTTTTTGGAAATGAAGTTCATGTCAAAACCAATGAGAAAAACACAAATTTCTTTTAAAGTGATTATTAAGAAAAAGGGAGAACAGTGGAGGGAGGAAGGGAGGAAGGAAGGAAGAAGAGAGAAAGGAAGGAAGGGAAAAGGAATAAAAGAAGGAAGGAGGAAAGCAAGGGAAAGAAAAGGAAAGAAAAAGAAACAAAGGGGAAAAAAGAAAAAAAAGTAAAGGGAAAGAAAAAAAGGAGACACGAAGGAAGGACATAAGGAAGGAGAGAAGTAAGCCATTTTTTAATGAAACATACCTGGAAGTCGTAAGCCGAATAGGGCGGCAGATGGGGCGTACTATGGTAGTAAGTATTGTACGATGCTATCTGAGGCCGTGAGTAGTAAGAAACCCTCGGATGGGCACTTTCCACCGAACAGTTCATTGCTGGAATTGTAGGAGTCTGTTTAAAAAACAACAAACAAATGATTCATAAACTGTCCTTATTCAAAGTTGAATGGACTAGGTAATGGTTTTGTTTTCTAAAAACCATGTAGATGAGGGGCACCATGGTATATATGCCTGGGAGTTTGGGTATCTGGGTGCAAATTCTTAGCCACTAGCTTGTGGGGAAACCTTGGATGCCCGGTTTATCCAGAGGAGGAAGGAAAGGGTTAGATTAGATGGTTTGCTGATTCTTTAAAGCCCAGTTCTTTTTGAAAAAAGTTGATAAAGGCAATAAAAAGAATGCTCTGTGGGAATAAACAAAAGTCCTGTTATTGGTTTTTCCTGTCTGGCATTATCATTTAATACTCTTGGCTATTTCTAACTTGAGATGAGTTCTTTTCATTTTATACTGATTGACTGCCCCCTCTTTGACTCCCTTCTTAGCAGCGAGATCTACCTTTAAAAACAGTATCCTTCTGCCTTGGGTCAAGGTTTTTCTTAACCAAAATTTATCAGTGTCCTTGGTTTTTCTTATTTTCAGTACAGTGATTCAAGTGAGTCAAGTCCTTCCTTAGTGGCCATGACTGTTATATCTTGTAATCAGGGGATCATGGCACTTAGAACTGGAAGCAGTTATATTGAAGTCTGATAGTTAAAAAATCAATGTGACCATGTGCACCTCAGAAATGCTAGAAATCGAAATCTTGATTTATTGCTTTGTTAATTGTCTAGATCTGAGAAAGCAATAGAGAAAACATTAATAATGTAGATTAAATACAAAAATGTGGCCTGCATACATTTTTTTTCACCTGGACAGTCAGTTGTTAAACATTTACTAGCACACTCCTGGCTGGAAGGGACCTTAATGATGATCTAAAATGAGGAGATTGGATTAGGTGATCCACAGCATCTCTCATAGCCCTAAATTCTACTCCCCACTTGTCTCCTGTTGATAGATACCTAGATCCAGAGCTAGAAGAGAACTTCAAATCCATCTAGTCCAATTCCCCCATTTTACAGAAAAGGAAACTGAGATCCAGGAAGGGGAAGTGATTTACTTGCCCAAGACCACACAGGTAGTAACTGTCAGAAGTGGAACTGAAACTCACTTCCTCTAATTCCAGAACTAAGGTTTTTCCTATTGTACCATAATACTCCATCCAAAGGGATCTCATCAAGTCATTTATTTCTAAGTTCTCTCCTAAAGTTCCACCACATTGTTTTAAAAAATTCTTTTTTTTTAGGTTTTTGCAAGGCAAATGGGGTTAAGTGGCTTACCCAAGGCCACACAGCTAGGTAATTATTAAATGTCTGAGACCGGATTTGAACCCAGGTACTCTTGAATCCAGGGCCGGTGCTTTATTCCACTACACCACCTAGCCACCCCCTAAAAAATTCTTTTGATAGGTGTAATTCAAAATAATTGGCTTTGGCTTCCTTTGTATTTTATTTGATGCCTTTAAAACCATGATCCTGAGAAGGGCTTCCCCAGATTGCCTAGGGGATCCAAGACCCCCCCAAAAAGGTAAAAAAAAAATCCTGATGCTAGGACATTATGACTTCCTATGTGCAAAGGAATGAATATGAAGGTTTTCATGTTTTTTACCACCTGACCCCTCTCTACCTTAACAGTCATCATTGAGGATCAAATGACATATCTGTAAAGGTCTTAACATAATGCTTGGGGTCGAAGAGACATTTAATAAATGCCTATCACTTACCCCCTTCATTATCTTGTGCTTTATTCCTCTTTCCATTCTTCTCTGATCAAGCTACAGTGGCCATCCCCCATGCCTCGAATGTACTTCTGCATCACACTGCCCTACTCTAAGATCCAGGTAAGGTATGAATCTTTACTTCCTGTGCTTTGGCCAGTTCTATCTTCTACCCTGCCTTGCCTTCAAGGTCACCTTCCACCTACTCTGGATAAATCTTGTATGGACACAGTTATTCCTATGTTGGCTCCCAAAGTAGAATGGAAACTCCTCAAGGGCTGGGTCATGCTTTTGCCTTTCTTTGTATCCTCAGGAATTAGCACAGTGACTGGAACCCAGTAAGCACTTATTAATGATTGTAGATGGACATCTAATTGCAGGCACATCAGGTCAAGAGAGGGAGAGTATATCAACCCTTATATAAGGCTGGCCCATCCACACTTTGAACTAATCATGGGTACTCACTAAGAGAAATTCATGGCCTTATTAAAGAGGAAGCCTAGTATAATAAATAGTAACAGAAGGACTGATGGAGTCTAAGGTTCTGGATTTGAGTTTAACCCTTGACACTGGGCTTAAGATTAACATCACATTATCTCTCTGAGACTCAGTTTCCTGCTTGGTAAAGATTGCAGTCAGGACCTGATAGACTCCAAGATCCTTTCTAGTTCTAAATTTAGGCTCCTATGACTAGGGAGAAGGTCTCTAAGATTCCATCTCACTTCAAAAGGTAGAATCCTCTGACTAACAGGAGCCCTGCAGCTCCCCCTCAATGGAAATACATCAATGAATTCTATCTATTCCTCTGCTCTCCCCTCTCCTTTACTCTCTTGGTCTCTAAGAGGGAACTTTTCCAAAGAGTCAAATCTTTTCAAGACTCCTTCACCTGCATAAACATAGATAATTAAAATTTTCTCTCCTCTCTTTTTGCTCCTTTAAAGTGGACACAAAGAGATTTCCTCTCAGCATCCTTTTGGTTTTCCAGAAAATGAAAGAAGGAGGAGGTATAGGTGCAAAAATGGGGGATTCATCTGCTTTAGAGGCAGCAGCAGGTGGTAGGCACAAGTCCATTAACACTAACCCATCACTAACGTCCTACCCAAACATGCCTGGGCCTTGGGAGAGCAGAGGGCGTGTGAGTCAAGGAAAGTCTCATTAACTACCTCCCCTTCCCCTACTCCCCACAGTTCTCAGAGACCTGCAATTTCTTTCTCAGAGGACCAAGCTCTCTAGTATCCCAGCTGGGAAGTCTGAGAATATGCAGCTCCAGGGAGAGGGGATCATTCAAAGCCAGGGACAAATGACACATGAATGAGGCTGGTTTGTATGAGGATCAGGGCACCAATGGCCTGGGGTGGGGGAAGGCGGGAGGCATCCAAGATGGAAAAAAGACCCAGATAAGCTGGGTCTGCCCTGCCAGTCTGCCAAAGGTCTGCTTTTCACTAATAAAAAGTAACCTTTTCTGGACAAACTCTGGGGCAAAACTAGGGAGGAAATCTCAATGAAATTCAAGGGACCAATATTTCTAGTCACTAATGAATTTTGGAAATGAGGCTATTGCATCGGAGAAAAATATAGATCATATTAACAATATGATAATTAGTGTGCAAAGGGGAGACAGAAGGGTCACCCCACCACTCTCCCCTCTAGCATTTAGGACAGCAGACACTGTATGTTGTGACCATGGGAAATATGCTACAACTTCTCAGCAGAGAAAGTGTCAACTTGCACTGGTGGAGGGAGTTTCCTCACCTGAGAAATCACAGGGCTATCAGATTTGATACCACTCTGCTACTTAGCACACAATAATTAATAAAAGCTCATCCATCCATCCATCCGTCCATCAATCCATTAGGACATATAGCTTAGGCCCTGAAGATGGACAGTCATCCGGGCTCAGTAGTGTGAACAGGCAGAATTATGGGCTGAACTGCTTTTGAAAACGGACCCTAAGAAACTCCCCAAGACAAAGACCTAACTAATTTCAACAGAAATTTTCTTCCCAGGAGTGCTGAATGATGTTGATTCTTGGAATATCAGCACCTCAGAAGAATCAAAGTTGTATATGCTCCAAAGTGTAATGGAAAGACACATGTGGCAAATTGGTTAACAAAAAGGTGGCCAGATGGACTGAAGAAATGAACCAAGTCAGGTGATTGAGAGGAAGCAAAATGAATGCCAGGAAAGACCAATAAGCCCCCAGTTCCTTGTCACAGACAGAGTACTGCCAGGGATTGACCAGTTTAGCTCAAAATGGCAGATCTCAAGGACTCTTATAAACTAGAGCATCTCCAGAGGAAGGCAACCAAAAGAGGCCCTCAAATGTGCCTTCTGAGGAGCATGCAAGGACTAAATGAATGGAGGAATAATTAATAGAATGAATGAATGACAAAGCATTTTTAAATGCTTCCTAAATTCACAGGAAGCATTTGTCCCAAGTGCTGGAAATAGAAGTACAAAAAAGGAGAGACAGCTCCTGCCCTCAGGAAGCTTGCATTTTAAGAGAAGGAGATAATTCACATTTGACCATTAGTTCTTAATCTTTTTTATGTCATGGAAGGAGGAAGGTAGCATGTGTTAGAGAAGTCAAGCATCCCTATTCCCAGATCACTTATCTTTCTTGAATACTCTAATGGATATATCCCGGGCAGACTAGTATCCTAACTGAGGTCAGGATTTTTAAGATGATACCAGACTGTATCTGTGTATGTATCTGCATCTCTCTTTCTCTGTCTCTTTTTCTTTGTCCCTGCTCCAGAACTCCCCCTTCTTTCCTTACCATATCTTTAAAGCTTCCAAGGATAGCTGCAGTGATGATTCCCAAGAAGAGTCCTACTATATTTAAGATGGTGGCTGACCACAGCAGGTGGTAGAGGTGGATGATATCCTGGCAGCTGCTGACATCGATGTATTCGTAATAGCCTCCAGAGATCTCAACTCGGCTGGATGGGGAAAAGAGGAAGACGCACACACACAGCCATCAATTTCCAGGAGTACCCCAGCATGTCCTATTAGGCATGGGGAATCGAATGGCCCAATGGATAAAAAGCACAGAGGGATGTCCTGGAAATAAAAGCATTTTGGAAAAAGACACTATATCAATCCAAGGTATGGTTTGTGTTATGAGAGGCAGTATGGTGTAGTAAATGAAGAGCTAGCATTAGAGTGAGAGAAGCCCTGGGTTCGAGTCCCACTTCTGACCCTTACTGGCTATGATATCCTAGGCAAGGCACCTCCCTTCTTCTCCCTCACTTGTTTCACTTAACAAATGACTTATAAATGCAAGACATGCCCAGGCTGTCCAAAGGGCAAGAGCTAGAGTAGATGCTCTCTGGAGGTCCTTGGATCTATGAGTCTACAAATCCAAGGGGTCAGTCTGTCTACCTAGGCGAGGCCAAATTAGCTGAGAGTTTAAGCACGAAAATGAATGATGACATTGGCAGCCCATGATCCTTTGAATGAAAAGCAGCATGGTGGAGCAGAGAGAGACCTGGCCTGGGAGATTAGAAGACCTGCATTCAAATCCCAACTCAATTACTAGCTGTATGACATTGGGCAAGTCACTTATCCTCTCCAGGCCTCAGTTTCCTCAACTGCAAAATGAGGAGGTTAGAAGAGATGATGTCTAAGGGTCCCTTCCAGTTCTAAGTCTATGATGTCATGAACCTAAATGCTGCATATTGAGATGAATATTGCTGATAGGTCCTACTTGAAAACAAATCAGACTTGATAATCCAATTATGTAGGATATATTTATTACTCTGTTTACTCAAGGAACCTCATGGTCCCTTTAACTAGTAAGTTTCCTAGTACAAACTACATATGCCTCAAAGAGAACAAAATATGATGTATGAACATTTTTTCAGATGCGTGAACAAAAATTAATAAACTGGAGGACACTTGTCTATGGGATTTAGATGAAACCCACCAATGGATGGGTCTGAGTGACAAAAGGGGCAAGGATAGATGCAGAGGAGTCCATAAAAAAGAGAGAGTGAAGGAGCTGATTGACTTCAGACAAGTCCCTTTTGTGTCTCGTGCCTCAGTTTCCCCTTCTGTAAAATGAAGCATTAGATGACTTCTGAGGTCACTTCCAGGTCTATTTCTAGAATCCTATATGAAACCATGGGCAGGTCACTCCCTCTCCTTAGATCTTAGTTTTCTCCTCTGTAAAACGAGGGAGTTGAAACATATAATTACTAAGGTCGCTTCTAGCTCTGAACGTTATAACCCTCCTGATTTCATTTACTTGCTTTGTATATGCACCCCCAGGGCCTAGCACAGTGCCTTTAAAATAATGGGTGACCGAATTAATGGCTAAATAATAATGGATGAATGAATGAATATTGAGTAAATTTGATGGTTCTAGTTCCTGATGCAACAACATCAGTCTCTAAATCAGCCTTGCTTTATGTGAATGAGTGTGCCTACTGTCTATGGACTTGAGTGTGCTGGTGCTCCAGAGGGACCGAGGGAGTAGAGAAAGCTGCATGGCTAACATACATACGATAATCAGAGAGCAAGGAACAGTGTCTGGAACCAAACATCAAATGAAGCAATCCAGATCAGAGTATAGGGCAAAGGACACTGGATAGAAGTCACGTACTCAATTGGGGCCTCAGTTTTTCCATCTGGAAAATGAGGGAGATGGACTAGATTGGAGTTGTCAAACACTTGGCTAGTCCTACCAGGCCCCAGGTCTACCTAAAGCAGGTTAAAATGCAATTGTGTGATATTAAACAAAATAAATAAAAATACAATGAAACATAGATGATGTTAATTTGTGTTTTTTTTAAATGCCACCTACTGACATTCTTAGAAATGCTGCTTTCTGCTTAAGTTGGATACCACTGGGTTGGGGCAGCTAGGTGGCACTGCAGTGGATAGGCATGGAGTCAGGGAGACTCCTCTTCCTGAGTTCCAATCTGGCCTCATAACACTTACCAGCTGTGTGACTCTGGGCATGTCAATTAATTCTGTTTATCTCAGTTTCTCTTCTGTAAATTGAACTGGAGAAAGAAATGGCAAACCAGTATCTTTGTCAAGAAATGGGCTCATGGGGGCAGCTAGGTGGCGTAGTGGATAAAGAACGGGACTTGGAGTCAGGAGCACCTGGGTTCAAATCCTGCCTCAGACACTTAATCATTACCTAGCCGTGTGGCCTTGGGCAAGCCACTTAACTCCATCTGCCTTGCAAAAACCTAAAAAAAAAAGAAAAGAAAAGAAATGGGCTCATGAAGAGTAGGCCACAACTGGAAAACAACTAAATAACAGTAACAACCACCACTGGGCCAGATGACATGGAAGATACCTTTTTTACCTCTAGCTTGAGGATGTGCTAGTATTTGGGAATTCAGTTCAGAAATTATCTTAATGCTCCAGTTTTATAGGGGTTGGGATAGGGGCTGATCTGTGGATTTTACTAGAAGAGGGAACTACTTCCAGGAGAGGAAATTCCCTTCACTAATACAAGCCAGCACATCCTCTGTAAGCACTGAGAGGTCAAATGATTTGCTCAGAGTCATGCAGTCATTATGTGTCAGAAGTGGGCCTTGGAGCAGGGCTTTTTCTGGCTTTGAGATGCTTTTCTATCTGCTAATGCTGTGTTGTACCATTCTCTAAAAGGAGTTCAGATTCTGTTTCATATGATTTACTATGTGGAGGGTGTTTTGCTTTTTAACATTTGGGGGTGGGGTTTGATAGTTGAATCAAAGTGATCAGAGGGGTTTGGTGTCTTACAAAGAACACTTTGTTTTTTCCTGGATCAATTTGCTGATCCATTTTTAAAAAATAAAATATTCCTTCAGAATGGTAGCTGCATCTGCCCCTGCTCTCAGTTCCCATGGGTAGCAACCTCATTGCCTAGACTCTTACAATAACCTCCTGAAACAGTCTCTCCCTTTTGTAATCCACCCTTGCCTGCACTCAACTGCTGCTTTAACACTCTGATGCATTTGTGTGTTCCTACCTCTGAATATTCTCTTCACTGATTGGTCCATTCATGCATGTATTCATCTCTCTGTGTCTTCTTCAAAAAGGATTCAAAGAGTATGATCTAATGGCTAGGGAACTGGACCTGGGGGCAAAATAGGCTGAGGTTCAAATACTTCAGATATTTTACTTTCTAGCTATGTGACTGGATAAGTTACTTCCCTCCCTGGGCCTCAAGTATTCTCCTCTGAAAAATGAGAGGGTTGGTCTGAGTGACCTGGGAGGTCCTTCTCAGCTCTCAATCCAGGGTCTTCTGAGTCTAGGAGAAGGATGCCTTCCTGTGGTTCTGCTGCCATTCTTAGAAATGGTGGTTTCTACACCACTGGAGTACACTGGCGTACACAGTATACTGGAGCACCAACGAACCCTTTGGCTGTCTACCTGTCATTCCAAATACCCCACAACCCACTTCCCTCAGTAGTCTTCACCAATCTTATTACATTTCTTACATGCCAGTTCAACATGCTTCACCCTACTTACATCTACTGTGTATTTTACTATTGCTTTGTAATCTTCCTAAAATAGTTTTCCCTTATTTAATGGCTCCACAGTGCCCAAGAGCTCAATTTCAAACTCCTTCTCCTGGTATTTAAAAAATTTTCCAATCTGGTTCCAACCCAGTTCTCCATCTTTACTTCTCACTCCTCACCAATAAAAACTCTCCTCTGGCCTGGTTGGGCTTCTCACTGGCTCTTGGCCATATGATGCCCATTTCCAACTCAAAACCTTTGCTCATGTTCTTTCCTTTTCCACCTCCCTGTTCTATCCTTCTCAGCTAAACTCTGTCCTCTCCAACAATGTATACTTCCCTGACCACTTCTGGTACAATCTGCACCACCCTAAAGATCTTCCCTTGTATTTTGATTAACGGGCTCAGATTTATGTATCCTTTCTCCTCAACTGGAGGCAGAAACTGTGTGTTTGTGTGTATGTGTGTGTGTGTGTGTATCTGGCATGTAATAGGCATTAAATCTTTGGAGAATGAATGGTGTTCAGACCCATAGGATTATAGGATCACTGATTTAGAGCCGGAAGGGTCCTTCGATGTTATTATTAAGCTCAAGTCCCTCAATTTAGAGATGAGAAAACTGAGGCAGACAGAGGATAAGTGATTTGCCTGAGGTCACATAGCTACTAAGTGAGGCAGGATTCAAATTTAAAACTTCTTGACTCCAAGTCCAGTGCTCTGTCTGCCATACTATATTGCCAATGACAATAATAACAATAATCTATATTTTATTATGTGTAGTAATGCCTAATATTTCTATAACATTTTCAGGTTTATAAAGTTCTTCACAATTATATGAGTCATTTGATTCTGATGATATCTGTGAGTTAGATGATATTATTATCTCCATTTTACAGATGGGGAAACTGAGACTGAGAGAGATTAAGCAATTTGCCCAGGGTTGCACAACTGGTAACTGTCACAGGCCAGATTTGAACTAAGGCCTCCCTGACTCCAAAAGGTACCCATTCTATGAGTACCCTGTCTCCCTGTTCTTTGCGCTCAACTTCTGAGTCCAATCTTGGGAAAATTAATCAATATCTCTATATTAGTGTCTAATTTATAAAGGCCTGGAATAGGGCTGTATTAATAAAGGGTTGCAAAAGCTGTTTGAGCCTCTATTGGATCTATCAAGTGAAAAGCTTGGACTAGACATCTTTCAAGCTTCTTCCAAGTCTGGGGTTCTACAGTTCTAAAGCAGGACATGATGCCGGCTCTTTCTAAAAGGCATCATGGCATAGTAGAAAGAGTATTGGCTTTGAACTTAGGAAAGCTGGGGTTGAAAATCTGTCTTCTAACTTGCTAACTCTGTCTTTGGACAAATTATTCATATCCTCTTGATTTAAGTTTCCTTGTGTCTAAAATGAGAGGGTTAGACTAAATGGCTTCAGAGGTCCTCTATGGTTCTAGGTCCAGGAGCCTACCACTTTTCCTTTCTGAATCTCAGTTCCCCCTCTGTAAAATAAGAAAGTTGGAGTTGATGGCCTCCAAGGTCCTCCCAGTTCTATATCTCTTCTCCTCTGATTCTGTGACACTCTGATCACACAGTCCCGTGTCCCACTGACTTCGGTGAATTTCGGCGGGCAGAGAGCGGTGGAAATTGTTTCCATAGCACCATCCATACAAATGACTACCTGGTCGTTTTTCTTCCGACATTTTTCTTCTTGGCCTTCTTTCCAGGAAATGTGCTGGGGGAGCTGGCAATTGATTAAAAATAGGTGAGGAAGACATATACGCATGCATTAGGTAAAATCATGGTCCCTCGCCCCTGGGGGCTTGTCATCGGCTATATTTAGTCCTTGTGGTCAGGTTTGAATTTTAGTTGGCCTGAAAAATCCTTGGTACTGGACAGCGGCTGTTCCACAGAGATGTTTTCCTTCTATTATGGGATTACTGCTTCCTGACTCTTAGGCATTGAACAGACTGCAGACTCCCCACAGAACAGCTGAGACTAATCTCTAAGTGACCTTGTCCTTGGAAGGGGCCTCCAAACCGGAAAGCAGATCCTTACCTTCGTGAAAGTGAAAGGATAACCATTTGGCACATACAGTCTGCTAATCTCATTATGAAAGTATCTTGAGATTGACAGTGGTCAACCTTTCCAAACTCCTTGCCCAACATGACATTCCTACCAAGTCTAATCAAAATTTCCCTTGGTATAGTGAGAAGGGTGTCAGAGGACCTGAGTTTAAATCCTAGTTCCAACCCTTCTTACCTGTATGGCCTAGGACAAGTCCCTTCCCCTTCCTGGGTCATAGTTTCCTCTTCTATAAAATGAAGGGTTTGGAGTAGAGGGCATTTGAGGGTTCTTCCTATTATAAATCTCGACCCCAGGTATAGAACACTTATGAGTGCCCTCTTTCTAGTCTTAAATTCTGTAATGCTATATTTTACTTGAAGCAAAACTGATGCTATGGAAATACCAACAGACTCAAAAGATGATGACATCCATTTTTGAGAAAGGGTAGCTTGGTGAATTGACTGTTGGACATGGAGTCATGAAGACCCTTGCTGCCTCAGGGATGTACTAAATGTGTGACCATGGGCAAGTCAATTCACCTCTCTCAGTCTCAATTTCAGTTGTTGTACTTGTAAAGCCCTTTGCAAGTAATAAAATACTCTCTCAATAGTAGGACTTTTTTGAATCACACCCATGATTTCATTGGGCAAGGAAGTCCCACTGAGGTAATTCCTTCCACCCATGAACAATAAGCATCCATTCTGCATCTTATAGTCTGAGAGAGTTGGTGGGGGCACTGAGAGGTGCAATGATTTGCCCAAAGTCAAACAGCTAACAGGTTTCAAGGGCAGGATTTAAACACAAGTCTTCCTAACTCAAGGTTAGCTCTGTCACAAAATAGTAACTCATATAAGTGAGGGTCCAGAGACTGAGCATTGGTCAGTCAGGCAAAACCACTGAGTCTTTCCTCACTTAAGGTGAATCTCTGTCTAGACAGGGTTGTGGGAGGGCAAAACCTAGAGGCAGTCCAGTGATTTGGGGTTCTGAAGGGCTCAAAGGCCACCTATGTGAGTTGGAGCTAGAGATAAGTGCTGTGGGCTCCCCACAAGGCTCTGAATTCAGACTGCAGAGCAGTGGCATCAAGGATGTTGACAGCCAGACCCAGCCATTCCCAAGTTGGGGATTAGGACTGCAGGTGGGTACATCCAAAGATACCAAGGCACAAACTACCCAAGTACCACTAGCAAAGTACCAGGGACCAATCTACTTTGAATCATTTTGTGGTCATTTAATTGTGTGTTATTGTAACCATTCTAGAGAATGTAAGCACCTTGAAGGTGGAAATGATTTTGATTTTGTATTCACATCTATCTATCCCCAATATCTGGCTTAGCACCCTGCATATTGATTAGTAGGTGTCTAATAAATGCTGACAGAATTGAAAACTTTGCTTTGAGTTACCTGTGTGTGCATTATACTGTGCAGTTGGGATGGGCACCCCTCAGCAGTGCCTGGCACCTAGTAGGAGCTTAATGAATGTTTCACCTGTATTCAGTCCTCAGCTGTGGCTGGCACATAGCAGGAGTTTAATCAATGCTGATGGATTAACCAAGATATGTCCTAGATTAGGATGCTTATGGTATATGTCTGTAGATCTTTCAAGCATACCCGATACACTTTATAAGGATAGCAAATTTCTTACTAGGGGAACATGGGGAGACCAGCAAGAGGAACTTTTCATTTTTCACTTGATTTGCTATGTTGTTTGCTTGAATGTCTTTTGTTTTCAACTGATGCAGGGGGAAAAAAGAATGAGAAAGCTGTTAAGATGCCATGAGGCTAAGTGCATTAATGGTCAAGAAAACTGTGATGCTAGGACCTTCTGAGCAAGAAATGTAGGATCCTTTGGCAAAGCTGAGCAGAATTCTATATATGTGTGTGTGTGTGTGTGTGTGTGTGTGTGTGTGTGTGTATGAGCAGAAGACAGGAAAACGTGAGAAAATAAAAAACAAAGAATGCTTATACATCTGGCCAAAAGAAAACAAAAGGGCCAGCTATGGTGACTTCAGCAACAAAGGTGAAAACAGGTGAGGATGGCAAAAATATTTTCAATGGTCAGTACTTAATAACATCACAAAAATGAAATTGATTATATTTCAATAGACCAGAAATGACTGACTAGGGTGTGGAAGTCATTTCTCAGGCAGACATCTATATAGATAGAGCACTGATCAGAATCGATACAGATCTAGAAGACAGAGTAGAAGTAAGAAAAAGGACAACGTACAATTAAAACAACTCCAACCTGACCTCTTTAAATGTGTGATTAATGCTAAAATGTGATATGGATAGATGAAAAGCTATCAGCACCATTATTATTTTTTGTATTAAAAATTCAACTGTGTAAATCAGTTGCCAGAAGAAAGAGACCTCAAAGGGCTTGAAGTCCATCCTAGTCAACAGAGTGATGTGGCAGCCAAGGGGAATGTTGGTTTGGAATATAAACTCATTTACAAAATCTTATAGAAAAAGATGAAAGAAGATTATGAGCAGTATCACCTCATAAAAAAAGAAAAAAAGTAGAATCAATTTAAAGAAATATTGGCCAAGAGACCCCACCCACTCCCTAAACTAAGCAATGTCAACCTGGGGGCATTTAAAGATGAAGTTGAAAGACAACTAAGGGAAGAAATCTGTAAAATAGATATATTTTACCCCTCCTAAGCTAAGCAAAGTCAACCTGGGGGCATTTAAGGATGAAGCTGAAGGACAACAAAGGGAAGAAATCTGAAATAATTTTATTTTCAACACGTTCTTTTTATCATTAAGAAATGGAATCATCATACTTATACTCTAACTTCATAGTTTTTTGACCTACGGAGGAGATAGGAATGACATTTAAGAGAACCAAGATGGGAAACCGCTGGATCAGAACAAGTATTTACAGAGGAGGTCTGTATGAGGTCAGAAATGCAGTAAGAGATCAGTTCTCAAGGTATCTGAGAGAGATGAAGATAATAAAAGCCTGGAAAAAATCTCTGGCTTTATTACTGCCCCAGAAAAGGTAACTGAGAGAATATAAATAATGACCAACCTACACTACATATGCCTAGTTTCCCATCTACATAAATATTTTATAAGACTCATCTTCATACACATGGACAGCAGGCAACCTAGAAGGGAAAAGGCAGGTTTCTATGAATGATATTTCATAGAATACCACCTCTTTACCATCATGCAATGGAAGACATAAAGAAAATAAGATCCCACTGTGCTTACTGCTTGAAGACTTTAAAAAAAGCATTTGACTTGATGGTGAAAATATGATTTTAAAGACTGTTTTACAACAAGGGGTCTTTTATGCATCAAAATTATATGAGATATACTATGAAATATATAATCCTAGCTCTTCTGATCATTAATAAGAGGAGAGGCAGAAAACAGAGAGCTGGATCTTCAGCCAAGGTGTGTCTCACTGTCATGGGAGGCATCTAATATAACATCCAAGATAAAGGGGGATTCCCTAGAGAGGTGGTGAGTGAGGCCCTCCAGGCACTTATTTGCATTTGCCATGTTGACTGCACCAAGCCCTGGAAGACCACAGAACCTTCTGGATAAGATCAGGAGCATAGAAAAGAATCTGATTTGATGAGATACCCAGGAAAAACCAAGTGAACAAAGGTTGCCAATTTGTCCAGACTATCATATGCAGCTTTAAGGAAAACATATTGAGCCTCATTCTGTGTATGTGTGTGTGTGTGTATGTGATGCACACATATGCCTGTCACATATATACACAGATCTCAGAATATGAGTGAGAGAAGATGAAGATTGACCCTGTCTCATTTTCTTATTGAGTTTATTTATAATTGATTTTGTACTACAACTGCTTAACAATGTCCTACCAATATTAAGTCATGGTTCTTTGTGTCTGTTTAGTTCAGAGTTCAGCTGGCCTATAATGGGTTAAATGTAAAACTACATCTATCCTTGCCTCAAGGAATTTTGCTTACATCTGGAAATGTGTGTGAACAGAAAGGGAATTTGGGGCTGATACCTTTCCACCAACAAGTTATCCTTCAAGGATATCAGGTTTGCTGGCCAAAAGTCTGGGCCACTACCTCACACCTGAACTCAAACAAAGAGGACTTCTTAGTCTCATGAGAAAAGAAGGGGGGTCATCAATGACCCTCATTACCAAATTTCCAACCAATCATGTTGTTTCCTGTGCCTCAGCTCTGTAACCAATCATGTTGCTCCCAATTCTATGATGTCATCTACCCTATTCTGTTCTTTGTTTAGTACTCCCCAAAACCCATATAAGAGGAACTGTCCTTCTGCTCAGGGTCTTTGGCATGAATGGAGGCAATTCATTGACTCATTTCTTGACAGGGAGCATACCCTGGCTAATAAATATTATCTTGCTTGGAGATCTGCCTCAGTTTAAGTTTTTGTTGAAATTTAATTGTGAAAATATTTTTGTATGTATCTATGTGTACACACACACACACACACACACACACACACACACACAAATATACATACACTTTGGGATGGAACTGCAAATGGACAATGAACTGACCCAAAATTTAATAGGAAGATGAAAAATAGTAGGACTGCCTTTGGGAGAAGTGCTCCAAGCTTCTCCCAGAAACAAAAGCACATCTTTTTTAATACCAATTTCCTTCAGTGTTGCTGTAATATAGCTGTGGGACACGGAACCTCATGATCTTTGAAGAACTGAACGTGAGCATTTCCCCAAAAGCAATGAAATCCCAAGGCAAACTGTGAGTATGAGATTGTAACAGATGAGGAATTGGGAAAAGGGGAAAAACAAAGTCATTATTTGAGTGAAAAAGAAGATGGGCTGGTCATACTAACTGATAGATGCTCTATGCTTCATTCTTGTCAAGAGAAAGCAAGGAAGGCTTCCAGAATACCAAGAGTATCCCATGTGGACTTCTGGGAGAACAGGGACAAGAATGTCACAGTCTGGGCTGACATGGAAGAGTGGAAGTCTGCTTTGCTGGAGGGAAGACCCTCATCAGGGAGATCACGAGTCCAGTTCAAGTATTTGAGAAAATCGTAAAGCAGATTTACAGCTAACTCTCAGTTGACTATGTTCAGAAAGGGTAGGGACAATGTAAGAAATGGAAAACCCAGGAATCCCTAAACCTCATCTCCAAATTAATGAAAGAGATTGCTTTTAAGAAAGTAGAGGCACTGACTGGGAAGGATTCCCCCTCCTACTCCCAGGCTGAATTCAGAGAGGAGCTAATGGATAAGAACACAGAACAGCCAAAGTCCAAAATCTGAATGAGCAACTTTTAAGAGAAAGAGGCAAGAGCTAACCTAAAGATGGGTAAGAAGTATCCTGGAGATGAAATACGAACAAGATTAATCACAGAGATTCAACTGTAGCATTTCCAGGTCCACATGTGACATTTTCTAGAACAATCTACAGTCTACACTAATGACTTCTTTTCTTCTTCATGTCTCCTTTTCCACACTCAGTTGAAGCATCATTTTTTAGAGGAAGCCCTTTTTAGTGTCTACCCTGCCCCACCCTCCTGAATGCTCATTCCCTTCCTCCCAACCTATCTGATATTTAATGACATTTGTAATTATAAAATTCAGATTTATTCTAAATATACTTTGATATGTATTTGTTTCCCCCCCCACAAGAACATAGGCTCCATGAGAGTAGGAAGTGTTTCATCTTTGGTTTTTCTATCACCAGCACCCAGGATAATGGTGGCACAGAAGCAGGTGTCTAACAAATATTTTGTTGATTGCATAATATCTCCTCTGGCTTTCCAAATATAATTGTCACTTTTTGAGAGTGCACAGCCTGCCATATTCTACTGATGTGTTATAATCTTTTATGCCCACTTTGCCTGCAAACCATTGGAGGGGCAGGCCCAATGTTGAGGCTCAATTTAGATTTGAAATCAGGAAAAGTTTTCTAATAATTCAAATGCCCCAATGATTGATGGGTTCTCTCTCTCTCTCTCTCTCTCTCTCTCTCTCTCTCTCTCTCTCTCTCTCGATCTCCAAGCAGAGACTACATGATCCCTTCTCAGGGATGTTTCCATGGAGATTCCTGTTATGGGTGGGTTGGGCCAGACAGCCTGTGGAGCCCCTTCCAATTTTCCAGTTGGCACCTGATTGGTGCTTATGAGCTTCATCCGTGCTCAGTGATCCACTATCCACTATGGCCACATTCCGCCCCCAGGACAGTGCCTGGCACAGGCTGGGTGAATGGGGTTGGACATCCCTGCCTTCCGGAGACACCCTGCTCCTCCTCCCTTCCTGCCCTGCCCCGCACTCAGTACTTACTTGCCACAGTTGTAGAGGTCACAGCAGAAACAGGTGTTGCCCCGAATTCTGGATTTGCAATTGCCCTGGTTTGCCCGAAGGCAGTTCACCTAAAGGGCAAGAGGAGTAGTTTAGGCAAGAGAGGGGTGGAGGGAGAAACGAGCCTGGGACTGGAAGGAGCATTCATGAGGATGGAGGCCGTTAGTAAGGATTTCTTGCAAGCACACAACTCAGAAATGAAAAGTGTGGGGCTGGGCGGGGAGTTAGATGTCTGTGAATGGAGCTGGAAGAGGCTGGGAAACGGATTTGGATGGTTAGGTTTATGTCCATTCTCAAACTGGAGGGAGGATTTGAATCAGCAGGGAAATGGAAAGTGTGAGGCCTCCTGGCCTCCTCTCTGAGAAGCCTGAACAGCAACCCCTGTGCCCCTACCTCACATGCTTAAGAGACGAGGAGAGACAGAAGGAGACAGCAGCATTCATAAGGGAGAACAGGAGGGAGAGAGCAGGACGAGGAAGATGAGGGAGGTACAGGGAAGCCAAAAAACCCTGCCATGCCATGCCACCAGGACTTTTGGTACTCTTTATTCTGCCAGCGTGCAAATGCTGTCCTTCATGAACCGAGATGGTGCCACTGATCCACCATCCCAAGGGGATGCCCTCAGGATTGGGTTTCCAGGGCTAGGAAATGCCTTGTCCCTGAATCATGCACACTCTCACCTCATCCCTCTTGTGGCCAGGTGGCTTCACATACCTGGGAAGTAATTGGCTGGGGCCAGGGGCACAACCTGGCTCTGGAACAGAGTGAAGCTATATAGGCCACATGGGGACAGAAAGCCTGGCCTTGGCTCCTTGGCCCACTGAGAGCTAGCTGCAGATTCTCCCCAAAAGACCAGCTCTAGTCCTGTGGGAAGGAAGGGGTTGGGGGGGGGAATTTGGGGAGGGGGTAGGATGGCCTTTCCAGGAAGCCACCTACTCTTACCTCCTCAGCCTCCTTCTGGGATGTCTTGGAGTAGTAGTGACAACGGTTCGCATAAAGAGGTTTGAGATCCTGAGAAAAACAGAATAAAGGTAAAGGTGTTGGATGTTTGGGAAGCAAACAAGGGAGCTTTATTTAGCAGCAAGAAGACACACACACAGACACACACACACAGACACACACAGACACACACACACACAGACACACACACACACAGACACACAGACACACACACACACACACACACACACACACACACACACACACACACACACACTGAGTGGGACAGGAAGAGGAGGGTCAAATGAGAAGAAGGTGGTTATTTTCAGGAAGCAGCGACCAAGTTCCTATGAAGGTGAAATGTTCCTCACACTTGCGGGGACCCCAGAACCTTGAGTAAACTGTTTCCTCCATGGGTCATCCCAAAGGCGCGCTGAACACGGCCAGCTTTTAACTTGGATTTTGCTTTGCTCTTGGATCTCTTCTCACTCCCTAACAATAGCTAGCATTTCCCATATATTATCATTTGATTCTCCGAACAGCCCTGTCAGGTGTGCCCTAATATTAGCCTCATTTTACAGAGAAGGAATCTGATGGAGAGAAATCAAATGATTTTGTCAGGGTTTTGCAGCTAAGTTTCAGTAAAGATTTGAACTCAGGCCTTCTCAACTCCATTATTCACTGTACCACCACCTAGATGAGTCAGGGGATAGAGGTAAATGTGACAGAGACAGGAAGTGGCCAGTTCATGCTTGTAGGAAGAAGAGGTGTGACTAAGGCTATGGAGTGTTAATGGCCAGAGGGTGGATGGATTTGTCTTTAGTGAGGGAAAGGACAGGAGAAGGGAAGCTGCTCTCCTGAAGTATCTGAACAAGTTCTGTGATCTAGGACACATTGCCTGAAGCAGAGCCCAGAAACCAGAGAGCTGCTGGTTTCAACGGTTCCACCTTTGACACCACTCCTGTAGGGTCCCTGAGAATGGTTTCCAATGACAAGGTGAACAAAGCAGTTCTGGTCAAAGCCACTTGCTGGCTCCTTAGGACAAATCAGATTCCTACTTATACCTTCTCCTGTGCTGGCTTCTCAGTCCTTCAGAAGAGCACTCTTGACATAAGAGTACTCTATCTTGAATTTATAATGAACAGGCACATGCCAAGCCCTGAGTTATAGGAACAGTTTGGCAGTGTGAATCTGTTGTTGGTACTGGTAAGGGTAGCTCACTCTGCTCTATCACCAGTAATTTACCTAAAACATTTGTGAATCAATCAGAGGTATAAAACACTTAGCAAACCTTAAAGCCCCATGGGAAGGTTCATCATTCTTCTTCTTCTTCATGAAACGTGTTTTAAAGTCATGGGAAATTAGGTGTGCAGGAACCTACCCAGCAGGGCTGGCCTTCCTAGAGGATCCTAGGGGACCCCCTGTCTAGAACTGACAGAGACCCCAAAGGCCATCTAATCAAATTTATTTCCTCCTCTGGAAAATGTGGGAGCTAGACTAGACAGCCTTGGGGCCCCATTATAGAAGGCCTCCTTGGTGAGTAGGGAGATGGTGTGAGTTATCCAGCGGTCAATTTTGACTATAGAAGAGGGGTGGTGAACTAGGGGGGGCCAAAGATTAGAGAAGGGAGGAGGATAATGAAAGAACTGAAATGGCTAACTGTTGGGTTGAAGAGGGAGGAATCCAAAGTCAGAGCAGAGGTAGTAGCTCTGTGAATGGTGGAGGGATTAAAAATGTTGGTGTGGGTTTAGGAATACTGAAGCAATAGGGAGAAATGGAATGGTAGGAGGTTAGGGTCAGTTGGAGGAAGTCAGAATTTCTAATTAGGGAAGTGGAACCCTTTTGGGTAAGGGTTAGATCTAGGGTGTAACTCAAGGGGTGGATGAAATGTGCTGAAGGAGTGGTTTATGGGACTTAAGAAAATGAGAGAGAAGGGAATTGAGCCAGAAGTGACATAAATATTCAAATTCCCTAGTATAAGGGAAGGAGAGGCAGAGGATGAGCAAAGTGTTGAACTCCTAGAGAAAGGAGGAAGAATAACCACTATAGCCACCAGAATTTTGATTGGAATGGAAATTTTGACTTGAGTAAACTTCAAAAAAAGTTTGTTGAGTGAAGGAGGCAAAGATAATGAGTTTAGAAGAAAGGATGGAGCTCAAGGAGTTTTCAAATTCTCCTTCCTGGACCAAGCTAAAAGGGGATGTGCACTGGAGTCAGCTGAAACTGGCTCTCAAGAGCTGATCATTACATTTTCACTGTGAGTCTTTATATCTCAGAAAGTGGCAAATGCTAAAAATCAAGGTCTTATTTGTTGTTTTTTGATTATCTAGACTTAAGAAAGTGATGGCAAAAATGCTAATAATGCAAATTAGACTTAAAAGTGTGCCATACACAATTTTTTGGGGGGAGAGAGCCATTTGTTAAACATTTCCCAGACAGAATACCCCAGGGTGTAAGAGAAGGTATAGCCAGCACCGGAGAAGAAAGGCAAGGATTCAGTGTCATCAGAGTAGAGCCAGGGCTTGGTGAGGGCTAAGAAATGAAGTTCAAGGTGAAGGCAGTTTACTCTAAAAGAGGGCAAAGGATGGGTAGAATTGGATTAGAACAAAAATGGGATCAGGTTAAGTGGGGATAGGAATGAGAGAAGATGGGGGGTAGGGGACAGTTTTTTCCTCAGTGGAATGATAAATTATTACAGGGATGGGGAAAAAGTTCAAACTATAGGGGAAACAGTGGGTGGCAGATGGAGAGAAGCTAAAGCTAGTTCACAATCCAGAGGGTATTTATTCTTGAGACAGCTTCAGTTCAAGCTAGACTTTGAAAACCACAAAACACCCTTTTGGTGATGGTAAAAAATGACTCCTTGGGTTTGACTGGGGTTCAGCCTGCTCTGGGTTTTGGTTTCTGGGGTAATCTAGAAAGGTATTAGGGGTTTTTCCAGGCAATTCTTCTGCCAGTGGAGATGGACACCTGAGACTGAATATCATCCTGAAACTCCCCAGAGGAAAAAAAAAAGGCAGCCAGCTGTGACTTCCTCTTCTTGCCCCCCTCATCTGGGCCCCAATCTGACACAGGATTCAAGGAGAGAAATGCTCCCAGCAGCCCAGATGCTAATTGAGTCCACTTAACTTAGTTCTTTAGTCAAGACCCACACCTGCCTTTCCTTAATGCTTGGTTGCACTCTGGTTTCTTAAGGGTGGTCAACATTTTTAAGCTCTCTCAGAGGACGTGGGCCCTATCTTCTCTTTCATATGGGTTCCCCGAGTCCCTCAGCGCAGCACAAAGTTCATATCCACAGGGATCTATTTGATATACTCACTATGTGCCGGGCCGCAAACACTCCGTCCACAATAGCGCAGCAGAAAGCAGCTATCACACCAAAACTGATGAAGACGATGGAGGCCACCAACTGCAAGGGGGCAATGAAGAAAAGAAGGGAAGGAAAGTCAAAACAGATAGGAGATTTGTTAACTGATCACTGCAGCTTCTGGAGAATGGGAATTCCCTCTGAATTGTAAAGTTGAATTCCAGTTTTTAAAAAAATGATTTTAAAAAAAGGATACAAAAGCAAAGGCAGGGAGTGGGGTGAAAAAAAAGGACTTATTTCTGCCATAACCTCCTTGAGATATACACACACACACACACACACACACACACACACACACATATATATATATATATAATACTGGAACCTCTGGATTATAAATGATGCACAATTTGGTACTTCTTTAGTCTAATGCTAAATTGTTTTCCAGAATGGTTGGATAAATTCATAGGTTCACCAACAATGCATGAGTGCGCCTGTCTTTTTGTTGCCTCTCCAATATTTATCATTTTTGGCTTTGCCAATCTGACAGGTGTGAGATGAAATCTGAGATTCCTTTATCTTATCACAACATTCTATTACATCATCTCTCCCTGTGTTATACAACCCCTGATCCTGTTCTTCGTTCTCTCTGTGACCTCCAGTCCTCCCAGCACCCCTTGGTTCTTTCCCAGGCCATCATCCCTACATGAGTTACACTCTCCTGCCTTCCCTATCTCTGTTATTTGATGAATCACTACTACTCTACACCATCCTCCATAACTCACTCTTTCTCCATTTGTCCTATATACAACTATATACAATCATGCTTTGCCAAACTCCAGGGAGCTAGGTGGCAGAGAGCGCCAGACTTTGAGTCAGAAAGATAAGTTCAAACTCAGCCTTAGACACTTACTAGCTGTGTGACACTGGGCAAATGTCTTCTCCCTGTTTGCTTCAATTTCCTCACCTACTGTTAATGTTGGCAAACCATTTCAGTATTTTTGCCAAGAAAACTCCAAGAGGGATCATGAAAAGTCAGACACAGATGAACAAAAGCAGTCTTGCATTACTGTTCTTATTCTTTCCCCTCAGTTCGGTTTACATCCAACTGGATGAATCTGGAGACAGTCACAAAACCTTGATGCCTGGGTCCACTACAAATTGAAGTTATCCAATTTTAACTGGGCTTTCACTGCAGCAAACAATTCTTCTTTACTTCCCTATTCAGTTTGTTCTCTCACTCACCAGAGTGGCTATTCCAACCCTTTTCATCCCTCCTCACGTATTCCATGGGAACTCCCTCCGCCATCCTCTCAGCTAAAGGTCTTTCCTCCTATTTTACTGAGTCATTCCTTCTATCACCCAAAGCTCTTCTCTCACCGCCCCCTCTTGATTCCTGAATCTAATTGAGAGGCAGACCTCTTTTCTAAAGCAATTTCCTTTGCATGCATCCTTGATCCTATCTCAGTACATCCCATCTTCTCTGGTGGATTACTCCCTCCATCATCTTCACTCTTTCCAGTGTTCAGTCTCTCCCCACCTACTGGCTCCTTTCTGGCTCTGATGCTACCATCTTGCTCATCATCATCCTGTATCTTTCCTTTCCCTTTTTTTCTAATTCCCCTTACTAAACTCGAGCAAGCTAACTACACTCTTCTCCTTTCACTCTCTTCTAATTTGTCTTTTACCATTATCATTTGAAGAAAACTGCTGCCTACAAATCATCAATGATTTCTGAAATGCAAACTCAAAAGGCCTTTTCTCAGTTCAATCTTTTTCTGACTACTCCCCAATGTCTGACACTGTTGATGACCCTCTGCTCCTGGATACTCTTTTCTTTCTAGGTTTTCCTGACCCTGCTCTCCCTGATACTCATCTGCTGTCTCCTTATCAGTCAGACTGCTCCTTATCAGTCTGTTTTGCTGGTTATTAATTCACATCACATCCCCTAACTGTGGGTGTCTTGAAGACCATGCTGGGTCTTCTTATTTCCTTCTATTATTTCACTTGATGACCTCATCAGCTCCCAAGGATTCAATGATCATCTCTACCGAGATGATTTTCAGATCTATACATCCAACTCTGAACTCTCTGCTGACCTTCTGTCTTGTATCAATGACTGTCTTTTGAACATACTGAATGGAATATATATCCTAAACTCAATATGGCCAAAACAGAGATATTATCTTTATCTCCAACTTTCTCTTCTTCCAAACTTTTACTGGTGGAGGATGGTAGTATCACTACCATCCTCCCAGTCATCTAGGCTCACAGGCTAGGAGATGACATTCTTGACAATTCACTCTGTCTTATCCCCACTCTCCCCAATATCCAATCTCCTGCCATCTTTTCACCATCTCTAGAATATGACCCCTTCTCTCCTTGGACACTGTCACCATTCTGGTGCACACCCTCATCACCTCATGTCTGGACTATTATAATAGCCTGCTTGGAGGGAGGGGGGATCTGCCTTCCTCAAGTCTCTCCCCATTTCAATTCCTCCACTCAGCTGCCAAAGTGATCTTACTAAAATACAAATCTGGCCATATCACCCTGTTCCAGACACACATTCAATAACACTGGTTCCCTATCATTTCCAGGATCAAAAAATAAAATCCTGTTTGGCAACAGCTTTATTATTCTTCACAGCCACACTCCATCTCCCATCTCTCTGACTTTTAAAAAAATTATTTATTTAAGGCAATGGGGTTAAGTGACTTGCTCAAGGTGACACAGCTAGGCAATTATTAAGTGTCTGAAGCTGGATTTGAATTCAGGTCCTCCTGACTCCAGGGCCGGTGCTCTATCCACTGCGTCACCTTGCTGTCCCAGCTCTCTGACTTTTTACTGGCTATCCTCCATGCCTGAAATGTTCTCCCTCCTGACCTTCACCTCCCAGTTTCCATGACTTCTTTTATGTGCCAGTTAAAATCCCACCTTCTGTAAGAAGCCTTTCTTGCTATACTGTACTCCTTGTACTCTACCCCCACACCCTTTTTTCCCCTCTGGTACTTCTCATTTTGGGGAGGGGGGGGTTGGGCAATGAGGTTAAGTGACTTGCCCAAGGTTGCACAGCTAGCAAGTATCAAGTGTCTGAGGCTGGATTTGAACTCAAGTTCTCCTGACTTCAAGGTTGATGTTCAATACACTGTACCATCTAGTTGCCCCTGGTACTTCTCATTTATAGTTCATACCTCATGGCTATCCATAGTTCTTTGTCTCTGGTTTCCTCATTAGAATGGAAGCTCCTTGAGGACAGTGACCGTCTTTGCTTTTCTCAGTACCCTAGTTCTTAGCGTCTGGCACATGGTTATTGATTGCTTCCCACCTTTAATTTCCATTTTGCTGATGAATCGGTGCAATCTTTCATATGGTTGTTGATAGTGTGCATTTCCCTTTTTGCAAATTGTTCATTTCTACTTTTACCTACATGTCTACATTTACCTACTTTTGTTCTTATATATATTCATATCCATTCTCTATAGATCTTGGATATCAGACTTTTCAGAGGTTTCTGTCATGAAATCTTAGTTTCTTTCAAGGCTCAGGTGCTACCTCCTCTGGAAAGCTTTTTCTAATAGTCTTATAGTCACAGGTGCTGTCTCTGACCTCAAATGACTTACATTTAGTTATTTGCCAAGGTAGCATCGGTGTCTGTCCGTTTTTCAAAGAAGATTGCAACATGAGAGAGGTGATGCCGACGTGCACATGAATCGGATTTGAGTGAAGGGGGGCTGTGCTAAATCAATAGCCTCACTTTCTCCTCCAGAGTCATCCGGGTCCGAAGGTCAGATATAAATGAAGAGGGCTGAAAATGGCCCTGAAGGCAAGGCAATCAGGGTGAAGTGACTCACCCAAGGTCACACATCTAGTGAGTGTCAAGTGTCCAAGGTCCAACAGAATGTAAAGTTTTTGCAGGCAGAGATTTTGGTGAATTTGTTTAGAGCTTAAAAGAGTGGCTGGTGCTCTATCCACAAACTAAGCCCTTAACACATCTTTGTTAAACTGAATATATAACCAGGTGCTCCTGGCCAAATATCCTGAAGAACTTTCACCTCCTCAGCACCTCTTCACCTAATAGTACCTCAAACCTTTGGGTTAGAAACTTCTGTGCCTCCTGCAATTGCTAAACAGTGTTTCTGGTGTCTGTGACTTCAGAGATGGAAAATCACACGAGTCTGCTAGAGACCACACCCTTTTTTATAAAACACTGGCCCTCATTCAGATAGCCTGAGGAACCAGAACCCAGGTGTGCCTGCACTGAGCCGGGAGGAATGACAAGTCTGGGAATCTCAGCACCAAGTCAAGTGGATTTCATCTTGGTGGATCATCAAGCTACTGTTGAGGCCAGTGGATCAACTCACCAAGATCCCTCTGCTGGTTGGATCACCTATCAATGTATCTTACCTCTCCAGAGATCTCATTACAGAATCACATAGTTGTAGATTGGAAGAAACCTCAGGAGCCATCTCATCCAACCCATAGCCCCAAATAATGATGATGATGATAGCTGGCATTTATATAATGCTTTAAGGTTTGCAAAACTTTATATGTCTTAACTCATGTGATCCTCACAGCATCCTGGTGAAGCAGGTGCTATTTGTTTTTTAGGTTTTTGCAAGGCAATGGGGTTAAGTGGCTTGCCCAAGGTCACACAGCTAGGTAATTATTAAGTGTGTGAAGCCAGATTTGAACTCATGTCCTCCTGACTCCAGGGCCAGTGCTCTATCCACTGTGCCACCTAGCCACCCCAAGCAGGTGCTATTATTAACCCAATTTTACTAATGAGGAAACTAAGGCAATCAAATATAAGTGACCAGTTAATAACTATCTGAGGCTAGATTTGAACTCACGTCTGATTCCAGACCCAACATTCTACCATGTCACTACCCAGCTATCCCATACCACAGAGGTGGTACATATCAAGCCAGAAGTTCACTAAAATCCTCAGATAGTTTTCATGTCAACTGCAGTCCAGCCAGACCTCCACCACCTTGTACTTGTGAACTTAATTTTTTGAATCTAATGGAAACTGACTTTTCGAATTCAAGTATAAGACTTGACATTTATTTCTACAATATTTCATCTCCTTAAATTTGTCCCAATGTTCTTAACCTGTCCAGAATTTTTTGAACCATAGTGCTATCATCCACAATGAAGTCTACAATTCTCAGTTTCATGTCATCTGCAGACTTAAGAAATATGCTATCTAGGTGTTTATGCAAATTGTTGGAAAAGTGTGAAAAAAGCCATAGTTCCATCGGACACGCTTTCCCATCATAGTCTACCTTTAAACATGGAGCTCATTCTGCTGATGGACAGTGTCACTAGTAAGAAATGTCTTCCTTATGTTCTCAGCTGAGATCTGCCCTCCCTGTATCTCTACTTCCTTCCCCCATTATTCTTTTTTTTAAATTTTATTTCTTTAAGACAACAGGATGAAGTGACTTGCCCAAGGTCACACAGCTAAGCAATTATTAAGTGTCTGAGGCCAAATTTGAACTCAGGTCCTCCTGACTCAAGGACTGGTGCTCTATCTACTATACCACCTGACTGCACCCCCCCCATTATTCTTGGTTCTGTTTTCTAGGGTCACATATAACAAATGTCTAAGTCCTCTTCCCCCAGGACAGTCCTTTGAATGTTTGAAGACAGTCACTGTGTCCTCTCAAAGGCTTCTCTTCCCTGGTCCCATCAACTGATTCTGATATGCCAAGTTTGGTGTCCCTCCTCATCCCAGTCACTCCCTTCTGGATGAGCTCTAGTTTCCACTACCCTTCGGAAAATGTGGTCCCAATCACCAAGAAGACATACTAAGAGAGGTATCTATCCCCAAGGACTAAAAGCTAAGGGCATTCAGGGGCAAAGGGAGAAAATTTGCTAGGTGATGCTCAATTATGACAACTCTTGAGGGTCCATCTCCATTTAACTGAGGCATATACTCTTCACTACAAGAAATGCAGTGTGGCATAGTAGAAAGTGAGGCAGCTAGGTGGCCCTGCAGTGGATAAAACCCAGGGTGTGAAGTTAGGAAGATCTGAGTTCAAATCCAGATTCAAACACTTACTAGCTATATGTCCCTGGGCAAGTCACATGCCCCTGGATGCCTTAATTCATTGGAAAAGGAAATGGTAAACCACTCTAGTATCTTTGTCAAGAAAATCCCATGGATTGTATTGATGTGATATAATCCACAGGCTCACAAAGAATTGTACATGCCTGAATGACTCGATAACAAGAGCAGAAAGAGTTCTGGAATCTGGAGACCTAGGTTCAAATCTTGCTTCTGACCCTTGGCAAGTCATTCTTTCTTTCTGAGTCTTAGTTTCCCCATGTATAAAATGGAGACAATTACATACTACCTACCTCATAGAGTGATGAAGAAAGCACTTAATGAAGCCTAGAGAAATGAGTGTTATGTGATCATTCGTACCATAAAAATCAGTGTATTTCTGTTAAAGTTTTCTTAAAATGCATTTCTATTTCTTTTTTAAAATTTCTTTTTAATTTCAAACTTACAAATATCTCATGTACAGATATATGGAAAGAAACAGCTTCAGATGCAAATAAAATGGAAACCTTCTCTTCCTGTGGTTTGAAGTAGTTTTGGATCACATAACTGGAAAATAAGTTGCTATATATTTTCTCTAGTGAAATGAATGATGCTTCAATTACAAATTAATCAGTGGCAGAGAGCCTGGGATTGAGCACTAGACTAGCTTTTTGAGCTAATGAAATCTATTTTCTTACTTTTGAAAGACAGTAGAACATAATCTATAGAAAATTAACTTCACGGCTAAAAAGATCTGGATTCAAATCTTGCTTGTGATATGCACTGTGACACTAGGTAAGTCATTTAGCCCCTCAATGTCCCATTACAATTCTGTATGACTCAGTTGCAGAGAAGTAATAGTAATAATAACACTAGGAACATCAAAATGTGTGTGTGTGTGTATATATATATATATATATATATATATATGTATTATTTCATTTGATCTCCACAACAAACCAGCAAGGTAAAAAATTTATTTCTGTTTCATGGAGCATTGGATTTGTTTCTAAGCTGGATCTGAATTATCTGTGCATCAGACCTATATCATAAACATATATCAATGGAAGATATAAAAATCCTCTATGACTCTTAATTCCACTGCTGACAAACTTACCATTTGCCTTTTATTTTCAATTAAGTTTGAGCCGATGATTCCGAGAAATGATCCAAAACCAAGCTGAAAAAATGAGATAACATCGCTTTAGAAAAAATACTCAGTGAATGTCACAGTTAATTACTTCAGTTGTCACTAGCTTTCAGAAGGTAAATGCCCACCAGTGACCAGCAAGAAAGCAAATTATATCTGGATTCTGGAACCTAATGGTTTCTATATCGAACCAATGATGGCTTTGGTCTCCATTAGGGGTCATTGATATATCAAAATAGAAATGGTTAAGTAAATAAATTATGCTTGTGTTTACTCTTTTGTCATTAAGTTCAACTGCTGGGTAGGGAATTTTATGGGTTTTTTTAAGTACCCTTTGATGTACTGAGCATTAAGGAAGAGAGTCAAATAAACAGATATTTGGGTAAGAATGCAGTATCAAAACCATCCCCCAATTTGCTTTATCCCCTAGGGTTGACAAGGTAGTTAACAAATTAGTCAGGGGATGTATGATGGTAAAACCAGATGGAGCTGATATGGATACACTTACATAAAGGAAACTCAACTTAAGAATATGTCCCCTAACATTTGACAAATTATATCTTGGGGTACAAATCACCCCTAAGTTGAAGCAAAATGACTTCATGTAAACGTACACGTTTTCACTCTGCATAAACTTCCCTGATTCCTCACCCCTTCCAACAATCCTAAACTCTTGGTGAGGAGAGATTGTATTTGTATGTGTGGCATCCAGTAGACAGTAGGTATTTAATAAATGCCTGCTGATTGATGGACTGACTTATAGACCAAAGGGTTGTCATTAGTGAAAGTCTGAATGAATAGTCTTCAAGGAGAGGGGTAGATGAAGCAGCCTGGAGGCAATGATGGACAGAGTCAAGGTGGTACTTGCTTCCAAGAGTTCAAAGCTCCCCAAAAGTAAATAAATACAGAGGAATGTTGAATAGGGAATATCTGGGCAAGGAAAGGGTGTTTGATGACAAACACAGGGAGGGAAGGGGGACCATAGAGACAAAGGAGAAATTCTTTGGAAGCAAATATCTCAGAAGACTTGTGGGAGAATCAGATTCTAAAATCTAGGAGGGATCTCAGAGGTTTGCCCTGAGCCGGACCAGAAATCCCTTTCATAACAGACTAGATAAATGGTTCAGCTTCTGTTCTCAGGGGTCAAGGAACATATCTTAGGCCCCTTCCATCTAAATATCTGAAAGACAGTTCCCACTAAGTCCTTCTTCTTTGTTAACAATCCCCAGTTCCTTCAAGTAAACCTTATATCCTATCTTCTCCAGTCTTTCTCCCCATTCCTATCAGTTTCTTCTAGACCCAATTCCAACTTGTCTTTCCTTAAAGCTGGTGCCCAGAACTGAACATGACACTGCAGGTATGGTCCAGCTAGAGAACAACCATCTTTATCATTCTGACCACTGAGCTCTCCGGATACAGCCCAGCATCACATGAGATGTTTTGGGAATTGCCTCCATTGGCTCATGTAGTGCTTGAAATCAACTACAATGACTAGACTATTTCCATAAGAGCTATTGTCTAATCCCGTCCTATGCTTGGAAAGTGATTTTTCAGTCAAGTACAGAAACTTACATTTTCCTATTACATTTTATCTTGTTCTTTCAGGTACAAATTCTAACATGATATATTTTGAGATACTGTCTTTCATCTAGTGTGTTAGCTACCCTTATAAGTACTGTGTCATCCACAAACTTGACAAGCATGCCATCTATACTGTCAGCCAAATCACTGATCAAAGTGCTGAACAGAATAAGACGAAGGGCAGATTCCTGGGGTGCTCCATTTAGAACTTCATTCTAAGCCAAAACTGATGCCCTAATGACTTTTCTTGGGGTCTCTTCATTGAAGCAGTTCCAAATTCACCACCTATTATTAAGCTCTCATTTTTCTATCCTGTCCACAGGATAACCTGAAAGACTAAGTGTAATATGTCTCAGACATTCTCCTGATCCACTAGCCTCTTAACTCTGTCCATAAAAGGAAATGAAATTACTCTGGCATGACTCTGTCTTGATGAAACCATGTTAGCTTTGGGTGCTCACTATTTCCCTTTTTAAGTGTTCATAAACCATTGTCTATAATAATGAATTCTAGATTTTGTCTGAAAAAGATACAAAGCTCCTATTCTTTTACTTTCAGATACCACCCTCATCCCTTTATTAAAACTGTGATCACTTTGCCCATTCTCCAAGACCTTTCAAAGAGTACCCAGAGTTGTTTAGCAATGACATCATCAAGTTCTTTCTATGCTCTAGCTTGTGGTTCATTTGGGCCCAGGGTCTTTGAATTCAGCAGGACAGTGAGGTGGTACCTGACCCTCTCCATTTGGTTTTATATTTCACAGCTCAAATAGCATTCTCTTTAGAAGAGAAAACAGCAGCAAAATGAGAATTAAATGTCTTCTCACCTCTGTGTTATATGCAGTTCATCCTTCCATCTATCTATCCAAAGCAATGGTCCTAGCCTTTCTTTTATCATCCTCCTTCACTTCAAATAGCTTTTTTATTAAAAAAAAAACTTTTAGCATCCTTAGCTTTCTTCTTTAACTTCAGCTCATTAGGAAGTGTAGGGGACAGCTAAGTAGCACAGTGGATAGAGCACTGACCTGGAGTCAGGAGGACATGAGTTCAAATCTGACCTCAGGCATTTAATAGTTACTTAACTGTGTGACTTTGGGCAAATCACTTAACCCCATTGCCTTGCAAAAAAAAAAACCCAACAAAAAAAGGAGATTTGGCTTTTGACACTTGTTATTGCACTCTTCCTTGGTGACATCCTTTGGTCTTTTCCTTTTTTTGTTTTTTAGGTTTTTGCAAGGCAAATGGGGTTAAGTGGCTTTCCCAAGGCCACACAGCTAGGTCATTATTAAGTGTCTGAGACCGGATTTGAACCCAGGTCCTCCTGACTCCAAGGCCGGTGCTTTATCCACTACACCACCTAGCCGCCCCTCCCTTTGTCTTTTCTACAAGTTGATAACAAATCTGAGTTAATCTAGGAGTTCCCTGTGTTCCTCAGTTTCTTCAGGTTGTTCTTCCTTTTGTAATTTCTCTTGAAAAATACTAAGCCACTGAATCCTATCTAACCTTTCTCTGAACCCTTTGAAATCTCCTCTCCCCAAACCTAGGCTACATGTCCAGACTATGCTTTTCTTGCATACTCTACATACACTTGTCCTAAAAATTCTTGGTAATTATACAGTGATACTCAGTTCCTCCTTGTTGGTCAGAATCAGGTCCACGAGAGCAGTCCCCCTTGTTGCTTTTTCTATTTTTTAGAAGGCTGAAATGATCACTAATCAAGTCACAAATTTATGAATTCACACTGCTTTTGGCAAATTCCATCTTTGACATTTACTGGTCAGGGTGACTCTTAGCAAGCCATTTCATGTTTTAGCACCCCAGGCAACTTTCTTAGACTATAAGCTACAGAGAAGGCATATCCTATGTGGTAGAGAGAGTTTCTTTGACTGGGAGTTCCCTATATCAATGAAATCCTAAGATTATTTCCCTATTGCAGTTCCATCCCTATTTCTCTGAGTATATTTGAAGTCCCCATCACTAGATTATGCCAGATTTGTGATCTTTTTCTAAACCTTCTAATTCCTCCTGCTATTCAGGTGCAGTATATAATATTACTTCTATTTCTAACTCCATTGGACCCTCTGCCCTGTTTCTAGATTCTTCATATTAGCATCAATTCTTAAAATACAATGCTACTCTTACACCTCCTTCTACCTATCTAGTCACAAGTAAGTGCCAACCCACCAAGGCTCAGTGAATTTTCTTCACTGTATTGGGCTTTCAAGCTCACCCTATTTACTACCTATTCTTGGTTCATCTTTTTTTTTTTAAGGTTTTTGCAAGGTAATGGGGTTAAATGACTTGCCCAAGGCCACATAGCTAGGGAATTATTGTGTCTGAGGCCCGATCTGAACTCAGGTACTTCTGACTCCAGGATCGGTGCTCTATCCACTGCGCCACCCAGTCACCCCCTCTTGCTTCATCTTTATATAGACATCTGTAACCATAGAGTCTCCTATGGATTAACAAGTCTTCTTTTATTCCACACTTCTGTGTTAAACCTGTCTCTCAGGTTAAGTTGATCAGAATTATACAGTTTTCCCTCCCTTTTCAGAAAATGCCTTCTTGATAGACAATACTTTGGGAGAAAATGTTTTGTTACTGGCCCTGGTGCCATCATTCTCAAATATCAAGTCCTGGTTCCAAAATCCAAATCCCATTAACAAAAATCATCTTTTTATCCAAGTCATTCACTTCCCAAATGTGTCCTTTCTCTTCTGAATTCTCTACTTTCAATTGTCAGGAATGATGAAAACCCCACCTGTACTTCCAAGGTCTTTGGTTTTTGCCTCTGGGACTTTATAACCCATAGGAACATTTCCTAGGTTCCATTTGTGGTGTATTGTTTGCCACATGAAATCACCAGAGGCAGGTGGTGGTCCTCAGGTTTGACAGTTCTGGGGTGGAGTTTCTTCATGTATCAGATCTATAGACAGAAATTCTCAGGCCTAGGTCTATGTTATATCATACGCTATTTGTAAGTCTTAGTTATATATTATATCAGTTCAACAAACAACTGCTTTGGTACCCCTGGGCAGAAAGTAACCAATCACTATGAGCTGTCTCTTCTTCCATTGGTTTTTTTTTTTTGCAAGGCAGTGGGGTAAATTTGTCCAAGGCCACACAGCTAGGTAATTATTAAGTGTCTGAGGCTGGATTTGAACTCAGGTCCTCCTGACTCCAGGGCTGACGCTCTATCCGCTGCGCCACCTACCCATCCCTTTCCATTGGTTATTACTGAATGATCTTTCACTTGATGCTACCCTTGAGGCCACATCACTGTGTCCATGGACAATCTGGCACCTGCCCCACGGGAAGAATCTCATCTTTAATACATTACCCCAGATGTTCAGAGGTCCTTCTTCTCTCCTTACTTCTCTGTGTCACATTCTACCATGCTCCAAACTCTTGACACAGGAGAGAACGATCCTCTACCTCTTTATATAATTTTTCCATTTTGTTTTCTCCTTGAGGCATTTTCATTTTTTCAAGAAATTTAGCATTCTTTCTGATAATCTGGAGAGCAGAAATGTGTTCCTTTAGCTCTCTCTGGGATGGGAACTAGTTTGTATTTTGAACGTTTATGGGAGTTTCTTGTCATTGGCCAAAATACAAACACAGCTCACTCTCTGCAGGTAATAGCAAAATTTCCCTTGTCCCCTTTATTTGCTTAAAGAGAATCCATGGTCTTTGTCTTGTTTGATTAGCTTCCTGGGCTAACTTTTGTGGCTAATTACTATGGCAACTATTTACTGTAAGTCAGCATGAGACTTGAGATAGCAATATAATGAAATCCACCCACATCCTTTCACCCAGCTCCTTGATCTCCAGGTCCTTCATGGACACTAAACTCTCCGATCCCTTTTGGAGAGCTAGGCTTAATTGATTTAGCAGATGGAAGCAAACAAGATAGAAGCAAACAAGACACAAGATGAAATCAAATTATCTTTTAGATCTATATAACGTGTTCCACCTAGCTGCTGCTTTCCCTGAACACTTCATTTACATCTAGATTCCCTGGCCCCATTTGAGGGCCAAGGCTTAATGTATTTAGCAGACAGAAGCACACAATGGCACAAGGACACAGGATGAAATACAATCATCTAATGACATCTACACATCTTGTTCACCTTCTCACTACTTTCAGAAGCTCTCTGAGGTTTCTAAGAGTTAGCCCCCATTGATTTGTAATCTGGAGAGGGAGGAGGATAAGATAGAGGAAAAAAAAAATACTTCCTGGCAACAAATCCTGGAAAAGATGGGACTATTTCTGCTAATTACTTACTAGCCGGCTGATAGGCCTTGGGTAACTCACTTTTGGAGCCTTATCAATTTCTTTCCCTATAAAATTGGGGGATTAAACTAGATGTTCTCTGAGGTCCCTTTCAGCTTTGACAACCTGTGATCCTATGACCTTTTAACTCTTCAAAGAGTGCCTTCCTAGATTTGAATTTCCTTAGCTATGGTGCTACAGTGGAAAGAATACTGAACTGGGGGGGGGGTGTCACAGAATACAAGTTCAAAGCCTACGTCTGCTGCTTCTTAGTTGTATGACCTTGGGTCAATCACTTCCCTACCCTGGGTCTCAGTTTCCTCTTCAATAAAATGAGAGGGTTGGACTAGTTGGTCTCTAAAAGAACCCTTCCAGCTTTAGAGTTAGGAACCTATGTGTGACCTTGGGCCAGTCACTTCCCCTCTGTGGGCCTCAGATGCCTCTCCTGAAAAATGAAAGGGAGGGGTGGATTCGATGACCTCTAAGGCTCCAAAAGCTCCAGAGTTCAGATCCTGTGCCCTTCTCATACTTGTTGTTTGCCTTTTGACTCGGTATTAGGCCTGTGATAAGAATTATAGTCCAAATTTCCCTTTTTGGAAGATTTGTTTTTTTAGGTTGATAGCTGAACTATAGAATAACTGTTTCAAAGGAAGGGCAGTCTTAGATGTATCTGGCATCTTAATGAACCCCAGGGAGTACTTTACAAACCAACATACTCCTTAACACCCACATTTTTTTGAAAGATAGGACTTTTTTGAAAGCAGCAGGCACTTGTGGTTAGCCCACTGCAATCTCTGTTAGCATTTATTCACCCCTTCCTCCACCTCGGCTTTATTTCCAGACAGCAGGCACTCCTTCACTCAGGGTCGAGCAAAAGCAACCAGGTAAATGCTGAAAAGTAATTTCCTTAAGTGGTTGGCATGACAGCCAGTGCCCTCTCATCCCCACCATTAGTGGGCTGAGTCTGCCAAGCTGGCTGAGAACAACAGCTGACTGATTGGCCTTGATGGGGCTGTGGAAAAAGATGAAAATTAAATTAGGGGAAAAATGGTGAGCATAGGACAATTAATCTTAACACCAGTTGCAGATGAACAAGTCTTGCCTTGATTGATATTCACAGAAGGGTTGGACTTTCACAGGAGAATATATTTCAATTCTAGGAACGATAGAAAAAAAAAATGCCAGTCCAGAAATAGGACAATAAATCCTCAGAAATATCCTTGGGGTTATATACAGAGATGAGGGGCCTTCCTTTGGTGGGACGTCAAAGTGTGTGGAATAGTTTATCATTCAAAAAAGTACAATTTTTTTTTATCGGTTCTTTAGGTTCGGGAAGCCCTAGATAAATGTCTAGCATATCTGTCTAATGGATTCCCAAAGAGGAAAATTTCACAAGCCCCACAGGCTTCTTTAGGAGTCCGTCACAAAGTCTTCAACCTCCAACCCCTGCTGACAGATGTTCTCCTTGGGAGTGAGTTATCTCTGCTGTACAGACTCCCCTGGAGGGCAAACAGACCTCTCTAAAGAGGCTGGGCAAATAGAGAATGGGCCTTCTCGGTCTGTCCTTCCAAAGTGGGGAACTGAGCCTATGGATGCTGCCCCCACTGGCTTGGCCTCCTGGGAGGCTGTCCAGCTGGCCTGGTGGCAGGGATCCAATCACAATCTTTTCTCTTCAGGTTGGGACGTGTGCAATTTGACAAATGACTCAGAAACTTTACTCAAAGGAAAGCCAAATAAGGCAGGGAAATGGAGCATATGCAAGTTTGGAAAGATACATTCTTGGGGGGTGGGGGCTTGTTTTCCTCACTAGAAAGAGGGAGCGGAAGTATATACTAGGGTGGGGGGGTGAAGGGAGTGAGCAAATATGTCCAGAGAGTCTGGTGTATACTAACCCTCTCATAGACATGCAAGGAAATGAATGAAAAAATCTTGGGTGCCCTCCCAAGCAATCCCCCTAACCCCATCTTGTTTCCCAAAAGTCAAAGAGGCAAGAAAGACCATGCCCATTTGGAACTCTTCATCAGTCTTTACCTAATTTCATAACAAGATGAACTCTTAAAAATCTCATCCACCCATGCCTAAGGAAAAACTCCCTTTATAAATTTAAAAACATTTAGGCCTGGTTACTTAGTTAGGACTTTAACCCTTATTTTTTCCTTCCTCTTCTTCCTCTTCCCCCCAAAACAAAACTGGGTCTGAAGTCCTGCTGTCCATCTGTGTGATTCTGAGCAGGTAACTTTCCCTCTCTGGGCCTCAATTTCCTCAGAAGTTCATAGCTCAAGAGCTGGAAGAGATTTCAGAGGCTGTCTAGTACAACCCTCTTATTTTATAAAAGGGAAAAATGGGGCCCAAGAAGGGAAAGGGCCTTGGCTAAGGTTACAACAGCTAATAAATAATAGAGCTGGCATTTGAAGTTAGGTCTGTCTGCCTCAGTTTCTCAGTAGTTACAGAAGTTACAGAAGCCTGAAAGGAGCCCAAACAAAAGAAAACTACTGGTCCCATACTCAATACTCTATTTTCTTTTTTTTTCTTTTTTTCTTTGCAAGGCAAATGGGGTTAAGTGGCTTGCCCAAGGCCACACAGCTAGTAATTATTAAGTGTCTGAGACCGGATTTGAACCCAGGTACTCCTGACTCCAGGGCAGGTGCTTTATCCACTACGCCACCTAGCTGCCCCTCAACACTCTATTTTCTACACATTATGTTGCACTTTTCTTTCAAAGAAATGTTGGTGATTATTATGGAAATGTTTTGTATCGACTACACATTTGTAACCTATATCAAATTGCTTGCTTTCTCAATGAGGGGGTCTGTAGCAGGAGGAAAGTGGAGAATTTGGAACTCAAAAGTTTTAAAAATGAAAGTTATAAATTATTTTTATATGTAGCTGGGGGAAAACAAAACTACTAAATAATTAAATAAAACTAAAAAACCAAACCAAACCAAAAAAGAATTGTAAGACTGTAACATTCAAATTTCTCTTGGGATTCTAGCAGCCCAGATCAATGGCTGAAGGGAGTTCAGAGGCTGTTTCTGCACAAGAATACTCTCTTTAGCTTCTCCAGCAAGTAGGCATTCTGACTGCCTGGGGAAGCCATCACCTCTCAAAGACATGGCTTCCACCTTGGGATAGTTCTCAGGGTGTGGAAGCTTGTTTTCCCCCTGATATCTAACCTCACTGCGCTCCAATGCAACTCCCACCTCTGACTTTTTGCCCTCTGGGACCAAGTTAAACCCAAGCAAATACCTCTTCCACATGGCAGCCCTTTAAATACTTAAATTTAGCTATCAAGGCCTTCCTTCTTCAGGCTAACTAACCATTCCTAAGCTCTTCTGTTATGCTTCCTATGGCTTGATCTAAAGCCCCTTTCACTCTGGTTGTCCTCCTTTGGATTTTGTATAGCCTGTCAAAAGTTCTTCCTAAAACCATGCCCAAGGGGCAATCAAACTATATTTATCCTTTGACCTAGCAATACTTCTATTGAATCTGTATCCCAAAGAGATCATAAAAAGGGAAAAGGACCCACATGTGCGAAAATATTTATAGCAATTTTCTTTGTGGTGGCAAAGAATTGGCAATTAAGAGGATGCCCATCAATTGGGGGATGACTGATCAACTAGTGGTATAGGATTGTGATGGAATACTACTGTGATATAAGAAATGATGAGCAGCAGATTTCAGAAAAATACAAAAAACGTTTACATGAACTGATACAAAGGGAAGTGAGCAGAATGAGGACAACAGTGTATGCAGTAATCAGCATAATGATCGAATAAGAATGACAACTCCTTTTAATAATAATACGATGATCCAACAAAATTCCAAAGGACTCAGGATAGAAAATGCTATCCACATCCAGAGGAAAAAATGGACTGAATGCAAATAGAAGCAGGCCATTTTCACTTTTTTTGTGATTCTTTTGACTTTTATAACATGACTGATATGGACATATGTTTTACATGATTCCACAAACATATAACCTGTATCAAATTGTTTGCCATCTTAGGGAGGGAGGGAGGGGATAGTTTGGAACTCAATTTAAAAAAAATAAATGTTAAAATTTATCTTTGCATGTAATTGGAAAAAATATTATTTAAAAATTTCATCCTAAAATGTGGTTTGATTAAAAGAACTGAAGACCAGGGAAGCTGGATAATGGGAGAAAGAGGTAGTGGTAATGGTGAAAATGATGCAAGTCTGACCAGTAGGTGAACTTTTTTACCCCAATAGTAGATGGAGGTCAAGGATAGTGAAGGAATAACACTGGAGGTGACATTGGCTTCTGTCCCCTTTGACTGCTAAGTACTGGGAGACCTGGGCTGGGTCTGCTTTATGGAACTTGCAGCAATGACTCAATGGAAGTCAATGAGAAATAGGGGAGCAGATACCCAGTACTGAAGCTAAGAAGAAGCAGGAGACAGATCATTAGCTCCCAGGCCCCAGGTTCCCCAGATGACTTGACTGTGTGACCCTCAAAGAAACCATGACTGGGAAATCCAAGAAGGTATACTAAAGCCATGAGGAGAAAGCCATGGGGGACTTTATTAAATCCAATGTGTCTAGGCATCTGAACTGTGTATTTCTAGGAATTTCTGGGTTTGAGGTGTGCCTACAAATTGTTCATAGGCAATCTGGGTTTAGAAGAGGCTGAAGCTACCAAGCTTACTGAGCAGTTTAAAAATACATACACACACACACACACATATACATACATGTGTGTATGTTATATAATATGTGCATATATACATATACACATATAATTAATATATAATATATGTGCATATAGACACAAAGATATATTTTAAAAATAATATTCCTTTTACATTCTTGGTCATGAGTAAAGATTGTCTAAAGCAGGCCTGAATGGTTGTCTCCATTGTGCAAAGCTGACGTGACCTGCATTCACTGAAATACAGGTGACTAGGAAAACTGGCAGTCTTCTTTGCTAGATAGGATCATAGTTCAGATTCAAATTTGATAAATCGTACTGCTCACTCCTCCCTAGACTAGGGGCCAGCAAACTATGGCCTGTGGATCAAATCCGGCCTGCTACTTGTGTTGGCATGAGCTATAGGTCAAACATTGTTTTTCGCATTTTAAAATTAATATTTATTTAAAATGCAGGTCAACCATAGTTTGCCAGCCTCTGTCCTACACTAACAAGACAAACAGCTAACAAAAAGGGTAGAGCTGGGGTATAAATAGTGATAACCTCTTGACAAATGACAGACATTGGAATTCTCCCCACCAACATCATGGTATTGAGTGGAAAGCACAAATATAGGGTGAATATGAGACGGCCAACCCCTGTGCCTTCTTCTTAAATTAAAAGGATCAGAAACTGGGAAGCATATCACCAATCGATGACATTTTCTTTTGCTTCTTTCTTTTTTTAAGATTTTATTTGAGTTTTACAATTTTCCCCCTAATCTTCCTCCCCCCCCCCCCAGAAGGCAGTCTGCTAGTCTTTACATTGTTTCCATGGTATACACTGATCTAAGTTGAATGTGATGAGAGAGAAATCATATCCTTAAGGAAAAAAAATAGGTATAAGAGATAGTAGAATTACATAATAAGATAACTTTTTTTTTTCTAAATTAAAGGTAATAGTCTTTGGTCTTGGTTCAAACTCCACGATTCTTTCTCTGGAAACAGATGGTATTCTCCATCAGATACCCCCAAATTGTCCCTGGTTGTTGCACAGAATGAGCAGTTCATCAAGGTTGATCATCACCCCATGTTGCCGTTAGGGTGTACAGTGTTTTTCTGGTTCTGCTCATCTCACTCAGCATCAGTTCATGCAAATTCCTCCAGGCTTCCCTGAATTCCCATCCCTCCTGGTTTCTAATAGAACAGTAGTGTTCCATGACATACAAATATCAGAGTTTGCTAAGCTATTTTCCCCAATTAAAAGACATTTACTTAATTTCCACTTCTTTGCCACTACAAACAGGGCTGCTAGGAATATTTTTGTACAAGTGAGGTTTTTACCCTTTTTGATCATCTCTTCAGGGTATAGACCCAGTAGTGGTATTGCTGGGTCAAAGGGTATGCTCATTTTTGTTGCCCTTTGGGTGTAATTCCAAATTGCTCTCCAGAAAGATTGGATGAGTTCACAGCTCCACCAACAATGTATTACTGTCCCAGATTTCCCACATCCTTTCCAACATTGATCATTGTCCTTTCTGTCCATATTGGCCAGTCTGAGAGTTGTGAGGTGGTACCTCAGAGATGCTTTAATTTGCATTTCTCTAATAATTAGTGATTTAGAGCAATTTTTCATATGACTATGGATCACTTTGATTTTTTCATCTGTAAATTTCTTTTGCATATCCTTTGACCATTTGTCAATTGGGGAATGGCTTGTTTTTTTGAAGATTTGACTCAGTTCTCTGTATATTTTAGAAATGAATCCTTTGTCAGAAATACTAGTTGTAAAAATTGTTTCCCAGTTTACTACATTTCTTTTGATCTTGGTTACAACGGTTTTGTCAGTGCAAAAGCTTTTTAATTTAATGTAATCAAAATTATCTAGTTTGTTTTTAATGATGTTCTGTATCTCTCAATGGATGAAATTTATAACAGGTTCTGATCTGTAATCTCAGTTGGACTTTTCCTTCTTTGAAACTAAACATTCTTCTTTAATTTCTATCTCACTTGAATGCCTAAGAAACACTTAGAACTACCAAGAGATGAAATGGACTGCCCTGATGAGTAAATTCTTCCTTAGAGGTCTTTCAATGGAAGCTTGTAGAGGGGATTGGAACTTTGGATAAAAGACTGACTAGATAGATAATCACAGCATTGTAGACTTACTGCTGAAAAGGATCTTTGAGTTCAACCCCGATTTTTCACAGGATAGGCCATGAAGAATTAGAAAAGTCAAATGTTTGCCCACTGAGGCAGTGTTTAAACTCATGCCTCCTCTAAATCCAGACCTCTTTCCTCTATACTACAACCTCTGAACTGTAAGGTTGTATAGGAGGTGTTCCGGGTTGGGGAACAAAGATAGATCTTATATAACTCTTGCCCTCAAGGTGCTTCCAATCTAATAGAGCGGAAACACAAGCACACATCTAGAATCAAGTGCACATTCTCTATTAAGGCATGGCTTCTTCCCTGCTGCTCACTCTTTTACTAGCTTTGCACGTTCTGAAAGCTCAGTCAGACTGCAAGTCTATTTCTCTGTCCCTAGGGAATAGCAGAACTGGATAGGGGGAATGAGGCAAAAACCATTAGACAGTTGTAAAATTAGTTCTAATTGGCACCAAAGACAGGTCTGCCTAATCAAATACTAAACAAAAGCAGAGATGGTCTAGAAGGTCTGATAGAATAGAGTTGTCCAGTCAAGTGTCAGAGGCAGAAAATTCAAGGCCTATAAGAATCAGGTGTCATCTGTACCCATCCCCTGCCACCATCCTTGCCTAACCTAGAAAAAAAATTCAAGTAACAAATCCATTTTTTTTGATACAGTAAATGAAAAATGTCTTCATCTCAAACAGCTGAGATTGTGAATCCTGATTTTGGTATTTGTTTTTAGATTTCTCTATTTTGGTTTGAGGAAAGAGGGTTGGATTTGATCACAAAGACTCACAGAATTCGAATGTTGGAAGGCTTCTCAGTGATCAACTAGGCCAGGGGTTCCTCACCTGCTTTGTAGGCAGTCTGGAAAAATCTATGGATCCCTTCTCAGAATCATAGTTTTAAAGACATCAAATAAAATGCATAGGGTTGATTACAGAGAAAACCAATTATAATGAAACACATTTGTCAGAACATTTTTTAAAAAGTTCACAGAACCCCAGGTTAAAATTCCCCCAATATAGTCCAATCCATACACCCAAACGAATTTTCATTATAATGTCTCCAATCACAGAGTCATTCAGCTGTTGAAGACCTCTCAAGTAGGGGAACCCATCATCTCTTCCCGCTTCTCAGCCCACTTTGGGATACCTCTCATAGTCACAAAAATTTTCCTGACTCCAAGTTTAAATTGATCACTTTGAAACTCTCACCCTTTCACCTGGTCCTGCCCTCTGGAGCCAGACAGAGAAGGCCTAATTCCTTCTTCACAAGATGATAAATAACCTGCAGATAACATGGGTTCCAGTCCTAGTGCAGTCCCTTATGTCCTGTGTGATCTTGGACAAACTGCTTAATGTTTCTGGGCTTCAATTTAGTCATCTGTAAAAGAGGGGCTTGGATCCTTCCAGTTTCAGGGTTGTGAATTACAGAATGCCATTGCTGGCAAGATCTGAGGCCTAGCTCCTCATTTTCCTGAGACACAGAAGACAGTGACTTACTCAAAGTCATAGAATTCTGACCCAGATCAGATTTGGGGGCCACGTTATCCAGGAAGGTTTTCTTAAGGAAAGGTTTCCAAAATTGGAAATTGAGGAGATGCCCTTCAGCTGGGGAATGGCTGAATAAATGGGGGTGAGGTATGATGACAGAATGTTATTTTGCCATAAGAAAAGACAAGCAGGGTACTACTCTCAGAAAAACCTGGAAAGACTTACACGAGTTGATGCAAAGTGAAACAGACTGTGTACAAAGTAATAGCAATATTGTAAGATGATCAGCTGTGAATGACTTTGCTATTTTCGGCAATGATCACAATGATCCAAGACAGCCCTGAAGGACTTACGATGAAGAATGCTATCCATCCCCAGAGAAAGAACTAATGGTGTCAGAATATGGACTGAGGCAGACTTTTTTTTTTACTTAAGTTTTCTTTTTTTTTGGGGGGGGTCTTTTATTTTAGAACATGACTATTATGGAAATGTTTTGCATAACTCCACATATATAATCTATATTGAATTGCTTGCCTTTTCAATGGGGAGGGGTGGGGGAGGGAGAAAGGAGAGAATTTGGAACTGAATGTTTTAAAAATGAATGTTAAAATTTGTTTTTACATGTAACTAGGGAAAATTAAAATACTAAAAATAGCTTTGAAAAAGAAAGCGTGGTCTCCAGAACAGACCTGATAAACTGCTTTTGCAAGCCACCAAAATAGCCATCGGAAATGGGTGCTTACTTCAATCTTATTTTGGTTTAAAAATAAAAACCAATTCTGCTGAGGAGCAGAGTTCTTGCCTCACCACAGGAAGAGAAGGGCTAAGCATTTACGTCAGTTTTCTAGCAGAGGACACCAGGCAGGTACATCGACACACAGCTGCCAGTTGGGGGGGGGGAGGGGGAGCCCCGACTGGCAGAAGCACCAGCCAGTTGAGGCTACAGCCAGACTAGCTTAGGACCTGGGCCAGCAAAGCCTCTCTTGGACCCTGGCTAGACCTGCTGTCTCTAGATGAGAACAACGAAGGCTGGGACAGCCAGGATGCTTCCTTCCCCCCAAAAGCCTCAATTTTAATTAAAAGCTTTTGTTTGTACCTTATCTTCATTTCCCCAAATATCCATCCTCCCTCCCCTCCCTACAATAAAGCATAAAAAAACAAAAACCAGTTCAGCAAAATGATTAAACACGATCACCAAATCTGACAGTATATGCAAGGCTAAATACCCATAGGGCCCCACCACCACCACCTCTGCAAGGAGAGGGAGATACATTTTCCCAACCCTTGAAAGCATCAACTGTCTTTGGAACAACGGACCATCTAGATTTGGGGTCTGAGGACATGGGCTCAACCTCTAATACTATCAGTGTGACTTCAGGCAAGACATGTCACATCCCACCAACTTGAGTAGACTTTGAGGATTTTAGAATTATTGGATGTAGAGCCTTATTTGTAAGCACCTACCCTATATACATCTTTTCTTCCAGAAAGATCTTGTTTTAGGGGAGAAGCTTATATGGAGGCCAACAGTAAGCATGGTTTCACGGACAGATGGCTTCTGAAGTCTCTGGGAATTCTACCACCAAGTTGAAATGAGTAGGTGGGATACACTAGAGAGCTGAGGCTTGAGAGTCAGAAGACCTGGGTTCAAAACATGCACCTGTCATTTAGTATCTGTGTGACCTTGGAGAGGTCATTTCACTTCTATGGCTTTCCATTTCTTTCTCTGTGAAGTGAAGAAGCTGAACTTAAGGCCTGTGAAAGCCCTTCCAAGCCCCTAGACCCAGGATTCCATGTGTGACCCTGGGCAAAACATTTAATAGAATAAGATCTCAGTTTCCTCCTCTGTGAAATAAAGGGATCGGACCAGATCTAGACCTTTGAGAGCCCTCCTAGCTCTGGGTCTAGGAGTCTATGTGTGATCTTGGACAAGTCCCTTCCCCTCCTTGAGTCTCAGTTTCCTCCTCTGTAAAATGAAGGGATTGGACCAGATCTAGGTTTCTGAGAACCTTCCTAGCTCTGGATCTAGGAGCCAATGTGGGACTCCTCGGGCTTTAATTGCCCCCTCTGTAAAACAAAGGGGTTGGACTAGATAGTCTCCGAGGGCCCTTGCGGTTCTAGAGTTTTGCTCTTCTGATCCTGTGATCCCAGGATGGGTTTGGAACTATTATGGGAGGAGGGAAAGCATTAGAGGATAGATCTATCCTTCCTGGTGCAGAGGAGTTTAATAAGAGTCTGATTATTTCATTCACATCTTATTTATACAGAAATTTCAATTGAGTTGGGGAGAGACTAAGAGGCAATTAGCAAGCAATATAAAACAACATATAATTAAATACTGAATTGTTTGGTGTAGATTCATGATGAGGTAGAAGGAGTCTGAGGTGCTGAGTCAGAGGGTTTGGGTTTGAGTCCTGGTTCTGCCATTTACCAGCTGAATGACCTCAAGCAAGTCACTTCACTTTTCTGGGCCTCAGTTTCTTAACCCAGAAAATAAGGAGGGAAGCCAATCCCTTAGATGCCTTTCAGTTCTATATCCAATGATCCTAAAATCTTGGAGGCTGGAAGGCCCACTTCAAGCCCTGGGATGAAGGTCAGCTCCCCCTGCTTGTGAATAAGGTCAGTGGACAATGAAAGCATGCCTCAGTTTCCCTTACTATCATCTATGGTGCCAGGGTATCTCTGACAAGAAAACTCCAATGGGGTCACAAGGAATCAGAAAATACTGAAAATGATTTAACAAGCAATAATGGATTTAAAAAAAGAAAACATCCCTTTGCGTGAGGAGACTCCATCTACTAATGTAAATCTGCCCCTGTTCCACATCATACAGTCTTGGAGAGTTGCCTCTCTAAATGAGGTAAGCATGTCAAATATTATAATTCCCACTTTACAGATGAGGAAACTGAGACTGAGAGGTAGGGTATAAATCCAAATCTCTCCAATTTCATTCACTAGGACCAAGATGCCTCCCTGTTTACTAGGTGCAGAACACCAAACTTTCTTTATTTTATATTTTCTTATTAAAAACTACCCATGATGTCAGGCCAAGCAGGTAAAAAGGGAGTTGGTATCAGCCTTCAAGGTTGTCAACAGAATTCTCATTTTTTTCTCTATTGGAGGGAATAAAATGATTCAAGTCAATAGAAATATGAAATCTCCAGTCATAAGCAACCCAAGTCCTCTCGACCCATGTCAAACTAGGGACATTTACTGAAGGCTACAGAAACGGAAATAGGCAAATATTAACATCTTAGAAGATGCTCCTGTCTTTAAAAGTCAGCTATGGTACCACATAAGGAATACTAGGCTGGTAGTCAAAAAGTCTGACTTTTAACCCAACTCTGTTTCAACCTTGCTGAGTGATTTGAGAAAAGTCACATCCCCTCTCTGAACCTCAGTTTGTTCATCTATTAAATAAAAAGATTGGTTTACTTTATGTGTAGTCTGTGTCCATTTGAAAGCTGTCACTGTGGGATGTGAAACACCATAGCCAGATAATAACAAGAGAGGCATTAACTTACTCTAGCTCAAACTCTGTACTTACGATAACTCCAGGGTAATACCCTCCGACGGTCACATTCTGGGTTCTGGTGGTAGCTGCCAGACCCACAGTCAGGATCAGCACTGACACAATGAGCAGAGTCACCGTGACATAGAGGGAGTTTCGTTTCCTTCGGTTGAAGGTGCCTAAAGAGACAGAAAAAACACTTTGTTTCTATCATCCAGGGCTGGTGTGATTCCCTAGATGAGACCAAGGATCCAACGCAGGTTTTGTTTTGTCACCTGTCAAAGTAACAATACAATCTGCAGGCTGAGAATGTGCCAACTATATTGTGTATATGTGTATTATTTGTATTGATAGCTTGTGTTTCTATATCACCTTTATTTTTATTTATTTATTTATTTGTTTTTTTTTTAGGTTTTTGCAAGGCAATGGGGTTAAGTGGCTTGCCCAAGGCCACAGAGCTAGGTAATTATTAAATGTCTGAGGTTGGATTTGAACTCAGGTACTCCTGACTCCAGGGCCGGTGCTTTATCCATTGTGCCACCTAGCCACCCCTTCACCTTAATTTCTGAAGATATCATTCTCCTATAGTTAGCCCTTGTAGGATAAAGAGAGGGACCAGATCTATGATTTCATTAGGAGAGGAAACTCCCTCTTTCCAAGGAGGCTGGCTCCTTCTCAGCCATGTCTAGTCTCAAAGAGGTTGGTATCACAGGCAAGGTTTTCATGCCAGCTCTCTATCTATGCTGCCTCCAATGTAAGAAAGGAATAAAAAAAAAGGAAAGAAGGAAAAAAAGAATAGCAAAACTAACCAGCACATTACTAGTGAATATTAACAGTTCCATACCCAGAGTCTTCTACTTCTACAAAGAAGGGAAGGGGATCCATTCCCATCTCTCTTTTGGGGTCAAGCTTTACCAATTATATTTTTTAAAAAAGCTTTGTACTCTTGGCAACCTAGAAAAGTTATGTCATACCCACTTAGTAAAGTGGTTTTTTGGCCAACTTCTAAGGCACATTATATATGCTCATTGGTGGTGGTATTACATGATAATATTTTTCAGATCTGGCTCTGGAGCTCAAGATGTTTAAGCATTTCAAGGGTGATTTCTAAGGGTGTAGCCCCTCTCCCAATGCATGTCAAAGCTCCTCTGGGCCTTAATGGCCAATCTTGAATTTAGCACAGACTAAGTAAAGCACCCTCTGCAGTTCTTCCCCCTTGGATCTGCAGATCTGGCTTGAAAACAGTCACTTCCACCCCAAAAGGACATCTTTTTTTTATTTGCTCTTGGATTTTTTCAAGTGACTTACCCAAGGTCACTCAGCTATTAAGTATCAAGTGTCTGAGACTGGATTTGAGCTCTGGTCTTCCTGACTCCAAGGCCAGTGTTCCACTGTGCCACCTAGCTGTCCCTCCCACATACACAAAGAGGGAGGATTAAGAGATTAGGAAATATCCTCCTTGGTGTAAAGCAGAAGAGAGGCAGCTATGTTTTTCTTTGTTGATAATTGATTCTGATATGTCCTCTATAAATGTACAAACTCATAAAATAGTAGCGAGTTTCAACAGTAAGAAGCAAGTATCTTCTGGGTTCTAGGAGTTATCAGCCCACAGATGGGGGAAGCAGGGGCTGGGTGTTTCAACCTTATCACACATTCACATAGAGATGATTGAGAAATAATTCTGCCTTACAATGCATATAAGAAACAAAGATTCAATCTGATAGTTTTAGAAATTGACTTGATAAAGTCAGATTGAAAAAAAAGGAAGTCAAAATTGGTTTTGCAAGTTCATCTTTTTTGTTTTTTTTGCAAGGCAATGGGGTTAAGTGACTTGCCTAAGGTCACAGTCAGGTAATTATTAGGTAATAGGTAATTACTAAGTGTCTGAGGCCGAATTTGAACTCACGTCCTCCTGACTTCAGGGGCGATGCTCTATCCACTGCGCCACCTAGCCGCCCCTCAATTTCATTTTAAAAAAGATACATGCCACCCCTAGTCTCCCCCCCAAGCAGAATCCAGCTTTAACACTATGATTCTATGTAATAAGAATCATTGGGGGGCCAAGCTATTTGGCAGAATGTAGACATTGAGGCAAAGCCTCGCCCTTGAGGTTCATATCAGACTATGAAAGCCTGGACCTTATGTGAGGGGTTAGACACTTTTACTTGGTTTCCTGGGCAGCTTGGCTGACAATAGGCCTGGTTCCCTATGGTCTGAGAGGCTCTACTTCATGCTCCAAATCCAAAAAGGAATGACTGAAGTTTTGCAGAGCCCAGCCTTCCATTTAAGGCTGGGTGTGAAACCAAGCCTCTTTATTCCCTAGCTGTACTACCTCAGCCAAGTCATCTAACTTTTTAAACCTCTGCTGGAAAATAAGGGGCATCCTAAGAGCTATTCCTGCACCCCCTCCCCACCCTGTTGGGAGAAAAGTGCTTTGGGATCCTTGGAGCTACTGAAATGGAAATTGATAAAATTATTCAAGAATGAAGGCATCCTGGGAGGCCTTGTTGGCAGTAGCTTCAGGAAGCTGTAGCTCCCCTAGGCCCCAAAGCCCTTGGAAAACATCAGAAGCCTAGCCATTTTGAAGACTGGCTTTGTAGCTGTCATAGAATGGAGGATATCTTTTGGACAACTCTCTCCTCCCTCAGGAATAAAAACTGAGAACAGAGACAAAGTTTTGCTGTTGTTACAGCTGGCTGGCTCTCCCTAATTTTTTGGTAATTGGTGGGAGGGGAGAAATTCATTGGTCTGAAGAACCAGTGTGGCAAATCCCACCTCACTATGAGACTGAAACTTCATCTGTAATTTATAGTCTCAGGGGACATTGAGGTTAAATAACTTGCCCTGGAACACATAGTCACTATGTCAAGAGGCAGGTCTGGGAGACCAGGTCTTCTTGATATCAGTTCTAATTTTCTGACTATCCTCTAGGCCAACGCTGTTTCACTCATTATGCTATACCACCCCAATGGGATAAAGCATCAGAGCCGAATACCAAAAGAGAGAAGTTGGGGTGATGGGGATAGTGGGGAAGGGTCAGAAAGTGATTAAAGACAGCTCGCTGGCTTGGAATGTAGAGCTAGCAGTCTCCCCAGGTCTTAGGCAACTTGGCAGTAGGCAGGAGACAGCCCAATGCCAAGTCAGCATTTGCAGACCACTAGTCAAACCTGATTAGCAAGAGTTTGGCAAACCAACCCCCCCCCCCTTCAAAGTGGCCATTGTACAGATGGAGACTCATTTTTGAAGCACAATCCATTGTGTTATGGAGAATCAACTGAGTTCAACATAATTCCTTACCCCCTAGCAGTAAGTCTACTTGGTGCTTTGCAAAGCTGGCTGGCTCCCCAGCTATTCCATGTCATGGCAGTCAAACCCTGGCAGGCAGGCAGGCAGGCCTGTGATTTTATTTATGTAGAGAACTCCCAGTATGGAATCTCCCTATTTCTCAGGGGTTCTTAACCTTTGTTCTAGATCCTGGAAGTCTGAACAGATCCCTTTTTAGAATCAGGTTTTAAAATGCATAAAACAAAATATTACATTATTATATCAAGACATTATTTTTTTAAAAAGAAACAAGTTCACGGACCCCAAGTTAAAAACTTCTGTTGTATCCATAACTCAAGGCTTTATAAAAATACCCTGTACACTCAGAGATAAAGGGATTTACCCAAGGTCACCTAGTTGGCATGTGTTAAAGATGGGACTTGAGTCTTCTGACTCAGAAATAGGCTCCCTAAAGAACTATATTATAACAAGCAAGACTTTTAACATATGCTGAACAGAATGCTCATTTATACTGTGAAGTCCTAGCCAAGTGACCTTGGGTCAATCCTTTCATTTCAGCCTTGGGTTCTTCATCTGTCAAATGGCATCAGTAACTACTTACCTTTGCCAGCACTATACCCACATAAATATGAGCTTCTGAGGCAATGAAAAGGGGCCCCGTGTAGGAGAAACACTCTTAGCAGTCTCAAAGGGGGAAAGGGGAGACAGTATTCATTTATTACAACCCAAACTTCAGGTCTTGATTTCTGCCACTATGAAGGAGCTGGAGTAGTGTAAAGAATGCCTTACAGGACTTAAGTTCAAATCCTGACTGTAATGTCCCTTAGGGAAGTTACTATGCCGTCCAACCCTCTTAGGGCGGAGAAGGCCCTTACAAAGAACAAGCCTCAGAATCAGAATTCAAACTCAGGGCAGCAGACCTAGATCTCCTTTATGTCGGGCTTTAGTTGGTCCATTTATCTGAAATCAATGCCAACCTCCCTCAGGGTTCCACGAACTAGGCAGGACCTTTGTACACACAGTTGTCTATCACTCAAGGAATCAAATAGGAAAAAAATCCTCTGTGGGACATTTATAGCTTCTCCCACCCTGGCCCCTTTCTACCTTTTTTATTTTTGAAGACCATAGGGTTAAGTGACTTGCCCAGGGTCACAAAAGCTAGTATCTGAGAGCAGATCTGAATTCAGGTTCACTATGCCACCTAGCTGCTCCCTTTCCAGCATTTTTAAACAAGATTCCCCTTTACAAACTCTACCAACCAAATATGCCAGCATCATTGCTCTTCCACATGGGACCCTTCATCTCCTGTCTCTGACTTTGCATCTCCCCATGTCTGAAATGCTCACCCTCCTCACCTTCTTCTCTTAAAAATCACTGGTTTTCTTCAAGCAGTACCTTCTTCTTGAGACTTTTCCTGATTCTCCCAAATACCTGCTATCTCTATCGCACAATTGTACATATGTTTCTGTATCACATGTACTTACACATTTTAGAAACATGCATATACATACATGTTGTCTTCCCTAGAGAATATAACTTCCTTGAGAGCAGGGACTAGTTTCCTTTTGTCTTTGGATCCCCTATCACTTAGCACAAGTGCTAGTACACAGTAGATGCTTAATAAAAAGGGGAAGTTAGGTGACACAGTGGACAGAGTACTGGTTCTATAATCAGGAAGACCTGAATTAAAATCTGATCCCACACACTTACCGTGTGGCCTTAGGCAAGTCACTTAACCTGCTTGCTAGAGTTGTAGCCTGTTGTTATTATTATTATAGGCACTAGGTGGAGCTGCAGTAGATATGGTACTTGACCTGGAATCTGGAAGACTCATCTACCTGAGTTCAAATCTGCCCTCAGACACTTTCTAGCTGTTTGACCCTGGGCAAGTCACTTCACCCTGTTTGCCTCAGTTTCCTCATCTGTCAAATGAATGGGAGAAGAAAATGACAAATCACTGCATTATCTCTGCTAAGAAAACCCCAAACAGGACCACAAAGAGTTGCCTGAACAACTACAAACATTATCGTAAAGGCTTACAGACTCACTGTTGTTTCATTGATTTCCATTTCCTTCACTACCACAGATGCCACCTCCCCCAAGCTCCTCAAAAATTAGCTTGGGGAAAACTCAATTGATGGGAATAGCTAAGTTAAAGAGAATTGTATCACACACACATTTAAATTACATGGGAGATTTAAATCATGCCCTGGAGCAGTAAAAGATGGGAAATGTGAATGTGCTGTTTCCTCAGTGGGAGGGAGTCTCTCCTTATGAGGCCATCTCTTTAGGCAGCTGATGATTCTAGAATCTTCTCTTAGTCAAATGCACACACAGTCCATTCATTCCTCTTGGGCTAGGAGAAAGCTAAGAAGAGGGTCAGATTTCCCAGAATTCTTGGTCATCTAGAAGGCCCCTGCTGTGTGTCCATAGACTTTCTTGTGTCCTCTCTTGCCTCCCACAGCTATTGTGGGGGTGTAATGATGATTCTACAATATTATTCCATTCCTTGGTGAAGTCCTTTCCAAACTATTTCCCCCCAATCATCAGATTTTTTGCCAACTAAAATCTTTCCCTCTTTTCCTTTTCTCCCACTAGAATAGAAGCCTGGTTCCCCTCTCTGTTAATCAGTGGAATAAGTGGGTATTATGAAAAATAGAATTGACATCTGTTTCCATAGCAACCACCTGAGTCCCAACCACTCTGACACCGACTGTCTTCTTTTAAAGGGCCCCTTTCTAGCTTCAACTCTGTAAAGTCACTGTTTTCTTCTTCCTAGGTGACTTAAGAGATTTTCAAGGATATTTGGGCTCCTGTGACTTTTTTCCCCTTACATGACTCCAAAAATCACTAGAATCATTAGAATAATCTAAGAGCTGAAAGTCAGAGACCATTCAGTCTAACCCATCCACAAAAGAAATCCCAGTATAACAATATTGATCCATGGTCATCTCCTGTGGTAGGTCTTCCCACTTTGGGGCAGCTCTGAAGTTTATAATAAGTTTTACTGACATCAAGCCTGTATCACCTACCCACTCCTCTGGTCCTTCCCTCTGGGGCCAAGCAGATCAACAATACTCCCTTCTTTCCAGCACCAACCTTTCACCTACAGATACTTGAAGGTATCTAGTATGGCTCCTCCAGTCTCCTCTCTGGGCTAACCAGGCTCAAGTGATCCTGATAACATCACTCCTGTCTAAACCCTCTTTAGTGAATCAATGTCCTCCTAAAATCATGGTGTCCAGAAATGTACCTACGACTCCAACTGAGGACTGATGAGGCACTAACATGGTGGAACTATCATCTCTACCTTCCTGAAAGTCCAAGACTATAGATGCTCTTTTGGCTGCCACATTCCACTTCTGCCTCATGTTGAGCTTGCAATCTACTGAGACCCCCAGATCAGATCTTTTAAAGAATAAACTTCTGTCTAACTATGTATCACCCCCAATTAGAAATTGAGTTTTGTATTAAAATTTAAGAATTTATATTTATTCCTATTTAAATTATATTGCTCAGAGCAAAGCATAGATACAGGGGCATGCCACTAGAGACTTTCCGAAATATTCTCACTGAGTCATGAACTGGACTCCTTAAGTCTGGCCAGGCAACCAGTTCTGAATCCAGATGATTTTTTCATATCATAGTTTTAACCTCTCTCCTAAGCATTAGTCACCAACCCTCTTCTTTTGGATCTAGATGTGCTATGGACATCTCAAACCCAACATGTCCAATAAAGAATTCATTATCTTGTGAACCTAACCTCTCCTTCTTCCAAGGTTCCCTATAACTTTGCTCCCTTTTTCAGATTTCTTAAGTTTCTTTGTTATCCCAGACCCCCCCCCCCCCATGAAGGTATCATCATCCTCCTTGGACTTGAAACCCTGGTGTCATCTTCAACTCTGCTCTCATTCATCCCATATACTCATTCTTTTGTCAAGCCTCGGCATTTCTAACTTCAAAACATCTCTCCTATTTACCCCCCTTTCCCCTCTTCGATTACCAGCACCCTGGTACAAGCCTTCATCACCTCTCACCTGGACTCTTGCAACAGATTGTTGGTGGGTCTGCCAGCTTCAGCCTCTTCCCCACTCCAATCCATCCTTCACTGAGCTGATTTTCATAGTGTGGGTTTGACTATATTCCTCTCCTCCTCAATCAACTCCTGTGACTCCCTCTCCTTCCTCCCTTTCTAGTCTTATACTTTACTCATTGCTATCTACACTGGTTTCCTTGCTAGTCTTCAAACATGGCACACTATCTCCAGACTATTATTGTGCCTTTCTACTAGCTGTCCCCATACCTGAAATGCTCTCCTGGCTTCCTTCAAGTCTCAGTTTCATTCCATCCTCTACAAGTCTATCCCCTTTAATTACTCCTTCCTGAGAGTGCCTTTAGTTCACACTACAGCTAAGTGGCACAATGGAGTGACAAATCTAGTTAGGAAGACAAGTTCAAATCCCACCTCAGAAACTTCTTGTGTGACCCTAGGCAAGTCGTGTCACTGCTGCTGTCTACCTCAGTTTCCTCATCTGTAAAATGGGGATAATAACACCCACCCTCCCTTGGTTGCTGTGAGGCTCAAATGAGAGAGTAACTATAAAGCCAGTCACACTGAAAGTGCTTAATGAATCCTTGTAGTCTGAAAGACTGCAAGATTTGATCAAAAGCTTTGCTAAAAAACAAAAATCAAAGCAAACCACATCCACAACAAGTCCTTACCTAGTTTAGTAATCCTGTCAAAAAAGAAAATGAGGATAATCTGGCAGAAAGTATTCTTGATGAAGTCAAGCACCATTTCCCTTTCTAGATGTCCCATGAACGATTCTTTTAATCTGTTCTAGAACATTCTCAGGAGAAAGGAATTAAGCTCACTGGTCTGGTTTGTGGATTCTGTTCTCTCTTGCTCCCTGAAAAATGGGACATTTGCTCACTCCAAACCTACAGCACTCTCCCTTTTCCCCTGAGCTTTCAAATACCACTGATGGTAGATGGATAATTATACCTGCCAGATCCTTCAGGGGTCTGAAGATGGAGTTCATCTGGGCCAAGTGACTTGAATTCCTCAAGGGCAGCTAGGGGCTCTCTTACTACTGTGATAGGAATTTGTGTGATAGGAATTTCCAGAGCAAATGCTCTCTTTGGCAGAGAAAACACACAAAATAATCGAGTAGATCTGTCATCTCCCTATTATTTATTTATCATCATGTCAGTCACCCCAAGCAAAAGTATTGGTCCTTTGATTCTCACTTTTCTATTTAAAGAGCTAAAAAAACAATTTTCATTGCACTTAGCGTCTCTTCCTAGCCTCAGCTCATTTGGGGCTTTAGCACTTGACACAAACATTCTTATATTCATCTTCTGTACATTTCGTTTTAAAAATCTAAGTTGGTTCTCCAATTGATAGATGGTCAAAACAGTTGAATAGACAATTATCAGATGAAGAAATATGAAAAAATGCTCTAAATCACAACTGATCAGAGAAATGCAAATTAAAACAACTCTGAGATATCACTCCTCATTTATCAGATTAGCTAATATGGCAGAAAAGAAAAATGATAAATATTGGGGGGGAATGTGGGAAAATTGGGACACTAATACATTGTTGGTAGAGTTGTGAAATGATGCCAACATTCTGGAAAGCAATTTGGAACTACACCCAAAGGCAATCAAACTTTGGCCAACAATACCACTATTAGGTCTATTTCTCAAAAGACCAAAGAAAAAGGAATAGGAACCTATATAGACAAAACTATTTATAGCAGCTATTTTTTTCTGGTGACAAAGATTTGGAAATTGAAGGGATGCCCATCAATTGGAGAATGGCTTTCAAGCTGTGGTATATGATTGTGATGGAATACTATTGTGCTATAAGCTATGACAAATGATGAGCAGAATGGTTTCAGAAAAACCTGGGAAGACTTAGAAGCATCAGAAGAACTGATGCAAAGTGAACACAACCAGGAGAATATTATAAACGGAAACAACAATATTATATGATTACCAACTGTTAATATGACTTAGCAATTCTCAGCAATCCTATGATCCAAGACAATTCCAAAGGACCCACGATGAAAAATGCTATTTATCTAATTGATGGGACTCTGAATGCAGATGAAAGCACACTTTTAAGCTTTTCTTGTTTACTTTTTTTAGGTTTTTGCAAGACAAAACGGGTTAAGTGGCTTGCCCAAGGCCACATAGCTAGGTAATTATTAAATGTCTGAGGCCGGATTTGAACTCAGGTCCTCCTGACTCCAGGGCTGGTGCTCTATTCACTGCACCACCTAGCCAACCCAGATTTTTCTTTCTTTTTTGATTAATCTCTTCTTTTGGAACATAGTTAATATGGAAATATGTTTTACATGACTGCACATATATAATCTATATCAAAATGCTTGCTTTCTCAAGGGGGGAGAAGAGGGGAAAAGGCGAATTTGGACCTCAAAAAATCATAAAAAATGAATATGAAAATTGTTTTTATGTAATTAAGAAAAAAATAAAAACTTTTTAAAAAAATCTAAAAATTGGCTGGTAAATTCCTTATTCATACACATTGGTCCTTTCATACATTTCATTTTCCTTTCTTATTGGAATTATTTTCCTTTGTGTTCCGAATTACTTTCTTGGGCAGCTCCCATACCTCCTGGGCTGACTCCCCATATAGCCTTTTATCTCCATGGTATCCTATTTCTTTTATTTTCTTCCTTTGAAACTTATTTTCTCAAAATCCCCAGTGTGTATCAGACTAGACATAGTCTTCCCCTTTTCTGACACAAACTCTAGGAGGCAATGATCTCTTCCCCCAGGGTTCCTATCATTTCTATCCCATCAACTTTTCTGTTAGTGAGAATCAAATCCAGAATAGGATTCTCCCTTGTTGGTTCCTCCATCTTTTGAAGGATGAAATTATCACTAAGGCAAGTCAAGAAGTTAATAGCTACTCTGCTTTTGGCAGAGGGGGGGAGGGAGCGCTCTAGCAAATGCATGCATAATTAAAGACCCGTATCACTTCAATACTCTGCCTCAGTTAGATTGGACTTCAATGTAGTGGTTTCTTAAAGCAGGATACACCTGGAGTCTGCAGTAATTAGGAAATACTGGAAGCCTAGTGATGGAAGCTAATGCTCGCTCTCCAGACCTCTCTTTTTTCATGATCCTCCCGGGAATGTGCCATCGCTGCAGGGTTCTGGAAGAGACTGAATATCAAACTGTCTTCCTGAAACAAAGTGTCACAGGATCACAAATTTCAAGCTGGACGGGCCCTCAAAGGCCGGCTGGTCCATGGCCTTCATTTTACAAAGAAGGAAACTAAGGTCCAGGGAGGGGAAGGGACTTGCTCAAGGTAACACATAGGAGTCTAGATCAGGAACTGAAAGGTCCCTCAAAGGTCATTGAGCCTTTCCTTCTCATTTTACTGTGGAGGAACCTGAGACCCAGGGAGGGAATTGATTTGTCCAAAGTCATATGGGTGGTAATCATCAGGTGTGACATTTGACCCTGGTCTTCCAACTTCCAGAGAATGCCCTCTCCATTGTATCCTACTGTCCCTCAAGGAATTCCTGATACCTTGGCTAGGAGTACAAGCCCCTTAGGAAGCAGCCAAGATGTATTCTACTTTCTCCCTGGACTACAGTGGCCAAAACAAGGCCAGTCACTTCTGGCTTGCTTTGATCTCCTTTGAAAATATCTCTATAACTCATGCACAAGAGTCCTGTCAGAAATGTGAGTCAGCAAACCACATAGTGGCACTTGGAAAGCAATTTGCTGCGTGTCTGTGTGTGTGTGTGTGTGTGTGTGTGTGTGTGTGTGTGTGTGTGTAGGAAGGAGGTCAGGCAGAAAATGACAGAATGCTCTCCTAACACTGTAAGTGCCTCCACTCCAAAGATGTGTCTTTCATTGAAGAAAATTCCCCATCACTGGACTACCTGGTTGCTCATGTACAGACACACAAAGCCATCTTGTAGGAATGCTTTGTTTTGTGTTTGAGAAGCACAAGGGGCAAATGGGGGCAGTAGTCTTTTGTCAAATGAAGAATTACACAAAGTAGACTGAATTGGAAAACATCATGGCATAGCAGAAGATAAGTGATTTTAGATGAAGATATCTGAATATTCACTCATTGTTAAAAATTGGTTGTGTGACTTCTCCTTCTCTGGGTTTCAATTTCCCTATCAGTAAAACAGGGTTAACAATGCTTACATTATTGACTACATAGGATGACTGTGGAGAAAAAAAGTCATTTATAGACTTTAAATTGCTATAGAAAGAGATCCATTGGGTTTGATATCAAAGGACTTGGTTTCAAATCTTGTTTCTGTAGGGACCTTGACTCAGTTTCCTCCAATATAAAATGAAGGAGTTGAACTCAACGGTCTTCTAGGGCTATTCTAGTTATTGGCTCTGATGTGTGAATTTGAACAAGTCCCTTCCCCTCCCTGGGCCTCAGTTTCCTCCTCCGCAAAATGAGGAAACTGGCCTAGGATGGCCTTTGAGGGTCCTTCCTGTTGTGAATCTATGATCCTAAAACAGAAGTTGTTATTATTCAGACACATTTGTGTATGTATTAGGTTTGCCAATGCAGGTATATAGATGCCTGGCCCTAGGATCTCAGTTGGATTGACCCTCTATGGTGAGCTTATACAGCTCAAAGTCAGGGAAGGCATGACTGGATTTCAACCTGCCTCATTGGTAGGACTACCCATATCAATGGAATCCTAGATCCAACTGAGTATTTGTATTTTTGCTTAGTAGGCACCTAGGTGGCACTGCAGTGGATAGAGTGCTGGTCCTGAGTTTAGGTGACCCCAAACACTATCTGTGTGACTCCGACCAAGTCACTACAGTCTGTTTGCCTCAGTTCCCTCATCTGTCAAATGAGTTGAAGAATGAAATAGTAAACCACTCCAATATATTTGCCAAGCAAACCCCAAATGGGGTCACTACTTAACCACAAAACAAGTAGTTAATCATCCCTTGCCTGAAGATCTCCAAGGAGGGGGTATGTCCACAACCTCCTAAAGTAGCCCATTCTGTTTTGAGACAGCTCTCAACTGGCCTCTTTGCATCCTCTACCCACCACAGCTCATTCTCTCTGCTAGGATTCAACAGAACAACTCTCTACATCCCCCTCCTCTGCTAGCAGTGTGCCCCCACTAACCATCCCTAGCTCCTTCAATTGATTCTCATATGACATGGACTCAGGACCCCTTACCATCCCGGTTAACTTCAGATGCAAAGCTTTTTCAGAATGAGTACTATCTACACATGCCTTCCATGTCTTGTCTTTGTGAAGTGGACTTTTTGCAAGTTCAAGACTACCTTTGTCCCTACCGAATGTTATCTTATTCCATTCAGCTCAGTGCTCTAGCCTGTCAAGATTCCTTTGGATTTGGACTCTGTCATCCAGTGCCTTAGCTATTCCTCCCAGCTACGATCCTCTGGAAATCTGAGCATCTCTTCTGTCGGCATCCAGGACTCTGAGCAAAATGATAGGAAAAGACCAAACACCAAGAGCTACTGGGAATATGCCACCAGAGCCCTCATCCACTGATTAGGAACCTTATCCAAAAAGGGAGAGGCTGGTCTAGCCTGATCTGTTCTTGAGGAGGCTATCCTGGCTCTTTGTAATTACCACTTCCCTCTCATTCTCCTTTCATGGTCCCTTTCAGACTTTTCCCAGAGATCAAAATTAAGCTCACTACTCTATGGTTTGTACTCTGTTACCTATTCATGTTTGGAAATTGGAACTTTGAAATATCCCTAGCAGTGGCTCAACAAGCTTCCCTGCCCTTTCTTTTGGTTCTTGAGGATGTAAATCATCTGAACTAGATTGGATTCATCTTGGATTCATCACGGGCAGTTCCAAGCTCTTACGTTCGCCCTTACTTACCTTAGCGTTAACTCCCTACTGGTCATTTTTGTTCTGTCCCTTGCAGGGCAAAGGCTGTTCTTGTCAGAGAAATCAGAAACAAAATCATAATTGAATAGCTCTGCTTTCTCTCCTATTATCATCATCCCATCCACCTCAAGCAAAGGGTCTATTCCTCCTTCAATTATCCTTTTCCTCCTGATATAGCTTTGAAAAATCCTCTTAGGGCAGCTAGGCATCACAGTGGATAGAGCACCAGCCCTGGAGTCAAATCCAGCCTCAAGACACTCAATAATTACCTAGCTGTGTGACCTTGGGCACACTTAATCCTATTGCCTTAAATAAAAAAAAAATAAAAATGAAAAGATCCTCTTTGTGTTCCTTAACTCCCCTTGCCAGATTTCTCCCATTCCCTGGTTTTGCTTTCATCTGCTGTACATTTCTTTTTAAAAAATCTAAGGTGACTGTGTGACCTTGGGCAAGTCACCTAACCCCATTGCTTTGCAAAACTAAAATAAAGAAAATCTAAGGTGAGTTCCCTATTCATCCATATTGGATTCTTCAAATAAATACCATTTTCTTCCTCATTGGAACTGTTTCCCCTTTTGTAGCTTCAGAATTTCATTCTTGGGCATCTCTCATCCTTCCTGGGCTGACTTCTCCTATAGCATTTCACTCCATGGGATACTATCTAATTTTATTCTGAACTCTTTGAAATCTGCTTTCCTTAAATCTAGGGTTTTCCTTACATCAGAATGCCCAGCTCTCTATTCCTTCTCTGTCACAAATTCACTATGAGGGAATGATTATTTTCTCCCAGGGTTCCCATCATTTCTACCTCCAGGAACCAACCTCCTTGCTAATGAAAATCAGATGCAGAATAGAATTTTCTGTGGCTAGAGCATCTTCCCTGGAGTCAGGAGGACCCGAGTTCAAAGCTGGCCTCAGACAATAATTACCTAGCTGTGCGGCCTTGGGCAAGTTACTTAACCCCACTGCCTTAAATTAAAAAAAAAAAAAGAAAACCCCAAATAGAATTTTCCCATGTTGGTTCTCCCCTTTGGAAGGATGAAATTATCACTAAGTCCAGTGTAGAAGCTATTAACTACTCTTCTTTCAGCAAAGACCTCCAGCTAATATCTAGCTAATTGGAAACTTTCCTTTCTTCTCCTCCTCCCCCACATCACTACTATATATCATGATTTTGTGTCAGACTTTCTGATCTATTTTCCAAATATCTCATCTATTTCTTCTTTCTGTCCAGGTGGTCTGTAGCATACTCCAATTGTCAACATCATTTCTGTTTCTCTCTCCTTTGAGCTTAGCCCAGATTTTCTCCTCTTGTGCATGGTTCCCCCTATAATTCTCGCATAAGTATACCCTTCTTATTATGCAATGTTGCCCAACCCTACCTCTTTTTTATCTCTACCTTGTCCTTTTTTGATATAGGCTACAGTCACAGCATATAATATTCATGAAGTCAAGTTTACCTCCTTGAGTTTGTTACCTAAGCTTTGAGTAATAATGCATAGATATTTGGGGCTATGGGTTTTACTACTGGCTCTTTTCTTGCATTTTTTTCTCTTGTGAATTTCTTGAAGTCTAAGCTACTATTTTGGAGGGATAGAGATAGAAACAATTTTCTCCCTTCACCATTATTTTTAAGTTAAATCTCTTTTTATTAGCTTGGAAAGGTACCTGTGAAAATACATTTTTTGCCAGCCTCTGTTAAGTATACTCCATCTCTGGTCAGGAACCTAGCATACTTATGAGCATGGTCCAGAAAATCAACTCACATTCTTAGAGACTCTCTTCTTAGCCAGATGTTCACTTTCCAAGTTCATTTTTCTCTTCTGCATCCCTTTTCTCCAATGGATAATAATAAGGAAACAGCAGTGCCCACAAGGTCTTCAGATTCTTTCCTAAGACTTCATAATTATTAGCAACAGTTTTTAGCTTTCTTCTTGAAGTGTCATTTTTACTCACATGATTCACCCACGTGGGTATCTTGTCATCCATTTTGGTAAGTCTTAGGATGCTTCCTGATATCTTGGATACATACTATTCTTGTGATCACGTCAAGAAATGAATGGCCTAGTATGCCTGAGCAAGGAACCATCAGCTGTTACTATTTTTCTCTTTGTCTTCTTATCTTTCTTGGAAGATATCTCATGTAACAGCTTGTTTGGAAGTTCCATGTATAGCTGTTCCTTTTCTTCTCTCCTATTTTCTATCATCTTGACAAGGGCCAAGCCTCCCCTCCTTTACCTCAGATCTCTTTGACCACTGAAGCCTTGATAATTTCCTTTAGGAAAGTTTCATTCTCTCTTGCAACTTGGGAGTATAGACTCTTTGAACTCCTTTACCTTCTCCTCCAGAAGGGACATCAACCTAACACTTTGAACCTAGAGTCTGATTGTAAACCAAGTTTCTTTGGGTGCCTCAGTTGGACCACACTGTGTGCCATCAGCTTCTAGGCAGCTTTATTTGATATTCCTAGTAGGGACCTTCCCTGAGCACACCTGAAAATCTGCAGTATTCTAGACCCTCCTCCACCTGATTTCTGGAGGTCTCTCTCCTGGGCTTTCTGAACACGTGGATCCCAGAGAAGTCTGAGTGCTTGCTGCCTCCTCCTCCCACCTCACCCCATGCCCAGCCCCTAAGACAACTCATCTATACCCACGTCTAGGTCTCTGCCACTCATCTGATATGGAATATGGACTTACTTGGAATCCGGGTCCCTCATTTTCCCTCAAAAGTCACCTTTTCCAGGAGCCTCCTGTGATTGACCCACTCGACTAGGCTCATCCTTTTGCTCTGTGTCCCTTCAGATTACATAAATTCTGTGGATACTTAATTAATGAATCATTCCTAAGAACAGAAAAGAGTTATCTTGCTGCCTCAGTAAACCCAAACACTAAGGGATAAAAACTGGCTTTCTATGTTGCTTTGTAAATGTTCTCAAATAATTTTTCACCATGTGACAACAATAGGATGATGGGGTATGAAGAGTCCTGAGTCTGAATCCAGTTCTGCCACCAATTTCTTTGGACAAGACCCTTTCATCCTCAACCTAACCTCTATTTCTCCCTCTATACAATAGAATTGAAGCAGATTATGTCTAAGGTATTTCTCAGCTCTGCCATTCTTTTGAATCCCTAACCAACTCATTTTTCCTCCCCTGAAGGCCATGTTGGCAGATGACCCAACTGGACAAAGACAGAGGCTTAGGAAGTTCTTATCTTAGGTCTATATAGTAGAGGCACAGAGTTCTGCTACCTCCAAATCTCTCTCCCAGCTAGGCTTCACTTCATTTTGATCACATTCACTTCAAAGAACAGGATCTGAAAAGAATGGGATCCAAGTCGCTTTTTTAATAAGCCTGGTCATTTTAAAGATGAGAAGGCTGAGGTTTAATGTGTGGCAGAGCCAGAACTCAAGCCTAGGTCTTCTTACTTCCATGTACTATGCCAGATTGCCTCCCAAGGCCAGGTGAGACTTCTTGGGAATGAAGAAAGGGTCAGAGCAGGTTTGCTGTTCAGGGAGAAAAGCTGGGGTTAGGGTGCTATAAAAGGGGGCTCTGACCACTTGAAGGATGACTCAAAGATGGCAAAAGAGGGGCACTGAGTATAACCAATTTGCCAAGAAGCAGCCTTGGTACAGGCCTAGGTTATTATTTCAATAATCCAGATAGCCATCATTTATATAATGTCTTAAGGTTTGCAGAGAATTTTATAAGCAGTCTCATTAGATAATGAACCCTGTGAAGAAGGTGCTATCATCTCCATTTTAAGAATAAGGAAACTGGGGGCAGTTGGGTGGTACAGTGGATAGAGCAGTGGCCCTGGAGTCAGGAGGATCTGAGTTCAAGTCCAGCCTCAGACACTTAATAATTGCCTAGTTGTATAACATTGCCTTGCAAAACCAACAAAAAACAAGGAAACTGAGGCTTAGAGAAAGGTTAAGAGATTTACTCAGGGTCACACACCCACAGGACAGTGTCTCTAGTAGTGGAGTTGTTTTAGAGTGTTCAGCTTTGGGGGGGGGGGTGCAAATTTTTTTTAGTTCAGTTTTTGGCGGGGCTGGTTTCCCTGATGTCAAGGGAATTCCCTCAGAACTGCTGAGGCTGGAGGCTGAAACAGTAACCACCCTCCAGGGGAGCAAAGGAGGCTTTGCCAGAGCTGAGTTCAGCACGAGCTCCTTCTAAGTAGCCCAGAAGCTGATTCAGACTTGGGCTTGGTGGGACCCAAGCCAGGGAACTCCGGGAAGACTCCCCTGCCTGTACAACGAATGGCTGCACAGGGTTTGCCCAGTGCCCCCACCCACAGATGACTGGAGTGGAGAAGAGTGTGGGTCTCAGGATTCCTTTCTGGGCTGCACTAAGGGGGACTTTGGAGAAGCTTCTTCAGGTCTGGCTTTCCCCATACCCTCAACCCCACAAATTCCTGTATGATTCTCCTGAAACCCTCCTGTCCTCAAGGCTCCCTCTTCATTATTCCTTATGCCTCACGGATTCTGCAGTGAAGCTAAGTGGGGGCCTTACTTGACCTCAAAGGATGATCAGAATCCACTTGAGTGTGCCAGGTTCTTGTCCTCTATAGACTTGTTCCATCAAGGTGACAGTCTGCGGCTGTGGGCCAAAGACTGCCCTTACCTTCCTCCCCCAACCTGGCCTCACTGGCTTCCAAACACATTTACTACAAAGCAGTGGGCTATATCACAAAGAGCACTGGCTTTGCCATCAGAGGACCTAGGATCAAATTCACCACTCAGGGCCATTTACCAGCACTGTGACTTTGGGTAAACCATATCATGTCTTCCTATCTCAGTTTCCTCATCTTTCAAATGAGACCAGTTAGATGGGAGGTGGCCTCTAGATATATGTTTCTAATGTGTGTGTGTGACTTTGGACAACTCCCTTCTTTTCCCAGGTCTCAGTTTCTTCCTTTGTTAAAATGGGGATAGGGTAGACTGGAGGGCATCTGAAGGTCCTTCCAGTTCTGGATCTATGTTCTTACTGTGTGTGTGTGTGTGTGTGTGTGTGTGTGTGTGTGTGTGTCTTTCCCCAAATTCCTTTCCCTTCTGGGCTTTAGTTTCCTCCTCTGTAAAATTGGAGAGGAGGGGCTGGCCTGGGGGGCATCTGAAGACCCTTCTCAATGTAGATCTCTGCTCCTAATAGGTGTGTGACTTTGGACAAGCCCCCTCCCCTCTCTGGGCTTCAAGTTTCCTCTGTAAAATGAAGAAGTTGGAATATATGGCTTCTGAGGTACCTTCCAGCTGTAGATGCAGGGTTTTCTGTGTGTTTTTGGACAAATAACTTCTCCTGTTAGGGTGTAAGTTGCTTTACCTGTAAGATGAGGTATCTGAGTGGATTTGACGACTGTGCCAGTGCCTGTTGTATGATTTGAAGATAATGGGATGTCCCTGTAAGCCTGTTCTCCTGGGGTTCTATGTTGGGATCAGCTTTGGACCTCCTTCAAACCATGTCCTAAGTGGCTGAATTGTCAGACCAAAATCCTAGCACTGATAGGCTGACCCCATTTAAAGTAGAAATCTATTATCTGAAGAATTCTGGTTTCTGGGGGCCTGTTTGGAAAGAATTCCAGACTCTGCCTTTTGACACCAGAGTGAACCCCTCCTGAGTCTGAAACATTTCATTACAGGCTTCTGTCACCAATCATTGGAGGCCATAATTCAGGCCCCTGGGATTCTGCAGCCTGTGAAGTATTTGGGAAAAAAAAAAAGGCAAAAAAAAGGCCACTCATGTCTGACTACCTCAGGGAAACAGGCTAAGCAGCCTTATTATTTGAAATCTTTAAATCTTACTTTATTGGACCCAGAAGGAAATTTTCAGCCCTTCTGGAGAGGGAAGGCACAGAACTGCTATAGTCACTCAGTGACGAGGGTTGGGATTTGTAACCAACAGAAGGCAGTCTTCAGTTCCTCCCACCCAATTGTTGCTTTAAAGTCGTTCCCCCCAAATGCTAAGAAAAAGGGGGCACGGGCGACCTGGCTAGGCGGCTTGGAAGGAAGGGCTATCCCCGAAGGCCCGGCTCAGGAGAGGCTTGGGGATGCTGGTGGGAGGAGAATGGGGGGCTTGCTGAGTGACGCACCCAGGCCCTGCAGAGCGGCTCACTCACCCTGCGGTGCGTCCCCCATATCAGGGCCCGAGGGAAACCGCAGAGGCAGGCCCCCCCCCCCCCCAACTCACTGGCTGCTGTCAAAGCCCAGCCCTGCAGCCTTGCCTGTTGCGGGGAGGGGCTGTCTTCAGGGCTTTGCCAGAGGGGTGAGATGCAGTGAGGGAGTATTATCGGTGGCCAGCAGGGAACAGTGATGAGGGCTTGGGCATCTGAGGAGACCACCCTGGGAGCTGGCTGCAGGGGGCTGCACTCCAGGCTTCATGGCTGGGCGTCCGCAGCCAGACACACAGACACGGACACGCACACGCACACGCACACACCGATCCATCTATGGGGATTTCACCGGGGGTTCTGGCAGTGCCAAGCAGTGCTGGGGCTACCTCCCCCCCCCACGGCCCCGCCACTTGGAACAAATATAAGTGTCGGTGAAAGAAGGCCGGCGCAGTGGAGAGGAGCCGCACGGACAGACGTGCACACACAAACACACGCGCATCTACACGCGCGCACATGCCGGCCTCGCAGGTGAACAGGCGCAGCAGCAAAGAAACCCAGCAAGTAAGAAGCGGAGATACGAGGCTACAGCCCGCCCCCCCCCCCCCCCCCCCCCCCCCCGCAGACACTCACACGCACAACCCGACAAGCTCCCCGCCGCGCAGACACACCCACATCCAGGACCAGAGGGCGGCCGGCCCCGGGCGCACACACGCGACCCTCGCCCCGCTCCCAGCCCGGCCCCGGCCGGCCCGGCAGCCCGCTCGGCGCGCCGAGCGCACCCCGCTCCCGAGCGCGCACCGGCCCGAGCGCTCCGGCCCCCGCGCAGCCGGCCGATCGCGCGGCGCCGGGGGCTCCCACGGGCACGGATGCCAGGCGTGCCGTCCCGCCGTGGCCGGGCCGGCAGGTAGGTGGCGGGGGGGGCGCCCCTACTTCCTCACTCACCCATGGAGTCAGCCAGCGACACCTCGCTGGAGCGCTGCTGAGTCAGGGACTGATGCATGGCGAGAGGCCCTCCGGCCCAGGGCCCGGGCTCGGGGCCCTCCGCCTGGCCCGCCGCCGCCGCCGTGCTGCCGCCCGTCCGCTCCCTCCCGGAGCCCCGCTAGCA